>NC_053023.1:366939244-367242388 GCF_003073215.2 Triticum urartu | reverse complement strand
GGTAACTGTACCTACTCCCTTATGGAAAGTAGTCCATCACAGAAATCTGTTCCTGTGACTCCTACACCAATTAGTGAGGAAGCTATTGATGATGATCATGTAACTTCAGATCAAGTTACTACCGAACCTCGTAGGTCAACCAGAGTGAGATGCGCACTAGAGTGGTACAGTAATCCTGTTCCAGAGGTCATGTTACTTGACCATGACGAACCTACGAACTATGAGGAAGCGATGATGAGCCCAAATTCCGCGATATGGCACTAGGCCGTGAAATCTGAGATGGGATCCATGTATGAGAACAAAGTGTGGACTTTGGTTGACTTGCCCGATGATCGGCAAGCCATAAAAAAATAAATGGATCTTCAAGAGGAAGACGGACGCTGATAGTAGTGTTACTATCTGCAAAGCTGGACTTTTCAAAAAAGGTTTTTGACAAAGTTCAAGGTGTTGACTACGATGAGATTTTCTCACTCGAAGCGATGCTTAAGTCTGTCCGAATCATGTTAGCAAATAGCCACATTTTATGAAATCTGGCAAATGGATGTCAAAACTACATTCCTTAATGGATTTATTAAAGAAGAGTTGTATATGGTGCAACCCGAAGTTTTTGTCGATCCTAAAGGTGCTAACAAAATGTGCAAGCTCCAACGATCCATCTATGGACTGGTGCAAGCATCTCGGAGTTGGAATATACGCTTTGATGAGTTGATCAAAGCATATAGTTTTATACAGACTTGCGATGAAGCCTGTATTTACAAGAAAGTGAGTGGGAGCACTACAACATTTTTGATAAGTATATGTGAATGACATATTGTTAATCGGAAATAATGTAGAATTTTTTGGAAGGCATAGAGGAGTATTTGAAATGAGTTTTTCGAAGAAAGACCTCGATGAAGCTGCTTACACATTGAGCATCAAGATCTATAGAGATAGATCAAGACGCTTGATATTTTTTCTCAATGAGTACATACCTTGACAAGATTTTGAAGTAGTTCAAAATGGAACAGTCAAAGAAGGAGTTGTTGCCTGTGTTGCAAGGTGTGAAGTTGAGTAAGACTCAAAGCCCGACCACGGTAGAAGATAGAGAGAGAATGAAAGTCATTCCCTATGCCTCAGCCATAGCTTCTATAAAGTATGCCATGCTGTGTACTAGACCTATTGTATACCCTACACTGAGTTTTGCAAGGGAGTACAATTGTGATCTAGGAGTAGATCACTAGACAGCGGTCAAAATTATCCTTAGTGGAATAAGGATATGTTTCTCGATTATGGAGGTGACAAAAGGTTTGTCGTAAAGGGTTACGTCGATGCAAGAGTTGACACTAATCCAGATGACTCTAAGTCTCAATCTGGATACATATTGAAAGTGGGAGCAATTACCTAGAGTAGCTACGTGCAGAGCACTGTTGACATAGAAATTTGCAAAATACATACGGATTTGAATATGGTAGACCCGTTGACTAAACTTCTATCACAAACAAAACATGATCACACCTTAGTACTCTTCGGGTGTTAATCACATGGCGATGTGACTAAGATTACTAACTCTAGTAAACCCTTTGAGTGTTGGTCACATGGCGATGTGAACTATGGGTGTTAATCACATGGTGATGTGAACTATTGGTGTTAAATCACATGGCAATGTGAACTAGATTATTGACTCTAGTGCAAGTGGGAGACTGAAGGAAATATGCCCTAGAGGCAATAATAAAGTTATTATTTATTTCCTTATTTCATGATAAATATTTATTATTCATGCTAGAATTGTATTAACCGGAAACATAATACATGTGTGAATACATAGACAAACAAAGTGTCACTAGTATGCCTCTACTTGACTAGCTCGTTGATCAAAAATGGTTATGTTTCCTAAACCATAGACATGAGTTGTCATTTGATAAACGGGATCACATCATTAGGATAACAATGTGATTGACTTGACCCATTCCGTTAGCTTAGCACTTGATAATTTTAGTTTACTACTATTGCTTTCTTCATGACTTATACATGTTCTTATGACTATGAGATTATGCAACTCATGATTACCAGAGGAACACTTTGTGTGCTACCAAATGTCACAATGTAACTTTGTGATTATAAAGGTGCTCTACAGGTGTCCTCGATGGTACTTGTTGAGTTGGCATAGATCGAGATTATGATTTGTCACTCCGATTGTCGGAGAGGTATCTCTGGGGCCTCTCGGTAATGCACATCACAATAAGCCTTGCAAGCAAAGCAACTAATGAGTTAGTTGCGGGATAGTGCATTACATAACGAGTAAAGAGACTTTCCGTTAACGAGATTGAATTAGGTATTTAGATACTGATGATCGAATCTCGGGCAAGTAACATGCTAATGACAAAGGGAACAACATATATTGTTATGCGGTTTGACCGATAAACATCTTCGTAGAATATGTAGGAGCCAATATGAACATCCAGGTTCCGCTATTGGTTGTTGAACAGAGACGTGTCTCGGTCATGTCTACATAGTTCTCGAACCCGTAGGGTCCGCACGCTTAAAGTTTGATGATCTGTATTATGATTTTATGTGATTTGATGTACCAAAAGTAATTCAGAGTCTCGGATGAGATCGGGGACATGACGAGGAGTCTCGAAATGGTCGAGACGTAAAGATCGATATATTGGACGACTATATTCGGACATCGGAAAGGTTCTGAGTGATTCAGGTATTTTTCAAAGTACCGGGGAGTTACGGGAATACGAGGAAGAAGTATTGGGCCTCATGGGCCAAGTGGTGGAAGATAGGAGACAAGGCGCGCGCCCCTCTAGCCCAAGCCGAATTAGACTAGGGGGCCGGCCCCCCTTTCCTCCTTTCCCCCCTCTCCTTCCCTCTCCCCTTCCCCCTTCCTTTCCTCCTTCTAGTAGGAGTAGGAAAGGGGAGTCCTACTCCTACTAGGACGAGGACTCCTCCTCCTGGCGCGCCCTAGGAGGGCCGGCCGGCCTCCCCCCTTGCTCCTTTTTATACGGGGGCAGAGGGGCACCCGAGGACACAGAAGTTGATCATTGATCCCTTAGCCGTGTGTGGTGCCCCCCTCCACCATAATCCACGTCGATCATATCGTAGCGGTGCTTAGGCAAAGCCCTGTGTCAGTAGCAACATCATCACGATCATGACGCCATCGTGCTGACGGAACTCTCCCGTGAAGCTATGCTGGATCGGAGTTCGTGGAACGTCATCGAGTTGAACGTGTGCTGAACTCGGAGGTGCCGTGCGTTCGGTACTTGGATTGGTTGGATCGTGAAGACGTATGACTACATCAACCGTGTTCTCATAACGCTTCCACTTACGGTCTAGGAGGGTACGTGGACGATACTCTTCCCTCTCGTTGCTATGCATCACCATGATCTTGCGTGTGAGTAGGAAATTTTGAAATTACTACGTTCCCCAACACCCACCACATCTATGATGATATCGGGTTTTGTCATAATTATCATCATAGAAGTGTCATAAGCATGAAATTTTTTTTTCGTCCGACCCAAAATGTCACGGATGTGTCTTTTGTTTTGTAGTGCATTCCAGTGGCAAGCTATACTTTCTACCCGTCACAGGTAGGTTCTTCCAAATAAGCCCATTGGCTCGACAGTGCAGTGGCGGGCGGCATCTCCCTAGTCTGTGGATGGTGGTGTGCAGCGCTCGTCACAACTCTAGATTGGAAAACCGTGCCAAGCACATCCAAAATTTGTTAATATTTGTGGTGGCGCACACTTATACGCCCACCACAACTATTCTGCTTGGCGCCAGGCGAATCGTCATGCCCGCATATATTTTTGGTTTTCCCCTCATTGACTCACCCAGTCAGTTCCTCTTCTCCCTCTACCACTTCTGCGCCGTAGTGCTCCCCACCTGCCACTGTCGTCATGCCTCTGACCCGCACCAGCGCTGGATCTGCTAGATGGCCCGTCCTTCTCCGCGGCCATCACTGGATCTGCTCGTTGTTCACCTCCGACCCGCGACGCCGCAAGATTTGCTGGCCGCCATCCACCTCGACCGCCGCCATCGTTGTCCGACTCGACCGACCGCCACCATCATCCGCCTCGACCGCCGTTGCCATCGTCCACCTCGACCTCCACCGCCGTCTTCCGCCTCGACCATCGCTACAGGTGTAATAATTTCGTGTTCTTCTATGTTAATTACCTTCTTGATTTGAAATGGAAATTTATAGATCTAGGATCAAAGTAAGAACCCCATGGATAATAGAACAAAAATGCGATATTTTTTATATAGTAGACCAAAATGTAATACCTTTTGCGTGTCAGTAAAGATGAAATCTATGATCAAGGTGCTTTAGGATTGGTTAGACTCTAAATATGACAAGTGCCAAATTTGACAACTGGTTGGGCTTATTAGAGACTTGAAAATGAGTGCCAACGTTTTGGTGAAACATTTATTAACTTCCATCCCATCAAATTTTTGGTACTCAATATATTCAATATTAAGCAAAGGTCCTGCCGAATTTTCGTGTTCTTCGGTGTTAGCTTATTTATTTGAAGGGATGGGGTTGCATTCGGGTCATCAAACCATTTACAATTAATCACTGCGTCAGATTGATTATTAGGGACCATGAGGCATAAGGTCTGCAAGGTCTACCAAATTCATGTATGTACAGTCTTGAAACTGCAGTGCAGTGCAGGTATTTTTTAGAAAGGGATTTAAAAAATCTGTGGTAACAGTCTTTAACTTGAATTTGTATTGAATTCTGATTATTTTTTAACAGTTTTACCGATTACTAACTGCTGCATAGTGTGTCCCATGCAACATAAGGGAGGACTTCAACAATTCATATGGTAACATGTTGTACTTTGAGGATGATGAGGAACGCGAAACCGAATTGAATCTGCGTAAAGGAAAGAATAAAACCATCATATATGGTGATGGATGGGAGTAGTACATTGCAGTGAACAATTTTAAAGGAGGAGAACTCATAGGCTTTTCCTTAAAATGAGAAGTGAATAGGTTAAGGGCATTATATGTTGACAACGATGATGATGACGATGACCAAGATGACCAGGATGATGAAGATGAAGATGACCAAGATGACCAGGATGATGAAGATGACCAAGATGACCAGGATGATGAAGATGAAGATGAGGACATCCAAGATGAAGATGAGGACAACCAAGATGAAGATGAGGACATCAAAGATGAAGATGATGGTCCTATCCTTTCTGGATTTTTTTCTCAAAGGATCAAGAAGCTTACTCGGGACAAGACAGCTAATGTGAAAGTAATATCACCATCCTCTTTGGCCTTCTTGGGGAAGCCCTTTGTGCAACATCTAACAAAAACCAACATGATCAAAAAAATTATGGTGAGATGTTTTATATTCTTTCATCTCTTTTTGGTCATAACCAAGTATGGTGAGATCTCTAACATTGCATGCTTTCTATTTTATCTTAATGATGGGGAGTTCAGAAGTTACCTTTGAAGATGTATTATGGAGTGGACATCCCCATAGTCGGCACCGCTAGAGTAATCCATGGACCAAGAGGGCCTGTCACGAACGTCAAATACAAGACAGAATCCGACGGGCGCATATCATTCCATGAGTCCGGCTGGCGGGAGTTCATCAAGGGAAAGAGAGAACTAAGGGTGGACACCCTTGTGGTAATCACTATAAGGAAGAGCAACCACAACGACTATCTGATGATGGTTGTTGTTGACCATGTTTATAACTAACTCGTGAATATATCAGCTAGAGAACTGTTGGTTAATTATTTAGTATGTTAAGATGAATGTGATACATTGTTGTTTGTTTCTTAATTCGAACAACTTTCAAGTGTTACCGAATTATTTGAGGGTTTGTTTTCAAAATGAATCCATTCTGCTTCAGTTATACTGAGAATCGTCCGCACTCATTCCTTTTGCGGGCAGAACGTCTTAACAACAACAACTATGGTGGCAGCTGTGGCGGGCAACTGAGGCAAGCTGTGGCGGATAGGTGAGAAAGCCTGCCACTGATGGCTTTATAGCAGCGGCAGGAGGTTAGTGGTGGACGACCCTGAGAGCCTAGCCCGCCACTACTAGCCCCTTTGCACCTGCCATTGCTGGGCATTCCTATAGTAGTGCATGGTCATGCGTGACGATGACAGTGCCTACTCCGTGTGGCCTAAGCACCGATAACCGACTTTAGCGCCTCGTTTTCCTTCAACAAGAGTTCTTTGGGTGTCATCAAAATGACTCATCCATTGATGCTTATTGCATGCGGTTGAAGATGCTGTCCGGTGAGTTGCGTGACATCGTCGAGGTGGTCTTCGATGAGCTTCTTCTCAGTACACTCACCGCCGGCCTCAACGAGGACTTCGACACCGCCGCCTCGAACCTCACCTTGCTGCCCTTGCCGACCTTTCATAAGGTTGTGGTGTACCTATGCTTGGAGGAGCGTTCAATGAAGCACGTGAAGGTTTGGGCGACCCACACCGGAGTTACTGCTGGGACTTCTCATGGTGGACCACCGAAGCCGCCCCTGCACCACAGCAGCTGCTGGCACTATTCTAGCAGCAGTCCTAGGAGCCCCCCTCCAACGAACGTGGCAAAAGAGGCCGCAAAGGGCAACAACAGTAGCGGGCTCCTAACTCCAGGGTGGTGGGGGGGCATCCCTACCAAAATTTTGGTCATGACCCAAAGATTGGTCTTTTTTGGATGGTTGCCAATTTTTTGGCATGCCAATGAAGTCTATCCAACTCTAGTTTATTTTTCTTCCCAATGTTGGCTAAATCGTGGGCAACATGGTATGATTGGATTGTGGCCAGAGTGTACCCTACCAATATTTTGGTCATGACCCAAAGATTGGCCTTTGTTTGGATGATTGCCAATTTTTTGGCATGCCAATGAACTCTAGCCAATTCTAGTTTATTTTTCTCGCCAATGTTGGCAACATTGTGGGCAACCAACACCCCAACCAATATTTTGGCTAGCCAATGCATTGGTGGGGCAACCTTGGGCATAAATCAAACATACCCTAAAACCCAATCAATATTCTGGCTAGCCAATGCTTTGGTGGGGCAACCTTGGGCATAACAAAACACACCTTATGTCCTCTCATCCCTGTAACCTTCATACACCGACTCTAGGACCCTAAGGGATTCTTTTCCCTGGGTTCTAACAAAAAAAATATGCCTAATGGTCACCTGCCGTGTGCACATGATAGAAAAATAAGAACGCTCTTGATTGGCTGTTCGACAGGCTTGCTAAGAGCATGGTTAATAGTATAGCGAATAACTAGCTATATGAAGTTGCCACATCACTTGTAGCCAACCTAATAGCCCACTAATATAATAGTTAGACATACTACTACTTCCGTCTGGCTTTACAAGTCCCGTGAGCTAGCTAACCTCGTCCCTATTTTAAAGCCCCTCTCATGGTTCTCTAGGACAGTTATTATGGGTAATTAGTATTGCATGCATGAAGGGAGTAATTGTTGGGAATCATTGCATGGAAAAGAAAAAAAATCTACGCACACGCAATGATCTATCCATGGAGATGCATAGCAACGAGGGAGAGAGTGTGTCTACATACCCTTGTAGACCGTAAGCGGAAGCGTTTATTAACACGGTTGATGTAGTTGAACTTCTTCGCGCTTCAACCGATCAAGTACCGAACGCACGGCACCTCCATGTTCTGCACACGTTCAGCTCGGTGATGTCCCTTGCCTTCTTGATCCAGCAAGTCGTTGAGGTAGTAGATGAGTTCCGTCAGCACGACAGCGTGGTGACGGTGATGGTAAAGTGATCCTCGCAAGGCTTTGCCTAAGCACTACAAACATATGACCGGGGGTGTAAACGGTGGAGGGGGGCGCCACACACGGCTAAACCTATTGTCTTGTCTGCGATAGGGCACCCCTCACATATATATGTGTGGAAGGGGGGAGGGAGCAGCCAGGAGGGCGCCCCAAGTAGGTCGAATCCTACTTGGGGTCCTCACCATGTGGCCCCCCTTTCCTTAATTGCCGAAGAAGAAAGGAAAGGGGGGAGGGGAAGAGAGAAGGAAGGGAATGCCAAATCCTCACCCCTTTCCTTCCCCACCTGCTAGCTGCCATAGGGACATGCTATCGCCTTGAGGACTTGTGTGCTCCCCTGTTGTGGCCCAATAGGCCCAATATTCTCCCGGGGGTGACCCGTACCCCCTCCGGTACTCCGATGACTATCAGGTTTCCTCCAAAACACTTCCGGTGTCCGAATACCAACGTCCTATATACCAATCTTTAACTCTCAACCATTTAGAGACTCCTCGTCATGTCCGTGATCTCATCTGGGACTCCAAAAAACATTCGGTCACCAAATCACATAACTCATATAATACTATATCGTCATCGAATGTTAAGCGTGCGGACCCTGCGAGTTCGTGAACTATGTAGACATGACCGAGACTCCTCTCCGATCAATAAACAATAGTAGAACACAGATGCCCATACTGGCTCCTACATATTCTACGAAGATCTTTATCGGTTGAACATTTATGACAACATACTTAATTCCCTTTGTCCATTGGTATGTTACTTGCCTGAGATTCGATTGTCAGTATCTTCATACCTAGTTCAATCTCGTTACCAGCAAGTCTCTTTACTCGTTCTATAATACATCACCTCATGACTAACCCCTTAGTCATTTTCTTGCAAGCTTATGATGTGTATTACTGAGAGGGCCCAGAGATACCTATCCGATACTCGGAGTAACAAATCCTAATCCTAATCTATGCCAAATCAACAAACACCTTCGGAGGTACCTATAGAGCATCTTTATGATCACCTAGTTAGGTTGTGACGTTTGATAGCACACAAGTTATTCCTTCGGTATCCGAGAGTTGCACAATCTCGTAGTCGAAGGAATGTGTATTTGACATGAAGCAAGCAATGGCAATAAAACTTAACGATCATTATGCTAACCTAATGGATGGGTGTTGTCCATCACATCACATCAAATGACGACACATGTCCATGGTTAGGAAACCTTAACCATCTTTGATCAACGAGCTAGTCTAGTAGAGGCTTACTAGGGACACAGTATTTGTTTATGTATCCCCACATGCATTTAAGTTTCTGATGAATACAATTCTAGCATGAATAATAAACCTTTATCATGAATAAGGAAATATAAAATAACAACTTTATTATTGCCTCTAGGGCATATTTCCTTCAGTCTCGCACTTGCACTAGAGTCAATAATCTAGTTCACATCGCCACGTGATTAACACCCATAGTTCACATCGCCATGTGACTAACACCCAAAGAGTTTAACAGGGTCAATAATCTAGTTCACATCACCATGTGATTTACACCCAAAGAGCACTAAAGTGTGATCATGTTTTGCTTGTGAGAGAAGTATAGTCAACGGGTCTACCATATTTAGATCCGTATGTATTTTTTGCAAATTTCTATGTCTACAATGGTACTCTCCTAATTTCTCCCACTTTCAATATGTATCCAGATTGAGACTTAGAGTCATCTGGATCAGTGTCAAGGCTTGCATCGATGTAACACTTTATGACGAACTCTTTATCACCTCCATAACCGAGAAATATTTCCTTGGTTCTCTTAATTAGGTAACTAAGGATAATTTTTGACCACTGTCCAGTGATCCACTCCTGGATTACTTTGGTACCTCCCCGACAGACTTATGGCAAGGCACACATCAGGTATGGTACACAACATATCATACATGATAGAACCTATGGCTGAGGCATAGGGAATGACTTTCATTTTCTCTCTATCTTCTGCAGTGGTCGGGCTTTGAATCTGACTCAACTTCACACCTTGGAACACATGCAAGAACCCTTTATTTGTCTGATCCATTTTGAACTTCTTGAAAAGTTTGTCAAGGTATGTGCTTTGTGAAAGTCCTATTAAGCGCCTTGATCTATCTCTATAGATCTTGATGCCCAATATATAAGCAGATACACCGAGGTCTTTCATTGAAAAACTCTGATTCAAGTATCCTTTTATGCTATCTAGAAATTCTACATCATTTCCAATCAACAATATGTCATCTACATATAATATTAGAAATGCTACAGAGCTCGCACTCACTTTCTTGTAAATACAGGATTCACCAAAAGTCTGTATAAAACCATATGCTTTGATCACCTCATCAAAGCATATATTACAACTCCGAGATGCTTGCACCAGTCCATAGATGGATCGCTGGATCTTGCATACTTTGTTAGCACCTTTAGGATCGACAAAACCTTCTGGTTGCATCATATACAACTCTTCTTTAAGAAATCCATTGAGGAATGCAGTTTTGACGTCCTTTTGATAGATTTCATAATCATAAAATGCGGAAATTGCTAACATGATTCAGACGGACTTAAGCATCACCATTAAACTTGTCGAAAACCTTTTGCGACAAGTCCAGCTTTGTAGACAGTAACATTACCATCAGCATCAGTCTTCTTCTTGAAGATCCATTTATTCTCTATGGCTTGCTGATCATCGGGCAAGTCCACCAAAGTCCAAACTTTGTTCTCATACATGGATCCTATCTCAAATTTCAGGGCCTCAAGCCATCTATCGGAATCTGGGCTCATCATTGCTTCTCCATAGTACGTAGGTTCATCATGGTCTAGTAACATGAAGGAAATATGCCCTGGAGGCAATAATAAAGATGTTATTCTATTTCTTATGTCATGATAAATGTTTATTATTCATGCTAGAATTGTATTAACCGGAAACTTAGTACATGTGTGAATACATAGACAAACAAAGTGTCACTACTTTGCCTCTACTTGACTAGCTCGTTGAATCAATGATGGTTATGTTTCCTAACCATATACATGAGTTGTCATTTGATTAATGGGATCACATCATTAGAGAATGATGTGATTGACTTGACCCATCCGTTAGCTTAGCACGATGACGGTTTAGTTTGTTGTTGTTGCTTTCTCCATAGCTTATACATGTTCCTATGACTATGAGATCATGCAACTCCTGAATACCGGAGGAACACTTTGTGTGCTACCAAATGTCACAACATAACTAGGTGATTATAAAGGTGCTCTATAGGTGTCTCTGATGGTGTTTGTTGAGTTGGCATAGATCGAGATTAAAATTTGCCACTCCGATTGTTGGAGAGGTATCTCTGGGCCCTCTCGGTAATGCACATCAATATGACCTTGCAAGCAATGCAGCTAATGAGTTAGTTATGGGATGTAGCATTACGGAACGAGTAAAGAGACTTGCTGGTAACGAGACTGAACTAAGTATTGAGATCCCGACGATCGAATCTCATGCAAGTAACGTACCGATGACAACACAATCAAAAAAAAACATACCGATGACAAAGGGAACAACGTATATCGTTATGCGGTTTCACCGATAAAGAACTTCGTAGAATATGTGGGAGCCAATATGAACATCCAGGTTCCGCTATTCGTTATTGACGGGAGACGTGTCTCGGTCATGTCTACATAGTTCTCGAACACGTAGGGTCCGCACGCTTAACGTTCGGTGACGATCGATATTATGAGTTTATGTGTTTTGATGAACCGAAGGTAGTTCGGAGTCCCGGATTTGATCACGGACATAACGAGGAGTCTCGAAATGGTCGAGACATAAAAATCGATATATTGGAAGCTTATGTTTGGACATCGAAATGGTTTCGGGTGAGTTTTGGCAGTTTCCGGAGTACCGGGAGGTTGCCGGAATCCCCAGGGAGTATATGGGCCTTATTGGGCTTTAGGGGAAAGAGAGAGGGGCTGCCTATGGCAGGCCGCACGCCCCCCAAGGCCTAGTCCGAATTGGACTAGGGGGAGGGGTGGCGCCCCCTCCTTCATTCTCTTCTCTCCTTCCCTTCCTTCTCTCCTACTCCTACTTGGAAAGGGGGGAATCCTACTCCCGACGGGAGTAGGACTCCCTAGGGTGCGCCATAGTAGAGGGCCGGCCCTCCCCCTCCTCCACTCCTTTATATACGGGGGGAGGGGGGCACCCATAGACACACAAGTTGATCATTGATCTCTTAGCCGTGTGCGGTGCCCCCTCCACCACAATCCACCTCGGTCATATCGTAGCGGTGCTTAGGCGAAGCCTTGTTCTGGTAGCATCATCATCATCATCATCACGCCATCGTACTGACGAAGATCTCCCTCGAGACTCTGCTGGATCGTGAGTTCGTTGGACGTCACCGAGCCGAACATGTGCAGATCGCGGAGGTGCCGTACCTTCGGTGCTAGGATCGGTCGATCGTGAAGACGTACGGCTACATTAACCGTGTTGTCATAACACTTTCGCTTACGGTCTATGAGGGTACGTGGAGAACACTCTTCCCTCTCGTTGCTATGCATCACCATGATCTCGCGTGTGCGTAGGAATTTTTTGAAATTACTGCGTTCCCCAACAGTGGCATCAGAGCCAGGTTTATGCGTAGATGTTATATGCATGAGTAGAACACGAAGGAGTTGTGGGCATGGGTATATACATATTGCTTGCCGTCACTAGTTGATTCTTGATTCGGTGGTATTATTGGATGAAGCGGCCCAGACCGACATTACGTGTACGCTTACGCGAGACTGGTCCTACCAACGTGCTTCGCACAGGTGGCTGGTGGGTGTCAGTTTCTCCAACTTTTGTTGAATCAGATTCAATGAACAGGGTTCTTTCTGAAGATCAAAAAGCAATCACTATACCACGTTGTGGGTTTTGATGCATAGGTAAGAACGGTTCTTGCTCAGCCCATAGAAGCCATGTAATACTTGCAACAACAAAGTAGATGACGTCTAACTTGTTTTTGCAGGGCATGTTGTGATGTGATATGGTCAAGACATGATGCTAAATTTTATTGTATGAGATGATCATGGTTTGTAACAGAGTTATCGGCAACTGGCAGGAGCCATATGGTTGTCGCTTTATTGTATGAAATGCAATCGCCATGTAATTGCTTTACTTTATCACTAAGCTATAGCGATAGTCATAGAAGCAACAGTTGGCGAGACGACAACGATGCTTCGATGGAGATCAAGGTGTCAAGCCAGTGACGATGGTGATCATGACGGCGCTTTGGAGATGGAGATCAAAGGCACAAGATGATGATGGCCATATCATATCACTTATATTGATTGCATGTGATGTTTATCCTTTATGTATCTTATTTTGCTTAGTTCGACAGTAGCATTATAAGATGATCTCTCACTAAATTTCAAGGTATAAGTGTTCTCCCTGAATATGCACCGTTGCTACAGTTCATCGTGCCGAGACACCACACGATGATCGGGTGTGATAAGCTCTACGTTCATATACAATGGGTGCAAGCCAGTTTTGCACATGTGGAATACTCGGGTTAAACTTGACGAGCCTAGCATATGCAGATATGGCATCGGAACACTGATACCAAAAGGTCGAGCATGAATCATATAGTAGATATGATCAACATAGTGTAGTATTGCAGGCGTAGTGTCGCCGTGCTAATGTGCTTCTTCGTAACATCAGACCCTTGTATTATTATCCTTGTAATAAGAGCTGATTTGTTCTATGTCAAGCAGTGCCATATTCCAGAGGCTTCTCCTCGATCTCTGGGATGGAATACAGGGCATTCTGGTTTCTCTGAGCCAGGGTGCCATAGGCTTGGTATCAGAGTAGGTCTGGCTGTAGGACGCCCTAGTCAGCGCGAGCAGTAGAAACCGGTAGTAATCAGTAGTATAGAGTCTACCATGTTTGTTGCATTTGGTTGCTGCATTTGTTTGTGCATAACATGCATATAGCCTTATTTGCCGCTGACGATTTATTTGGTGAGTGTAGATGGCATTGGTTCGGATCCACTACAGCTCAGCCTTTGCATTTCTCCAGTTTTCTTTTCTTACTCGTTCTTCAGTGTTTGGCATCATTTCTGTCCCAGCAGAGTGATGCCATGTGATCCTGACATGGTTTGCAGAAATGGTGCTCAGGTATCTCGCCGATATCCTCCTTTCATCCCCGCCTATCGTTTCGGTGATGAACATGCTTCTATCTCGAATCGCTCTTTTATTTTGTCGTGTTGGCAACCCTTAATGATCTGAGTTATCAAGAAAGGGCACTGTCAGCAGCCTCAGTTTTCCCCGCTATCCTATTTCTTGGACGAGTACAGATATTTACCGTCCGCTTGATAATAATGGGGTCGCAACATTCCTGTCCTGCTACATGGTTACCAAGTATGTCCTCGCCTCCGAGCTAGTCTAGGATGCTACCTGGCTAAGCTAGCCCTTGGTGTAGCGCTGTTTACACCAATTCTTCCACACCTTTATTCATCCTCGTGCACATCGTCACAGCATGCTAGATCGTAGAACCGGAGATCCCGCTAGATTTGTGTGCTTAAGTAGGCATGCATATTGTGTGACTAGCAGTAATATGTGACATTGGTTGTGTGTGAATTGATTGATGTTGTGTGCTTTTATTTAGTTGAGTTTTCTTTTGCTTCTTTCTTTTGGGCCCCGGTGTTACATTATTTTCCCCTATAAAGAGTTGCTCATCAACCGACACCGGATCCGAAGAATCAGCAAGGAGATTATATATTTGGAAACTCAGCTAAACAGAATGGAATTCTCATCCAACTGCAGTAAAACATGGAATATATGATTTTGAGGCTGATAATAAATTTTGCATTATTGTGCACTCCTCACCACAGTACTCATAACTCAAATCTACATCAGTACAAAATACTCACAACAGTAATAGTCAAGTCGGAAGCAAGACAAGTCAGGTACAAGATCAACGGTATATTTTCTGGTATGGAGCATATACAAAATTTTGGCTCAGCAATGCATGATGTTTGAAATATATGATCATCCGAAATAAAGTCAGCATATGATATGCTCAAGGAAGACAATCAAACAAAATTTTGCATCCAAATAATCAGACACAAAATATTATGGACGTGTGTGTAGATTGCAGTCTGCATATTAGTATGCAGCTTTAGATGTAAGAAACTCAGTCTTCTTCCACACGTTATCGGAAGGAATTTATGATGCAAGGTTCCTCAATTTTCCTCAGCATAATATGTGAACAATGTCCGGTCCAAGATACCCGGTCTTTCTCAATAAGATACCTCCGTAAAAGCTTCTGACAAGACGGAAATGAATTTTTCTCAACAAGCAAAACCGAGGAGAAGCTTCTCAAGTACGGAACTCAGGCTTCTCCGGCATACTACTCATGTCAAGTTTCGCGTGTAAGCTATCGAGGCTTCTTCGACATGATACCCAGACAAAAGATTTGAGCAGAAGCTAATGAGCCTTCATAGGCAAGCTACATAAATGGCTTTTCTCCGAAGTGCAAGGATTAGATTTGCAATAACTTTGTCAGAGATACAATGCAGTCAAAACATATGCCTACCGCAAGGATCGAGTGTTCGGTGGCATATTCTTCTTACACACATGGTGAGCATGTATCCCCAGTCAGATCCATCACTCATACGAGATACGACAATGGTCAAGCAGATATACCTAAGAAAGGTACAGATCCCACAACCTCACGAGTCAGGCAAAGGAAAATGGGCAGAGATACATATCATGAATTACAAGGATCGACAATATCTGGGGATGACACCATAGAATCCACAGTCTTGACAATGGTCATCAAGCTCATTATTCCTGCGCCAGACAAGGTGATATCATGAAGCCTTGTCACCTTCTTGTATGATTGGACTCTGCAATGAGCTCTGTACAGCTACAAGCTCCAAACATATGTCATATTTGTGTAGACTCAAGTCAGAAAACAGGCACAAAGGAATAATGCCAACAATATTGCACTAATCATGTCCCAGGTCATACGAAGAATCAAGGACAGGTGTGGCCAAGTTATTCTAGTAAGGTATCCTCACAAAGAAAATCATGACTGATATAGGGTGAGACTGACAACAAGGGTAAGATGATTTTTGCATGACCATCAGGGTCCGAATACCCAAATCAGTTAGAGGCCATAATTCCCTATGGATCCAAAAAAGCATACCCTCAAAGGCCTACTCTGTTTTACAAGGATCTCATATCGTGCTGACCCGCTGGGAATGTTTAATATGGAAAATCCAAATAGATATACCGACAAAACGAGAAAGTCAAAAGCCGAACAATCGGCTCAGACCCGGTATACTCACCAACAGAATCAAGTACACGGTCAGTCTGTCAGGAAAAAGCAATTGCCCGCCAGCCCCTGTCAGGCCAGTCTCAACATGTAAATATGTGAGGAATGACACGGCTATAACTCCATACACCGTTATATTGCTCCTGACAAAAGGCAGTCAGATATTTGGTACATATCACATGCTCGAGCTAAAGGAAATAAATCAGGATGAATCAGTACCACCTTTGAGCAGTCAGATCTCGTCAGAAGGTGGCCATGTTTAATTCTCAGCATTTACTAAAACTAGAAAGCATGCATTTATTTGAAGCAACCCCATGACAGAAGTATTAAGGTTTTCATGACAAAAGGAAATTTATGCTCAGATCCATTGGATATCACCACAGGTATGGAGAATCAACGTCAGTAAAAATAAATTGGTATATGAGCAAAGACCTGTCAGGATTTGGGGAAAGGTGAAGCAAACCACCCCGAGCAAAGATAATCAAATCATCTAAGATTGTTGGGGGAACAATAAATAAAGGAGAAAGGATACCCGAGTTGGAAATGGTGTCCTCAAGACACACTTGTTCCCTCAGCAACTAAATCTCAAGGATGAGATTTCTTTAAGGGGATAAGAGTTGTAACAACCTGGATTTTTTGGCCCTTTCCTTTTTCTTTTGATTTAATTGGTTTGCTCTGTTTTTCTTTTTAGAGTGGTTCTGTGGCCTTGTCACCTGGGAAATCAACTTCATTTCCTCTCCCAAGTGGCTCATCATCCTAAAAACCTTGCCAAGATCATGTCACTCCACTTCTTGACCAAACCCTAATTTCTTTTCTAGGGAAAATTCCTTTTCCTATTAAAGGAATAACCCTATCTGCCCTAGGTTGTGAAGCAACCTATATTTCTGTCCATCCAAAAATCCCCAAATAATTCTTATTAATTGTTTGGGTCATATCTTCATCAAATATGGCAAAATATTTCATTGGCCATATTTTCCATCCTGCTCAATAAATTCATTTCCTATTCTGTCCTAAATGGCACATTTGTGAAGCAAGTGCTATTTATCTTTGCCCATTAGCCCCAAACTTTTTGGGCATGATGTATCATCCAAATAATAGACTTGTGCCAAAATTCAACTTTATTTCCCTAGCCAAACTTCCTCAGTGATTTTTCAAAGTTCCTGTCTGAGGGAAGCATTTCTGAAGGAAGTGCTAGCTAGGGTTATCCAAATAAGTTGCAATTTTTCACACTTCTTCTTGTGCTCATATCATTCCTCTCCTCCAAAATTCAGCCCCACCCAATCATCTATGTGAGCACACACATCAAATCTTTGATTCTGTCAATATTTTCAGGTTGTGAAGCAAGTATATTTTATATTGCTTCATTTTGCCTGAAAATTTACCAGAGCATTCTCCTACCCAAATAACTTCTCTCCACCAAATTTGGCATCAATTATTAAAGCCAATATTTCTTTATATTTTTTGCAAGATTCTGGATAGAGGGAATAGTTGTGAAGGAAGTACCATTTTGGTAAAACCAATTGGTATGAAATTTTTACAGCACCTTTATCTGGCCAAATCACTAAGCCTTGTCAAGTTTTACCTCAAGTGGTTACTCCATGTGAGTGCATCATCCAAATCTTGATTCTAGACCCATAATGTGAGTTACGAAGCAACTATATTAGTTTGTGCTCCATTAGGTCTCAAAACCTCCAGGATCATATGTTACACCCCGGATGTAACTTACCATATTTGTACTCCAACTCTTGCCATTTCCGGCTTTAAGTTATGAGATTCGTGGTTGGGTTCTTGTCTTTGTTTTGCATTTTGTTCATGTCATGCATTTCATATCTTGTCATCACGTGCATCTCATTTGCATACGTGTTCGTCTCATGCATCCGAGCATTTTCCCCGTTGTCCGTTTTGCATTCCGACACTCCTACGTCTTCTTGCGCCCCCTTTTGCCTTTTTTCGTGAGCGTGTGTTAAAAATTCTCGGAATGGACCGAGATTGTCCAAGCGGCCTTGGTACACCACCGGTAGACCGCCTGTCAAGTTTCGTGCCATTTGGAGTCCGTTTTGATACTCCAACGATTAACCGGGGAACCGTAAAGGCCTCATGTGTGTTGCTCCCCAACACCCCCCAAAGTGGCCCAATAACCCATCCAAACCCCCTGCATCTTCTCGGTCATTCGATCACGACCGCGTGGCCGAAAACCGCACCTCATTTGGACATTCCTACCTCCCTCTACCTATATATATGTGTCCCCCTCCGAAAATTTCGTGGATGAAACCCTAGATCCATCTTCCCCGTGCCGCTGGACATGTCCGCCCGGCGGCCGGACACGTCTTCCGCCTCCCGCGCCCACTCAAGGGCCGCCACGTGTCCCGCCGGAGCCTCCAGCTGCCACGGCCCACGGAGCCCATCGCGGGCCCGCGCGGGCCCAGAGCCCGCCGCCGCCTGGCCCGTGGAGCCGCCCGCTGCTCCGACTCGCCGCCCGCCGGACCTCGCCCCGCCGCCGATCCGCCTCCCCACCGGCCGGATCTGGTCCGATCCGGTCCGGGCCCGCCTCTCCATCGACTCCCCTGCCTCCTTCGACCTCACCGGCAAGTCGACGCGCCACCGCTGCCCCGGTCATCCTCGACCCCGCGGCGAGATTCCCTCGTCATGGGACGACCGCGTTCCCCGATCCAAACGGCTGCTCCATCCCTCTCCGCGAGATCCAGTCCCCCCCCCCCCCCCCGAGGTCGAATTTTTCCACTAAGTCCCAGATCTATGATGTTGTATTGCTCTGTTCTACATGCCATTACTCCTCATCCGTATCTCCGTTTTGCATGCACGATATATCAAAATGTTCATCAGGTTGTGCTCTTCATTTTGTTCCACTGTGCCATGCTTGTTTGAGTCCATCTTGAAGCCCAAATCATGGATGAAAGAGTGCTATAAATTGTTATTCCTTGATTCTTAGCACAGTATGAGCATTTGTCATTTTTGCCACATTTATTGTGTGCTGCATATGGGCATGAGCTCTACATGTGTTTTGAGCTATGCCATACCATCTTTACAGGGGTGTATGCCATGTATTTTTGTGATCAATGTGGTGACTAGCACAAGAATGCAAAGTAGCTCTCGTGATATTGCTGATTTCAGAGACGTAGAATTTCACTAAGTCATTTCCCTTTTATGCCATGTATTCATGTTGCTACAGTGAGATCCATGCTTCTTTTGAGTATGTTCAGTAAGGATTATTTGGACATAGGGTTATGCTCTATCCATCCATTTCCCTTTTTGTATTTATGGAGTGCCCTAGCATAACTCAATCTTGCTCTACTTTTGCTATAAAATGTTCCTGGCAGATTGTTTACGTGTTAATCAATTGTGCCAAGGTTGTTGTAGTTGATCCATGCATGCTATGAGATTGTTCTTGCCATGGTTAGCTTCATGAACATGTCTTATTTCTATTGCTATGCTTATCTTGTCATGCAATGCCTTGTGGTGAGTGAATAGAGCTCGCAAAGATGCCTTCATAATTCTATTTATGCCATGCCCAGTTTTTTTGCTAAGTCTGAATCTGTTAATGATACTTGATATGTTTACATGGGCGCCATCATATCTTGTGTGCCCTTTTGGCTTATGGTCAGTAAGGGACTTTTGTTATATGCTTTGAGTAGATTCATTCCGTGCCTTGTATTGCTATGTTCTGATCTTGTAGCATGTTGTTATCTTGCTCTAAACTTTGCTTCCTGATGTTAATTCCTGGCATGTTAGTAGTTTCACTAAGTCTGTGAAGCTGATATCTTTTGCACTTTTGCCATGCTTGTTTGAACTTACTCTTCTGTGATTTAGCCATAGCTCAGTGTTCATCTTTTGTCAAGCATCTTGAGTATATCACTGCCATGTGCTTTGTTGCTATGTTGGAGTGCAGTAGCTTAGTTTCTTGTTGCATTCTAGTTGGCATCGTGCTGTTAATCACATAATTGTGGCATTATTGTTTTGCTTGCCATTTGCAAACCGTGTATCCGATTCCGGTGATCTTTATATCGATTTCGACCAAAATCAACTCATATTTCCAGCGGCACACTTGGTTTGCCAAGTTGAGGCCTGGTTCAATCTTTTCCTTTCGGAGCATGCATATGCATTGCATATAACATCCCGCTTATCATGCCATGTTTTGCATCATGTTGCTCGCGCATTGCACCGTGGTTGATTGTTGTTTCCATTGCTTGTGTTCTTGCCTTGGGTAGAGCCAGGAGACGAGTACGTGATCGAGGAACCCGTTGAGTACGCTTACGAGGATCAAGCTTTCGTCAACTTGGAGTACTTTGCAGGCAAGATGACCACACCCTCGAAATCACTTCTATCTTTTCTTGCAAGTTGCTCGCTCTTTTGCTATGTTGCGATACCTACCACTTGATATATCGTGCCTCCAATTTTTCAGCCATTGTGCGAAAAGTTATTTCAGCTTGGTGCATCAAGGAATTGCGTATCGTGGCACCGCGCCAAGGAATTGCGTGGAAGCCATTGTGCGAAGGACACCTATCTGGATTTGGCAGCGAGTGCTGCTGATGCGACCGAACACTTTCGAGATCAAGAAGATCACGAAGTGGAAAGGCTTTTCTGGTCGCAGTTTCACAATCCAGAGCGTCCGCTGGTAGTGGACGATCGTCTGGCTCAATGGGCCAAACTGAATAGATTGTCCGGACTCGCCATGAAGTACGTCATGGGTCATCTATGGCTGGGGAGATCGGAGCCGAAGAGTTATTTCAGCTTGGTGCAGCAATTCCTTGGCGCGGTGCCACGTATCAATGCGATGAAGAGGTCAGCATGCATAGAGGGCGCACGGATGGCTCTTGCCCGTGTCAAGACATACTGGGCAGAGATGGAGACCACCGTTGTTGCATCCCGAGATTCGGACAAAAGCCGAGTACCCTCCGAGCACTATTTTCAGGAAGTCCTTGAAGGCGCTCGTGTAATAGAGGCGCAGTGCTCGAAGGATGCTATGTTCTGATAGCATATGTAATTATAAAGCAATATTTTGATGAATTGTAGTAGCCTTTTATACTTTTGCCTGCAAGTATTTGGAACACCTCCTGTGCGACCGTTTTAAGATATATATACAAAATCTAAAAGATTGCAGTCGTTGGCTTCAGCCCCCACGCACATAGTGCGGGGGTGCTCGCAGAAGGCGCATTTTCACACTTAATCCAATGTCTTGGTCCTACAAAGGAGGTGATATTGCAGCGAGCTAGGCAACCGGACTATAATGCTTTAACACTTTCACTTAGCCATAGGAGCTTGACAATGGGACTATTTAGGTAGCCCCTGGTGGCGACTGCGCTCGCCCATGCCCCGCCTCGATAAAGACCCAGCCATAGAGCAGGATGAGCCGGTAGACGACGAGCATGCCTTAGAGCAACCGTCCCAACAGGACAACCCAGATATTCTTCATTCTTTTTCTTCTCCGGTGGATTCAATTCAAGTTTTTGGTGTTGGAGCACTAATTAGAGGCATAACCGCATAGTAGGCATGTCGCAAGAGGGGTAATATTTACACATCCCATGTACTGAATAAGAAAGGGATAAAGAGTTGGCTTACAATCGCCACTTCACACAATACGTAAATATAGCATTACATCATCTAGAATACAATCAAGGTCTGTCTACGGAACCAAATAAAGAAAGACAACCCCAAATGCATAGATCTCCGATCGCCCCGACTCGGCTCAACTACTGATCAACTAGAAACGAAACAACAAAACGAAAATGATATTCATCGAGCTCCCACTTGAGCTGGGTTGCGTCACCTCTACTGGCATCATCGGCACCTGCAACTGTTTGGAAGTATCTATGAGCCACGAGGACTCAGGAATCTCACACCCGCGAGATCAAGACTATTTAAGCTTATGGGTAGGAAAGGTAGTGAGGTTGAGCCGGAACAAGCACTAGCATGTATGGTGGCTAACTTACGCAAATGAGAGCGAGAAGAGAAGCAAAGCACGGTCGAGAAGCTAAAATGATCAAGAAGTGATCCTGAAACTACTTACGTTCAAGCATAACATGAGACCGTGTTTTCTTCCCGGACTCTGCCGAAAAGAGACCATCACGGCTACACACGCGGTTGATGCATTTTAATTTAAGTTTAGTTTGAAGTTCTCTACAACCGGACATTAACAAATTCCCATCTTCCCATAACCGCGGGCATGGCTTTCAAAAGTTCAAAACCCTCCAGGGGTGTCCCAACTTATCCCATCACAAGCTCTCATGGTCAACGAAGGATATTCCTTCTCCCAGGAAGACCCGATCAGACTCGGAATCCTGGTTACAAGACATTTCGATAATGGTAAAACAAGATCATCAAGACCACCCACTGTGCCGAAAAATCACGATAGGAGCTGCACATAGCTCATTCTCAGGGCACACTGGATAAGCTAAGCATACAGGAGCCAACGTAACCCAAGTTGCCAAGGGACGGCCTTGCACGGTGCTCTAGTTTGGACCAACACTTAGAGGAGCACTGGCCCGAGGGTTTAAAATAAAGATGATCCTTGAGTCCGCGAAACCCAAGGGAAAAAGGCTTAGGTGGCAAATGGTAAAACCAAGGTTGGGCCTTGCTGTAGGAGTTTTATTCAAGGCGAACTGTCAAGGGGTTCCCATTATAACCCAACCGCGTAAGGAACGCAAAATCAAGGAACATAACACCGGTATGACGGAAACTAGGGCGGCAAGAGTGGAACAACACACCAGGCATAAGGCCGAGCCTTCCACCCTTTACCAAGTATATAGATGCATTAATTAAAATAATATATATTGTGATATCCCAAGATATCCATGTTCTAACATGGAACAAACTTCATCTTCACCTGCAACTAGTAACGCTATAAGAGGGGCTGAGCAAAAGCGGTAACATAGACAAACAACGGTTTGCTAGGAAAGGTGGGTTAGAGGCTTGACATGGAAAAATTGGAGGCACGATATATCAAGTGGTAGGTATCGCAACATAGCAAAAGAGCGAGCAACTAGCAAGAAAAGATAGAAGTGATTTCGAGGGTGTGGTCATCTTGCCTGCAAAGTACTCTGAGTTGACGAAAGCTTGATCCTCGTAAGCGTACTCAATGGGTTCCTCGATCACGTACTCGTCTCCTGGCTCTACCCAAGGCAAGAACACAAGCAATGGAAACAACAATCAACCACTGTGCAATGCGCAAGCAACATGATGCAAAACATGGCATGATAAGCGGGATGTTATATGCAATGCATATGCTTGATCTAGAAGGAAAAGATTGAACCAGGCCTCAACTTGGCAAACCAAGTGTGTCGCTGGAAAAATAAGTTGATTTCGGTCGAAATCAATATAAAGATCACCAGAATCGGATGCACGGTTTGCAAATGGCAAGCAAAACAATAATGGCACAATTCTGTGATTAATAGCACAATGCCAATGAGAATGCAACAAGAAACTAAGCTACTGCACTCCAACAAAGCAACAAAGCACATGGCAGTGATCTACTCAAGATTCTTGACAAAAGATGAACACTAAGCTACGGCTAAATCACACAAGAGCAGGTTTAAACAAGCATGGCAAAAGTGCAAAAGATATCAGCTTCACAGACTTAGTGAAACTACTAACATGCCAGGACTTAACATCCGGAAGCAAAGTTTAGAGCAAGATAACAACATGCTACAAGATCAAAACATAGCAATACAAGGCACAGAATGAATCTACTCAAAGCATATAACAAAAGTCCCTTACTGACCATAATCCAAAAGGGCACACAAGATATGATGGCGCCCATGTAAACATAGCAAGTATCATTAACAGATTCAGACTTAGCAAAAAAACTGGGCATGGCATAAATAGAATTATGAAGGCATCTTTGCGAGCTCTATTCACTCACCACAAGGCATTGCATGACAAGATAATCATAGCAATAGAAATAAGACATGTTCATGAAGCTAACCATGGAAAGAACAATCTCATAGCATGCATGGATCAACTACAACAACCTTGGCAAAATTGATTAACACATAAACAATCTGCCAGGAACATTTTATAGCAAAAGTAGAGCAAGATTGAGTCATGGTAGGGCACTCCATAAATGCAAAAAGGGACATGGATGGATAGAGCACAACCCTATGTCCAAATCATCCTTATTAGACATACTGAAAAGAAGCATGGATCTCACTGTAGCAACATGAATACATGGCATAAAAATAACAGCAGGGAAATGACTTAGCGAACTTTTAAGTCTCTGAAATCAGCAATATCACGAGAGCTACTTTGCATGCTTGTGCTAGTCACCACATTGATAACAAAAATACATGGCATACACCCCTGTACAGATGGCATGGCATACCCAAAACACATATAGAGCTCATGCCCATATGCAGCACACAATAAATGTGGTAAAAATGACAAATGCTCATACTCTGCTAAGAATCGGGAACTAACATTTTATAGCACTCTTGCTTCCACGATTTGGGCATCAATATGGACTGAAACAAGCATGGCACAATGGAACAAAATGAAGAGCACGACCTGATGAACATTTTGATATATCATGCATGCAAAACGGTGCTATGGATGAGGAGTTATGGCATGTAGAACAGAGCAATACAACATCACAGATTTGGGACTTAGTGGAAAAATTCGACCTCGGGGGAGGGGGGAGAAACTGGATCTCGCGGAGCGGGATGGAGCGGCCATTTGGATCGGGGAACGCGGTCGTCCCGGGACGAGGGGATCCCGGCGCGGGGTCGAGGATGACCGGGGCAGCGGTGGCGCGTCGACTCGCCGGCGAGGTCGAAGGAGGCAGGAGAGTTGATGGAGAGGCGGGGCCGGACCGGATCGGACCAGATCCGGCCGGTGGGAGGCGGATCGGCGGCGGGGCGAGGTCCGATGGGCGATGCGGCGGGCGGCGGTGGTGCGCGGCGGCGGGGAAGCCGAGTGGCTCCACGGGCCAGGCGGCGGCGGGATCTGGGCCCGCGTGGGCCCGCGAAGGGCTCCGTGGGCTGCGACGGCTGGAGGCTCCGGCGGGACACATGGCGGCCCCTAAGTGGGCGCGGGAGGCGGTGGACGTGTCCGGCCGCCGGGCAGACATATCCGGCGGCGCGGGGAAGATGGATCTAGGGTTTCATCCGCAAAATTTTCGGAGCGGGACACACATATATATAGGTAGAGGGAGGTAGGAATGTCCAAATGAGGTGCGGTTTTCGGCCACGCTATCGTGATCGAACGGTCGAGAAGATGGATGGGGTTTGGATGGGTTAATGGGCCACTTTGGGGGCGGGGGTGTTGGGCTGCAGCACACACGAGGCCTTTACGGTTCCCCGGTTAACCGTTGGAGTATCAAACAGACTCCAAATGGCACGAAACTTGACAGGAGGTCTACCGGTGGTGTACCAAGGCCGCTTGGCAAATCTCGGTCAATTACGAGAATGTTTAACACCCGCTCACGAAAAAAGGCAAAAGGGGGCGCCGGAAGACCTAGGAGAGTCGGAATGTAAAACGGACAACGGGGAAAATGCTCGGATGCATGAGACAAACACGTATGCATATGAGATGCACATGATGACAAGATATGAAATGCATGACATGAACAAAATGAAAAACAAATACAAGAACCCAACCACGAATCTCATAACTTAAAGCCGAAAATGGCAAGAGTTGGAGTACAAATATGGTAAGTTACATCCAGGGTGTTACATCATAGTCCTTCCTTAGTTAATCACCCAGACAAACTCTTTGGCGACAGTGAAATCCCTGTTGATCACCAGTGCTCACCCAAGTTTACTACAGTAAACTTTAGATGGTGATTACCATTTAATCTTATCACTTTTCACTGATCTACCACCATAGTTGAGACCTCCACTAGATAGACTACACACTAGACAACCCGTTCCAGCCCCTCTCCCCCACTACATGCCAGTGCACGCGGTGACCACGACAATGGCGTGCTTGTGCACGCGCTCTGTGTGCAGTGGCCGCGTCCAGTGGCTGTTTGCATTGGACCCCCTCCTCCTCCCTTCATCTTCGCTTTCGTGAGCGTGTCTGGAAGATAGCCCGCATCGTCGCCATTCCCCTGGACCCCTCTCCCCCTCCGACAACTTCCTCACCGACGCTCGCCGACGCTCGCCCACGGAAGCATAGTGCCCCGACATGTTTTAATGGTTCTCGGCTTCTTCCTCTGCTCCCCGCCATCATCTACCCCTCCGTGAGCTCTGAATCAATAGCTCGTCGTGTTCCCGTGCCCTCCCGTGCTCACTGGCCGTCGCCAGAGCCTCGGCCGGACGTGCCCGGCGGCACCCGAGTCCATCCTTCTCGCCCGCCTATATATAGGCCTCCCCCGAGCCGTTCGAGCACACCAGCAGCCTCTCCTCACTTCACTACCCCTCCCCAGCCTATCAAGCGTGCTCGAGAGGCTCTCCTCGCCTCTGTTGACCGCCATGGCCGCCGCGGCCATCCGCCTAAATTAGCTCGAGTCCGAGCCTCCCCCTCCCTCCTGACCTCACCATAGCCTCACCCAGACCCCGGCGATCCTCCCCGTGTCCTCGTACCACCGGCAGAGCCACCTTGGCCGCGTGCCCCAAGATCAACCGCCGCCGCCAAGCTCTTTGTTCCCCCGTGCGATGCCGCCCCTCCTCTCCTCCCTGGTGCTGTTCTCCCCTCTGTATGGATGCGGTGGACCTCGCCGTGCTCGGCGGTTGCCTCCCCTTGGCCGGAGCTGGCCGGAGCCGACGAGCCCATCGCCAGCCAACCCTAGCCGCGCCTCTGCCTCGGCCCTCTCTGCTTCTATCGGGAGCAAGTGAGAAGGAGCGGGAGGAGAGAGAAAGGAGTGGGACCCCCTCGTCAGTCGCTCAGTGCCGGTCCTGCCACCGCCACGCCACTTAAGTGGAGGCGGAAACAACAGAGTATGTTTTCCCTGACCGAAAGCGTATTCACTTCTTCTTTGGGTGTAAATGCGTCTTCCTCTCCGCAAAGCGTGCTTCCTCAAAACCCGCTTCTGCCTTATCCACTCAGGGACTTGTTTGTGATGATATTTTTCCAAAAAGGTCCTCGATCTTCATCAGCTCATATCTTTTTACCCACAACTCCAAATAAGGTGAATCCAAAGCCCACTTTTTCATTTCGTCAAGCCCGTTCTGATGGAATTGTTTTCACCATTTTTTGAAATACTAAAAATCACCATTTTGACCTTATTCATCCCCTCCGAGAGAGAACGTTTTTCCGGCGATTCTTTCCGCGAGCTTCTCGCACATCTTCTTGGTGATTTCTTCCACCCCAGGCAAGCCACACCCTCCATTTGCATGATTGCAATGCAGTGACATGGTTTATTCATTCAAACTTGTTTAAAATATTGCTTTAGCTATGTGTGTGTAACGCCCCGGACACACCTGCCGGTGGTCGTTACGCCTGGCGGGATCTAGACTGGCGCCACAGATCAATACTAGTCTTTTCTGCGCACTTTGTCCTCACTCATGCGCACCCGGGAGCAACTTCCCGGTTTTTCACCCATCCTACCACTACTCCAAGTGAGAACACTTAAGTTTGGAGTTCTGTCCGAATGGGCTACCGGAAAAGAAGGAATTCCTTATTGATATGAGTAGTCTATCATCCCTAATAAGCCAGGCCATCACAGTCTGATCTGTTCATGGCATTTCTCGGAGTATTGATTTGATCTTGATATTGCCATGATATTGCTTGGAGTTTTAGGCTTATATTTTTGATGATTATGTGGATGACATGTGCCTTTGGATTGTTAGTGGTTATTAGGGTTATTTTCATGATGGTATCTGGTATTATTCTGGAGTATTACTTTGGATGACATGTGCCTTTGGATTCCTAGTGGCTATTAGGATTATTTCCATGATGGTATCTGGTATTACTTTGGAGTATTACTTTTGATGACATGTTCCTTTGGATTCTTAGTGGATATTAGGATTATTTTCATGATGGTATCTGTTAATTATATTTTGGAGTATTACTTTGGATATCATGCTGCCTTTGGATTATTAGTGGTTAGTATGATTATTTTCATGATGCTAGTTGATGTTTTGTTGCTTGGAGTATTATTTTCGGAAATGATGTTTACATGTGGATCTTAGTCAAATAGCTTTATTCTTGTTATTGGAGTAGTAGGATTATTGTTTTCGGATTCATCATGACAATAGTGATGTGCTACCCTTGGAGTATTTTGAGGTGACGATATTAGGCTTGGATTATTTGTTGGATTTTGCTATGACTTGGATTATAGTTTGGTAGTTGATACCAGAGTATCAGTTATCACAGTTATACTTTTGCGGATAAATTTCGTCATTAAGTTGGTCAGGTGCCGCTGAACCGGGCTTTCTCCAGTGCAGGCACATTTGCCTTCATGGGAAGTCCCTAATGCGGTCTATTGCCGTGCCCCTCGCCGGTGCCTCCAACTAGGGAAGGTTATGGGCATGTGGTACCCTGGCACGGTAAGCAGACATAACCTTGTGTGCACGTTGTTGTTGTTGTACCCGGGTTGTCCCTATGTGGGTCCGTTTATTGTTTTGGCCATGACGGTGGCCGTTGTGTCTTTGGTAGACATGGGGCCACCCAGGACTAGCCCAGTGGGGAGTGAGTCAGAGTGGCCGGGAGAGTGTCATGGCAGTAGATAGGTTTTGTCGGAACGCCATTGGTCCACCCAAATGGGAGTGCGATGCCATGGGTTCCGTGGTGTGGGTACTGTGCGCTACCTCTGTAGAGTGTATTTAAATCTATCGATAGTCGCGTCCTTGGTCATGGGCATGGGTTCATACTAGGTTACACCATTCGATCAACACTCACATGACGGAATGACTTATAGGTGATTTATATGTGGATATTTTGAGCCATACAGATTGGCAGGATGTTGATGATGATGTTTGATACCAAGTGTTGGTCGTGGTAGTGATCGCCGGAATGATCACCATTTGGTTTGGATCACGAGGTGATCGAGATGGTATATTGCTTGGCTGGTTAGCCAAGAGTGATATGGTTATGGAGATCTGAGATGGTGATTTATTAGTAATGTATTAGTTTCATACCATGCTTAGTAGTTGCTTCATAAGAATAGTTGTTAATTTAATTAACCTGTTAAATGTTAAGTTATTGTCTTGCCATGATGTTTATGGTTGTTGTGAGCTTGCAAGTACATTCAATGTGCTGACCTGGCATGTCATGCCAAATTGCAGGTGATGCCATGATTGCTTGTCAAGGTTGCCATGCGTGAGAGCTAGATCGTGTCCCAGCCAGAGTCCCTGCTGAGTGGAGTTCACCACCTTCATCGTTGTTCTGCTGCTATAAGTATTCCGCTGCTACGAGTTGTTCTGCTGCTAGCATAGAGCAAGTGTAGTATTGCGGGCGTAGTGTCTCCGTGCTGATGTGCTTCTTTGTAACATCAGACCCTTGTATTATTATCCTTGTAATAAGAGCTGATTTGTTCTATGTCAAGTAGTGCCGTATTCCAGAGACTTCTCCTCGATCTCTGGGCTGGAATATGGGGCGTTCCGGTTTCTCTGAGCCGGGGAGCCACACAGGGAGGTACCAAAGTAATCTAGGAGTGGATCACTGGACAACGGTCAAGAACATCCTGAAATACCTGAAAAGGACTAAGGATATGATTCTCGTACATGGAGGTGACAAAGAGCTCGTCATAAACAGTTACATCGATGCAAGCTTTGACACTGATCCGGATGACTCTAAGTCACAAATCGGATACATGTTTTTATTAAATGGTGGAGCTGTCAGTTGGTGCAGTTCCAAGCAGAGCGTCGTGGCGGGATATACGTGTGAAGTGGAGTACATAGCTTCTTCAGAAGCAACAAATGAAGGAGTCTAGATGAAGGAGTTCATATCCGATCAAGGTGTCATATAGTGCATCGGGTCCAATGAAAATCTTTTTGACAATACTCGTGCAATTGCCTTGGCAAAGGAATCCAGATTTCACAAGAGAACCAAGCACATCAAGAGACGCTTCAATTCCATCCGCGATCAAGTCAAGGAGGGAGACATATTTGCAAGATACATACGGATCTGAATGTTGCAGAACCGTTGACTAAGCCTCTCTCACGAGCAAAACATGATCAACACCAAGACTCCATGGGTGTTAGAATCATTACAATGATAGATTATTGACTCTAGTGCAAGTGGGAGACTGAGGAAATATGCCCTAGAGGCAATAATATGGTGGTTATTTATATTTGTTTATATCATGATAAATGTTTATTATTCATGCTAGAATTGTATTAACCAGAAACTTAGTACCACTACAAAAAAATACACTTCTGTGATGATACGTGTTTGTCACAGTAGGTCGCTTTTTTTGTCATGCATGTACATCCATGACAAATTTATGACATAATCAAGATAGTCATACATGTGCTATCGTAGAAGTGTTCCATGACATTACCAAAATTATCATCACGGAAGTGTCCACTTCCATGACGATAAATCGCGCGTCACAGAAGTGCTTTCGTCAAGGGTGACCGACACGTGGCATCCACCATAACGGAACACTGTTAAGCTATCGGGTCGGGTTTTGGATCCGATAACCCGTTAACAGCCCCAACCAATGGGAAGTTTCCACGTGTAAAATTCTTATTGGCCGGACGAAACACGTGTCAGCTCGTTAGTGGGTTAGATATGCGCCTATGATACGTCGACACGTGGCACGACCCAATAGAGGCCCATTCCTGTGAAAAGGCCGGCCCGTTTGACTTGGTCAAAAGGTGGAGGGCCGGCCCATGGAAAGCCTGTTAACGGCCTGTTCGCATATAGCCCATTTATAGCCCGCTAACCCAAGACCCATTATGCCCTATCCGAATTAGGCCCAGTAGCGTCATCTGGGCCATCCAATATGATTCCAGCCCGTCATCACTTCTGGCCCATGTATGGCCCATGATGTCTTTCGGCCCATATGAGGCCCTATGTAACTCTTGGCCTATTAACGGCCCGTGGTGAAACTGGCCCTTAATGAACAGTGTATCACTTTATACCCATTAACGGCCCGTTATTTCGTTGGGCCGTTTCCAGCCCATGTTATCTTTCGGCCTTCTCAGAGCCCATTTATTCTTGGGCTCATTTCCAGCATTCGTTTACTTATGGCCTGTTACTGTCATTTTCTGCTTGTGGGCCAAATTCAGCCCATGGTTACAGTCGGCCCGTTTGTGGTCCGTTAATACGTTGGGCCCTTTTCATAGAGTCATCAAATATGGCCTATTAATGATGGACCGTTATGGTCGGCCCATGAACGGGCGATTCCAACTCTAGCCCGTTTACGGCCATAATGCGGCCTGTTATTGGCCCATGTTTGGCCAATCGATCATACGGCCCGTATACGGCCCATTGATGGTACGACCCATAGAAGGCCCATTGTTTCTACGGCCCGTAGAAGGCCCACTATTTCTACGGCCCGTAGGAGGCCCAATGTCACTACAGTAAATATTAGCCCATGGTTATTGTGGCCTAGTTTTAAAAAATAGGTTATTGCAGCCACTAGTTAACCGCGGAAAAATAACTGTAATGACTAGAAGCAAACAAATAAAGAAGACAACAAGGAAATAAATAAGCAAGCAACTAACGCTAGGCTATCACGGCTATTACACATATTACATCCACTGGGCATCAAAGTTCGCCACGAGTGCAAATATAGGGAACAAAGCAGCATATCATATACACTGGCCGTCAAAATTGGCCACCAGTGCAAATAAACGCGGCAGCAAAACAAGAGCATAATTGAAACAACTTCATAAGAGCTCAAGAAACGTTATCCTAGTTATCCACCATGATGGCAATAAGCTTAGCAAGGTGATTAGCTTTGTCCTGTTTGGTGCTAAAATCCTGCAATTCTTGCTGTTGCACCAGAAAGTATGCATCTGAATGCTCCAGGGACTTCCGCAATCCTTCCTCTTCTTGTCGCAACATAGCTGAACGATGTCTTTCAGCTTGTAGTTGAGACTCAAGAAACCGAACTGATTCAGACAGTAAGTTTGAATAGCTTATGCAAGTGGTAGTGGCCAGTAACTCCAACACTAAACCAAGACAGGATGTGTCACTATCCTGAACCTTATCTGCATTACTTCCTTTACCGTTGCTTAATAAGGCACTCTTCCCCAATATTTTGTTTGCATTCTAAAAGAAGAAACAAGAAGACACATAACAAGTTTAGCATGTACTAGTATATGAAACTCATTTCGATGAACCAGTCCATTAGTAAGGTGGACAGGATTAAACTACCAAGTCTTCTATTGCCAAGTACTAGTACATAATAAAAGCATCAAACAAACATATATCTATGTCCTATGGTAGCAATGGAATCTTAAATTAGAACATTTGTTCTTCAGGTTTAGGCACTTGTTCTACATGAACAGAGTACAGTAAGACGCAAGAATATAATACTTAAAAATAGAAAATGAGCTCATAGACCTTACCACATTCTTGGTTCGGAACCAGTACAGAACAAGGCGTTCCCAGTCATCGTCCAGTAAATGTGTCACAGGAGAACGTAAGGGAATTTGATGTGTTTCTTTGCCGGTGAAGTACATTTTCTTCAGGTAATTCCGATACTACCACCAAGCATTCTTGAAGATAGCAGAGGTATTAGCACAGGTTACCTCATCCCGAGTTTCCAAATTGGTCCTTCTCTATAGAGAAAAATGGGAAAATTTGTTGTATTATAACAATCATGGAGGTAGGATGTATGGGACGAAGCAAAGTAATTGCCATGAATAACATTACTTACACATAACTCCTGGACAAACACCTGCAACTGGCATTTTCCTTCATCTTCGGTATAATATTTCCAAGATGGGAAGATACGCACATACGATTTAACAACATCAAATGCGATAGATGCTAAACTACGACTAGCTGGTTGTGCTTCCTCCACAGGAATAGGCGTACTAACTGGTGGAGTTGGGGTTCGCCGTGATAGTACTAGCCCTTTGGGCACTGGAGCTGCCTTACTAACTGCTCTTGTCTGGGAGCTCTGTGGTGGAGATGGTGTTGTGTCAACAAGAACTGGGTTACTATCGGCTGGGGTTGGCGTTAGATTGGGTGAAGCTGGTTCTCTGTCCATCGTAGTAGGGGTACAATCTGCGAGAGTTTGGGTTATGTGTGGTAGGGCTGGTTCTTGTGCATGTACAACTGGGGTGCTATCTCCACCAAGAGGTAGCACTGCTTTATTTGAAGACCGTGTTTTTAGTCCGCTAGATACTGGTATCACCCGCTCCAATTCAAATGGCTGATAAACAGGAAACATAGTTGAATGTACAGACATTGTATGAGAGACAGATGCAATAGATAGTGTGGAAAAAAGAGGGCATGAAATAGTTGACATGTATATTGTTTAACTAAAACGGATAGCATGACATAATTTCACATATGTGATGTCTATCTAAACTGGATAGCATAGCATAACATAATTCAAAGATATGATGAATAACTAAACAGGATCGCATGCCATAATTCACCTACATGTTATCTAAGTAATCAGGATCGCATCATTTAATTCACATATGTGATTTATATGCTAAACAGAGGGCATTCGATATGATGTCTGAACTAAGAACATGGTGTTGAATATTGCGTATATGATGTCTAAACTATGCAATGCAAGTCACCGTATGCATGATATGAGTAGTATAACCGTGCCAAGTTAGAGGATACACCTCAGTGGGGGAATAGGACTGGTCATCTGTCTCTGAATCCATCTCTAAGGAGCTATCGAGACCCAACAAGAGATCTGCTTCGACAGGTAGCACTGTCTGCTCTGAAGGCCTTGTTTTCACTCCAGATTTTTCCATCTCCCACCCAAATGGCTGATTCACAGGAAGAGTAGTTTAATGTACAAACATTATCGACAAATGGAAATGTAATGAAGAAAAGGATGGGCAAGATATCATTCAAATATATGATTTCTGGTTAAACAGGATGGCATTGCACATTTCACATATATTATGGCTGGCTAAAAGACATGAGACTGCATAATTCCCATATATGACATAGAAACTAAACAGGTGGCATTATAGAACATGTCTAAACTAAGCAGATGACATATATGATGTCAAAAGTAGGCACTGCAAGGCAACATATGCATGATACGACTAACATCATCATGCCAAGGTAGAGCAAACACCTTGGGGGGTAAATAGGAGTGGTCAGCGGCATCCGAATCCGCCTCACAACAGATATCTTCCTCTGGATTGCAATCTGGAGAGGGGTGGGGAGGGTTTGCCATTGAACCCACCATGGAGCGATGTTTGCATGACATTGTATTGCCGTGCAAAACTCTTCTCTTTTTCTCTACATGTTCAGCATGACTGTGTACAATATCTGACATGCATACGAAAAAAATATGGTGAGATTATGTAAGGAGAGCATGCAGAAATTTAGAGTGATGGTAACAACCAGTGGATCGATGTTTTTCCGTTGAACCAAAATAGCCCTAATGGGTCGACGTGAATGTATAGTAATAAGTGATGCAACAAGTGTACAACCTCTTTCCCGTAGCCGTGTCGACCTCAGCATCATTGGGGTTGGTCGCTGAAGCAGTTGAGGCAGAGGTGGCTGTCAGAGGTGTGGAGGAAGATCTGAGGAATCTGTAGACGGCATCCAGGGCACTGCTCTGTTGTGATGGATCGTTCTGTCATTGGAGCAGCTCCGGTGAGCCGTAAGACGTCAAGGCTGAAGCAGCACAAGACAGACATCGTCAAGCTCTAGTGGGATTCTAATAGCATCTCCAATAGATGATGTAAAATGGATGTAAAATTAACATCACCAAAAACCACCTGAGTACAACAGATGAGGTAAAAATTCTGGACTCTGAACTTAACTGTCGAAACTGAAATTTACTGTGGAATCTGAATGCTACCCCCCGTCCCCGCTGCAGGTGGTTCTTCCTTAACTCCAGCGAGCCCCCCAACCCTGAAAATCGACTAACCCAAAAGTCGATTTAGTCGACTGAAGTGTGGCTTAATCAGAGCAGAGCAGCACCACGAGCGAGGGGGAGAGCAGCAGCAGTAGCTGGGCGAGCGAGCGATCGAGCGAGAGCCGGAGCAGCAGTAGCAGATCCGGCTGGTATGGACGCCGCCACTGAAGGTGCCTCGCACTGAGGGAGAGCCGCCGTGGAGATGTCGCCCGCGGCGCCGGCTTCAAGGTAGCCGCTCCATGGGGGTGCGGGATGCAGCACCGTCGGTGCCGGGAGGTCGAGTTAAGGAGAAGGTACGATGCGATGAGTGTACAACCTCTTTGGTGGCGCCGAGTAGGCCTCGGCTTCGTCTGAGGAGTCAGTGAGGATGTTGCGGTTCCGGTGGAGCAGGTTAAGGCGGCGTTGTGGGGATGTAGCAGCCGCGATAGATGAGGCGATCGTCGGAGCAGCTCCTTGGAGGTGGAGGAAGGGGTGGCTGAACTGGCGGGACGACAAGATGGATGATAGATCCTCATCCAGGGAGGTGGACGAGGGACGTCGAGCTGTTGCGGTGGACGACGTCGTCGGGGAAGAGGCTTCCGCTGGGCAGCGATGACGTGTCATACGAAGGAGGGTGGGGTTTCGCGGCTGGAGCAGAGAGCTTATGGCGGCCTGGGATTTCAAATGGCGAAAAGGGGGCGATGGGAGGGGGTGAAGCATGACTTAGGAACGCGCTTGTCCAAAATGTAGGGTGTGTTACAAAAGTACCCCCCACCGATTTGAACTAGCGGCCCTTTCGGCTCAGGGTTAGAAGGGGGGTTCGCGTGTCGGGATTTGGCAGCTGGAGGGAGTTTTCGCATGCGTGGTAATTTTGGGATAGCAAGGCGCGGGTTGTGAAGGCGCCAGTTTTGGGAGCACGATATCTGAATTTTCGGGATATAATAAGACGCGGGTTGAATTTTAGGGACAAGCCTAACGTGTAGTAATATTGTACTTGTACGTACCAAATCAATTCGCACTTCCCTCAACCAAAAAGAAAACGAAAAAAATAAAACTATTCACACCACAGAAAGAGAGAGTCTTGCCCCGTTTTACTATACAAATGCTATTCAAAGCTACTCCCTCCTTCCATCTATATAGGGCCTAATGCATTTTTCGTTGCTAACTTTGACCAAATATTAGAGGTTCGTCTGTGAAAGGTTCTTTCAATGATATAATTTTCACATTGTGCATTTTTCGTTAAATTCGTCTGTGAAAGGTTCTTTCAATGATATAATTTTCACATTGTGCATGTCATGTACTATTAATCTTGTCAATAGTCAAAGGCGGTCTTAAGCATCTCATTACGCCCTATATAGATGGAAGTAGGGAGTATGAATCCATGTTATGTACGATTAAATTTTTTCGCTTGCTGTATAAAGCATGTAACCTACTCATACCAATATTTTAGTGCATTCCAAATGTCTATACTACCGCTGCAATTCGAACTAAATTTGAATCCGTTTCTCTATTTCAATTAGAATCTACAATCATGATTGTTGCCAACTTCAACCATCATAGTTTCCTTGCTATCCGCCAGATATAAATCAGACGGCCTATAATGCAGGATGGCAGGCACACCATCATCAACAACTCCGTTTTTTATAAGAGTAGAGATAAAATATATTAAATGCAGTATACCATGTTCATAACCGCACCATGTGTATCATCGTTATATATATTCACACATCGGTCGGTTTGAAACACTATGATAAATTCTTCAAATATCTGAATTTGCTTTTTATAATGAAGTATATATGATCTCTATTCATCTTTTACACCCACACAACCCTCTTATCTTTATAGCTAGCGCTAACTTTCTCTTGTGCATGCACACGCCCGCATCCCTCTCACCCTCCCTCAGCATTCTCTAGCTCCATCACACAAATTCGTCTTTTCACTTTAGGTCGTTCACCCACGGTGTGTGTAGGCCCCCAGCTCCTTCTTTATGGCACACATCGATCGATATGCCTCTCTAGCCAGGTGTGCCTAGCACAAACACAAGCTTCCCCTCTTCTCTTGTCACCGTCCATGCCTCACTCCCACCACTCTTTTCATCATTCTCGTACTCGCACACTCCTCCCCCTCGATAGAGTATGCCTCTCGTACCACCTCCTACATGCATCCCTCTCGCTCTATCCTTATCCTCGTGCCTCATTTGCTTCTAACACACACATGCATGTATACCGATCGATCTCCCAACATATACCTAGATCGAGTTTAACTACCCCCCATCGATCGACGTACCTCACATGTTATGTCTCTCCTTTCTCTTACAAAGGGCGATTGATCTTCCTATGTAGTTACGTCTGCTTACCACAGCCACATCGTCCCCCCTCATCATTCGTGCATGCCTCCTGACCCGTCTCTCACACGCATGTGCACAGACAACAAGCAGCCATCTCCTCTCTTATTGATATTGCGGGCGTGCCCTCCGTTTGTCTAGCAAGCCTGTCCCACCATTTGTTAGAAGCAACTCCACTACCACCCCCTGCAACACTCTAGCTCTGTCTATCTCCCAACGTTATTCCTCTCCTGCACATATGCATGGATGCCGATCGATCTCCCTTAATACATGAGGTAGATCGATCTCCTTAATACATGAGGTAGGCCTCTCTCCTCCTCCACACATATACCAGCCATTGTACCTCTATAGTTAATTGGGCCTCCCTCTTCCCCCACCACACACTGATAGTCGAGCGCTGTAGGTAGGTATCCATGCCATAGAGACAAACTGCACATGTCCCATCTCACGGTCCAGTAGGCCAACCACTCTATATCTTTGACGTGGGCAAACACAAATTCGATGGCACTCTTTATCGATCGCGCACGCGCGCACACACACACACACATCATCCCTCTCTTCGATTCTATGGACACCTCAAGCCGATGATACCTCCACTCTCTTCTCGTGGATCGGCCCCTCTATATATATGTTATATCTAGGACTCTATTTCACACACATTGCATATGTTAAATTTTTTGATTGACCCCCCCCCACAAAAAAACTCTCAAGAACCCACACACCATATCTCTCTAGGTTTGTATCTCTCACACACAACCGCACGTAGGTGGTGTACGTATACAAGAAGAGAATAGGTGCACCGTGCACGTACTCACGCTTCGTGCCCAGCCACACCCACGCGGGTACATGGTGGAGCTCATTTCTTTACGAAATGGCAGCCCACGTGCTAATTTGAACGCATGTAGCGGTTGTTTACCTAGGGAGGTCGTGTACCACGCGTGCACGAAACAAAGTTCGACTTGACGCATTGCCGCGTTATTTTTAAATAAAGTTATAGCGCTCAATGGCATGTACACATAATATAAAACAATTTTTATGGAGGAAAAGGTAGTCCGCTTGTCAGAGTATCTCACACAATGCTCCGGTGGACTCTCTCTCTCACCGTTGGTCACTGATCCGGCCGCATCCCGTCCGCCGGGGTAAAGGGAGTGCGGTGGCCTCTCTCTGTCTCACCGTTGGTCACTGATCCAGCCGCATCCTGTCCGCCGGGGGAAAGGGAGTGCGGTGGCCTCTCTCTCTCACCATTGGTCACTGATCCGGCTGCATCCCGTCCGCCGGGGGAAAGGGAGGAATGCATCGTTTCTCCGTCTGACGGCGCCGAGGCAGCACGTCCCGATCTGCTGTACACGCCCTTCTCTCTGACCAAGCTCCGGCGTGGCAGGGCCTACGCCACGTGCGCACAGATTCTGCCCGCCGCTGCTCACCTAGTTACATCCCGACGACCTCCAGGTATCCCCTCCGGCCTTGCTCCACTGCCCGTTTTCCCATGTTGCTGCATGTGGATCTTCCATAGTTCTTTGCCCAAAACGTAGCTCGTCCGACGTACTTTCCATATTGCATTCTCGTCCTCACACCATTTTGGACAAACACAACCGTGTTGTTATCTTCCCTTAGGACAAGGAATATGCTTCTTTTTTGTCGTCGCATGTGTCATCAACTGTTATTGGCCAGTAATTGTTTCCTTTCTAGCTCTTTTTTGCAAACAGGGCTATCCATTTCACGTCGTTGCTATTGCGACCTTTTGGTGAACTGCACAAATCACTTTTTTCTTAAGAGTGTTTTGTGCAGTTGCACTAAAATGTCACACGGGCAACGTCTCTACATTTCAGTGCGACTGCACAAAGGGAGATTGGTTTTTCTCTATCCTCCTCATCCAACTCCAAGCCTAATCTTCTCCAACTAGTTAGTCTTAAGAGAGACTGCAAAGGTGACCGGCTTCTATTTGTGTGTTTATTGTTTCATCAGCAGTCCTCTATTATCGTAATCACACTTGATATCTTTGGAACAGGGATGCTCAGCTCTGTTTTAGTGGAACTGCACAAAATGATCGGAATGTTGCATGCTCCAGACAACTACTTTTTTCCCTAACATGCCTTGTTGATTTAGACAGAGCTGGGGGGACGTTGCTGCCAGTGAAAGCATGGATCAATTTTAATTTAACACCTTCTCACAACTTTGTCTTCAGTTGTGATGTAATTATTAGCTCTGATCTGCTAATAATTGACATGCATTAGCAAGGAAGTTAGTTTTTTATTGTTTCCGGAAGAGCATCGATGGCAAGACACGCGAAACAAAAGATGAAAGCTCACACCATTGTACAATTTCATGTCGCTGGAAAAATTATTTGTATAATACGTCAATTATGTAAACAAATGATGGAAGCTTGATAGCATTGCCAGAAGCCTCTTCATCATCCGGGTCCATGTGCCATGCACAAAATTATACTCCTTCGTTCCTAAATATTTGTCTTTTTACAAATTTCAAACGGGCATATTTTAGAGTGTAGATTCACTCATTTTGCTTCGTATGTGTACTCCCTCCGTTCCAAATATTCTATTCGTCTTAATAGAGATTTCAACAAGTGACTACATACGGAGCAAAATGAGTGAATCTACACTGTAAAATATGTCTATATACATCAGTATGTGCCAGTCCATTTGAAATCTCTAAAAAGACAAATATTTGAGTAGTCACTCGTTGAAATCTCTAGAAAGACAAATACTCCGGAGTATATTTAAGAACCGAGGGGGTTGTGTACATCCGCATGGGAGACTCAGCCCGGTCGTTGCGCCACATTAATAGTGAGTAATGAGCAGTCAAATCATAAGCCCCACCTTTCCCACTGTAAGTTGCTCTGAAGAACCAACCATCAATACGCTCTTCTTTGAATCCGCTCATACTACTCCATCTGTCACTATTTATACAACGCGCTTCAGAAAAAAGAAAAAAAAATGAGGGACCAAGGCGACTAGCGATCGGCCTGAAAAATAGCATTGGTAGTTATAGCACGGCGTCTATTACTAGAGGGAATAATGCGTACACACATGCATGCAGTGCTTCCACCCCGGTTACACACATGCATGCACTCCGTAGTAATACAGTACATGGAGAGAAAATTGTGGACTTGACTGTGGTTACCACACCCTAATTAATTTAGCATTAAACCAAATGCGTCTAAAGTCTCTCTGGTGGTGGAAATGCATTGAGAGAAATGCATCATAATGAAGCGCGCCCTGTAAACTGTGATGGAGGGTGGACTAGTATGAAGGTGCAAAACCAAGTACGCGTACTACTGCGCTTGGCTCTTCGCCCCTTCGTGAAGTCAAACAATGATGGTACTCCGCATATTGGGTACTACAGTGTAGGACTTTGCCTCTGACAATCTGACACCGAATGGACTGATGCATGTCCACCGAGGGTAGGTTGCATTAGTCAAAAGGCGTAAGCGAGCTTCACCTTGTCCTGCAAGCTTCTCCTCGTTCCGTGAGTTGATGGGACACACCAAAAAGTAGTGCTAGTCCATACTCCCTCCTTTCTAGTTAATATGGCTTAATCTTTTTTGCGGGTAAATGAGAGGGCTTTATTCATATATAAGCATTCTTAGGACGATCAGCCAAGACACTGGTCACTAGGAAGCGAGGTACCCTGCAAAAAAAATGAAGTAGGAAGCGAGGTGTTTCATCAAGCCAGCTCTCGGCCACACTCAAAGTGCAGCAAGCACGGTTCGCACGAAGATGCGCCGCAAGGTTTGTTGACCTGTTTACATGCTGAATAAAAAAGAGGAAATATTACTGAGCGCTACTATTTGTAACAGGATATGAGCCAGAATTAAGCGAGAATTGTGGCGAGTGTTCCATGCAATCAACTTCCATTATCACGTGCGAGAACCCTCGAAGAGAACCAAATGTGTTGAAGATTGCTTTATCACATTTTAAAATTATAATAAGACTGCAGACACTCCTCCATCCGATTCCTAGTACTAGTATAGTACGTACCTTTATGGACTATAGTAGTAGTACTAGTAAACTTTGCGCTTCGCTGTTCGGGAAGTCGAACAATAATAGCACTAGTAGTATAGTGTATGCTTCCAGCAATCTGACACCGAATTAACTGTTGCACGTCCACCGCCTGAGCGAGGGAGAGCTTGCATTAGTCAAAAGTTTCTCCTTGTCCTGCGAGCCACCGCGCACAAGCTTCTCCCGTCCTGCAACCTTCTCCTCGTTCGGCAAGTTGACGGGACACAACAAAGTAATGCGAGTCCATGCTGCCTCCTCTCCGGTTAATATGGCTTAACTTCAAACGAGAGAAATACACTGTCTATCATTGTATATTTGTAAAAATACAGTCAGTGGACTTCATAATACGCTCAATGCGCTCAATATATATATTTTCCGGTGTTCATACGGTCACTAGCTCACCCTGACTGAGTATGTGTGTGCATGCACGTGTAGGTTGAGCACTTGAGCGTGACCGTGTGTGTTCCGTCGTGTGCTCAGACATGCATGCATTAGGGCGTCGCGCGCGTTTTTGCGTCCACGTGTACGTGTGACTATTGCATACACGTAGCGGGAGTACGTGTAGGGACCACTAAGGAGCAGTCAAATCACACAGTAAGTTAGTCGGAAGAAGAAACCATCATTTCACTCTTGAATGACACGTACACAATATAAAATGGTTGATATGGAGAGAAAAAGAAAACCACTATATATACACTAGCAGGAGCCTAAGCTACAAGCCTGCTTGCTTAGGTTGCTCTCTTCACAAGCATAGAACGACGGGCCTGATCCCGCAGCTGGGGGAAGGGAACAATGTTCTGCGTAGACGCGGTCGACATCGGCGAGGGAGAAAACCCATAGTCGGTGCGTCCCAATCGGGGGTCACTGCGGTATGGGCCGATGCCGCGTCCCAACCGCCCTTCTAGCTACAGCCCGACATCCTAGGTAGTCCATCTTCCTTTTGGAGCCGGCTTGCTCCACTGTCGTAGCTCCATCTCCATGTCGATCTTTCTCTACTTCTACCGGCTTCTATTTGTGATGAGTTTATGTCTCATGAACTAGTGCCAGTACTATTATTATAATCACACTTCTTCAATATCTTTGCCATCAGGGATGCTCAGGTCGATTTTAGTGGAACTGCACAAAAGCATCCTATGATCCGAGGGTGCCAACCGTCTTTCCTTCCCGACATGGAAAGTGCTATGGAACAAGAGGTACCATAAGGTGGAGAACCAAAGAGTGCTGCTTCTATTGTTGCTGACATTCTCACTAAAGAATCTCCCTCTAGCACATTCCTTCGACAGGTTCTACCTGGCCAGGAAATTAAATCATGTTTAGGGTTTAGGGTTTAAGTCGTAGTGACCCCAACAGTAGTTTTTCTATCGTACACACTCTCACAACTTTTTTCTTTAGTTGTGAAGTAAATATTGGCTATGATCTGTGAATCATTGAGATGCATCAGCATGCGTGTTAGTTTTCCTTTGTATTTGATGGAATGTTGTAATGGGGCAACCTTGGAATAGGAATGAAAATGGAGTGGAAAAGTTTCCGTTTTTCCGGAGAAAAAATGGAAACGGAGAGAAACCAACGTTTCGTTTCATTGGATCGCGCCATTGAGCAAAACCAACGTTTAAATCACGTCTGTCGTGTTCGTGTCTCACCCTCCTCCACGGCTCGACCCCACACGATCGCTCGGCATGCCACTCACCGCAAGCCGAGTAGTATACCATAACTTTCTCGCCTGCTTGTCGATGGATCGCGCCATGGAGTACTAGCACGACTGGAAGAGATTGACGAGTTGGGGGAGGATAGCTAGCTGTATCACGGACTCCCAAGATCTTACTACTGGAAGAGATCATGCATGTTGTAGTCGACTATTGCGAACTTTGAACGCGGAGCAGCCGCGCGCACCCGGAAGCGGCGCGGGCGATGCTCTCTCGGCTGGCGCGCCGCAATCAATGTTGGCGCCAGTGAGGGGTCGTGTCCGCTCTGGCCAGGCATGAATGCGGCACTGACCATTTCGGGCGGGAAGCACGCGCGGGTGATGAAGAGGGTTCGGGTTGGTCAGGACCGGCCGTGGCAGCGGTCCGGACGTGCGCAAACAAGAGATGATGTAAGTTAATATTGCTGTGTATATAATTAACAACATAAATAATGTGCCAGTTGGACAAATATGATTGGAGATGGAGATGGAAATGGAATTTTACATAAACACGGATATGCATGTATGTGTCTATGTGTGTGTGCGCGACGACTCTCACGACCTGGAAGCGGGGGCGTGTTTTTGATCAAGTTTTGTTTCTTGGTACGGTAGAAAATCAGTTTTTCTAATTCACATCTAGATGTTATTTAAGGATATCACATCTAAGCTCCCACAAGTATATAATGTAGCAACAAGAAAAAAAACTAGGAAAAGACCACAAACAGAGTGGACATCAACTTATATGTGACATAACTATGTCACATCTAGATGTGTCCTAGATAGACCCTTAAAAAATTGTCCGCCAGTTTTCGTTTCTTTTTTCTGGGAACATGCGTATTCTATTTAAAACCACTTCTATCGAGAGATTTTTTTACTCCATTATAGCCTCTTGTTTGATAGAGTTTCTCGCGTCTCGCTCTCTCACCCTCTCCATATCAAAACATGATGACAGTGTCCACTCTATCTCTCTCCTCACCGGTGGTCACAGATCCGGCCGAATCTCGTCCGCTGCGGGAGGTGAGGAGGTGCAGCGTTGACATTGTCGCCATCGGCGACAGAGGAAGCCGATGCGCACCGTCCTCTCGGAGCCGGCGCTGGCGCGGACGAAGATCCTCCAAGCCCTTGTTCGCTATCGTCGTGTGGGCAGATCCCACCCGCCCACCTAAACGACATCTCGCCCACCTAAGGTATAACTTCTTGTACTGGTGCAGCTCCCCAGGTCGCTGCGTGCGGGTTTTCTTCTATGCAACTACTCCCCAGCTCCCCATGCATAGTAGCTAGGGTTCGTCGGCTGGTCCAACATCACCTACTACTACTATTATAGAGGAAATGCCACTCAAAAAGTTGTCTTGATTTATGCCTTGGTGGAGGTATGCATGTTGTTTCGACAAAAAGTACATGGTGGTTGCGCGGTCATTGTCCATATGGTGGTAGTACTATCACTGGTTAAATGAAGAAATGCTTTTTTTCTCGGGTATCCTGGTTTAGTTCCCATCAAGATAATTATGATGCTTCTATTTGTTGGTGTACTTTTCATTAATTCTTATTGACAATTGAGATGTCGTTGCAAACCCTTTTTTATATTTTTGGAAACAGTGATGCGTGTCTCCATACCCGGGCATGTCTTCCTCAATTTTAGTGGAACTGCACAAAATTGGATGGCCATTGTTGTTCCACCTCACTGTCCTCTGCCACGTGGTTCTTCCTTCCTCGAGCTTGATTACTGAGAAGAAACAGACCACAGTGAGGATTTGTCAAACTTCTTAGGTGCCTCACCCAAACTTGATGCCAAATGGATGATGCATCACCACGATGACCTATCGATGCTCATGGTTGCGTCGGCTGGTGAAGCTGATCGATTTTCGATGAAAAACAAGCTGTCTTCCATCAGTGCTCTTTGCTTGTTACACACAAAGATGATATGCTTCGTCAGTTCACCTTGGTTGTGTTGGAGACGCGGTCGTCTTTCACGTTGGTGCAATTTTCGCTAGGGTTTTACGACAGGTGGGCCCAAAATGTGGCTGGCTCACCTGTCATATAGCCAAAAGCAGGTGCAGTGAAGGCATCGAAGCTCAGTCCATACTACAGTAGTATATATATAAGTGGGATCCTCAGCGCTTGTTCGCTAGGGTTTGCACTCTCCACACGCTTGCCGCACTACATATATGTTACATGTTGGAGGCTCGGCGTTCATTTGCTAGGGTTTGCTATATTCAGTCTCTCACCCTCTCTTCACCATATCTAAACAAGACTGCGTTGGCCTCTTGTCTCTCTCTCCCCGCTCATAGCTAGTGAAGGAGGCGTCCGTATCCCGTCTCACCGGGAAGGGGAGGAGCTGCAGCGTTCACTCTATCGCCTTCGGCGAGGGAGGCAATCCACTGCTGGCTGCGCTGTTCTCTTTCACCCAGCGCCTGTGCGGGAGGGCCACCGACCCCTTCTTCCTTGCTGCCGTACGTAGTGTGGGCAGATCCGGCCTCCCGCCGCACGACTTGCCACATCCCGACGACCCTAAGGTATAAGTTTCTTTGAAACCGTCGTTGCTCTAGCTGCATGTGGATCTTTTTCGATCTGTCGTCGAATCTAGGTCTTGGTTCAAAGATGAAAGAAGGGTGCGGTGGGCTGGAGCAAGAATCTAGGACGTGGTTCAATGAGGAAATGAGGGGCGGAAAGTAGTATAGACTGGCTATCCAGCCGCTTTGTAGGTCGAAAAGGGAAAAAGGCGGTAACCCAGTACACACATCTATAAGGAACCGATCTCTTTGTTGAAAAGGGAAAGAAACTGGGGGCTCGGGTAGTTTGTGCACGACTAGATTTGCTGCCCTCACATAGGAAGAAGGTTCAAAGAGAACAAATATGGGACCAGCGCATATATGCTGCTTGGCTACATACTCTGCATCACCCATTTATACGTGTGGACGCACATGGTGCTGGCATGTCCCATGCAACTATTTTGCTGTTTTTAATCTCAAAATTAACTACTGATCTGTTTTAAAAGAATTTCTCTGTTAATATGAATCAATGCAACCATTTTAGAAATGCTACTGTCCTATACTTTGTTTTCCATCAAGATAAGGTAGATGCTTCTTTTTGTGGCCGCATGTTTCATCCTCCTTTATTGGCTAGTAATTGTTTTCTTTTTTGCCTCTTAAAACAGGGATATCTTTTCAACTTGTTGCTATAGAAAACTTAAATGTCACACCAGCAACTTTGCTTGATTTCAGTGCAACTGCACAAAACTTGATTGGATTTCCTATTCGTGTTGGTAGATAAGTATTTTATGTTGGTCATCTCATGAAAGGTCAGTACAGGCCTTCATCCACATGATTGTGCAGTGTGCTTTGAGATGATGTGCTACTTGTATTGGTACTGTTTTAAATAAATGATGAATTGAAGCTATTGTATTATTCTCTTTTCCCATTAAGTAGTGAACAAAAATGGGACCAACCCAGACATGATGCTTGTTGCTTTATTACAAAAAATTCAGCATCACCCCCTTTATAAGCCAGTAATTGATGCCACTCTCAGAATTAACTACTGAATCTTATTTCAAAACTACAACACTTGTTAGGGATTGGCGGGATTACCATTATTGTGGCTGCATGTTTCATCCTACTTTATTAGCCAGTAATTGATTCCTTTTTTGCCTCTATTTATACAGGGATATCTATTCAACTTGTTGCTATTGTGACATTTTGCTTCGCTACGTGAAACACTTTTCTTGATTTCAGTGCAACTGCACAAAACGAGATTAGATTTCCTATTCATTTTGGCAGATTCGTACGTGATCTTGTTTGCGTCATGACAGGTTGGTACTTGCCTTCATCCACATGATCGTGCAGTCTATTTTGAGATGCTGTGCTACTTGTATTGGTACTGTTTTAAATAAATGATGAATTGAAGCTATTGTATTGCTGTCTTTTCCCATTAAGTAGTGAACAGAAATGGGACCAAACCAGACATGATGCTTGTTCCTTTGTTACAACGAATTCAGCATCACCCCCTTTATAAGCTTTGTCATTCTTTATACATGTTGAAACAAGGCATTGTTAAGATAATGTCTCAGTCAATATGAATGAATCACACTGATGGAGAATTGCTACTCTCCTGCTTTGTTTCCCATTAAGATAAAGTAGATCAGTAGATGCTTTTCTTCTGGGAGTACAGGTCATCAACCGTTATTTCTTAGTAATTGTTTCCCTTATACCTATTGTTGCTTACAGGGATATCAAAATTAAAGCTCGGTTTTATTCCGACTTCGATTTTAGTTGAACTGCACAAAAGGAGCCAATGTGTAAGGAAAACTGCTGCATTACTGGGTCTAGTTGGTTGTTCCACTTTGCAGAAAGAAGCAGTCACTGTTTGCGCTACATTACAGAAGGAATGACCGAGAATCTTTACAGAGTATTATTAGACACTGGTGACATGACTAGTCTGCAGAGACCATTGGCAATTTAACAACACGTGGAGTGCCCTGGGCAGAAAGTGCCCAAACAAGTACAAAAGCTACGACATGACTCCATGATCATAGGCATTACATATTTTGAATGGGAAAAGCTTGTCAAAGTTTTATTACTGATGTTAGCAAGAAGACGTTAGTTTAATATATTGGAATTGGAAAACCTTGTCAAAATTTGCTCATTGATGTTAGCCAGAAGACATGCATTTGATATTTTTGAGTGGGACGCCCTTGCTGTGAGCAGCGTCGAGTGTTTTTTCTATTCCTGTGTTCAGTTTAGAAGTAAATAGTTACTTTGCTGAGATATTCCCGTCTTAAGAGTTTGTTCTGAATATTGTCTATATAATGCCAGGCCTTGAGTTTCATTGCAAAGTTGAGCTTGGAATGTTGTGGCATGCGGCATCACGAGCTGTTCACCGTGCCTCCTGAGAATAATGCTTCATATTGTTTTGCATGTCGATCTAATGCCAGTGATTTGCTTGTTAAGAAGATCATCCTCTTCTGTTGTTTCTGTTCTTAAGAAGTTCATCGTCTGATGTTTCATTCATAGCCTATACGACAAGTCGGGTAGGTTAGACGTGAAACCATATGATCTTCCGACCAACTCATGATATTAGGCCGTGATTGGATCGTAGTTTTCCAACCAAAACCGCTTGTAAAAATGATGCTTGTAAATTAAAGCAGATGGTCTCGGGCGAAGGCGCTTGGTTGGTCGATTTCGACTAGTAAAATATCGGAAGTACTTGACACACGATAAAAACGCCGAACGACACTCGGACGATTGCTAATCCAGTCGTTAGCTGTTGTTTCAGCCTTGCCCATGGATGGCATGATACGCACGTCGTGCATGTATCGTCTGGTAATGTCGTCCATATAGCAGTGCTCGTAAAATATACACTGGTCTCTCAAATTACACGCGTAACCCGCTTGTTTTACTTACAGACCTCGGGCCCTCGGTTTCATTACGCCTGTATTTTACGCGTTGTTTTTGATGACGAGTAAATTACACTTGTATGTTAATACCGGTTTGAAATACACTAGAGCTCCCAAGCGCGGCCTTACCGTTTCATGCCGTCTCAGTTTCTCGAAGGTGCTCATAGGTGTCCGATGATCCTGGCTTCCTGAATGAGTAGCGGGCGCTGTATCAGACCATCCGTAGGGCCCGCGAGGCCCTCTCCTTTGTCCTTCGAGTTGTTGCGCTCGCCGTGGCGCCGAGCATTGTTAACATCATCAACGAACATGAGGATTCAGGAGATGACATTATTTTGACCGGATGACACTAGGGACCCACTAGGGCCATAGCCATACGTACGCAAGTGCCTCCTTATTATGTACAACTATATTTTTTTGCTTTCTCCTGGTTTCCTGACATCACGGTCCCACACTATTGTCAACCTATGCAGTCAATATAAACGAGAGAATTGCACAAGGTGCGGCCGACAGCTGGGACCAAGCAGCTCGAGCAGTATTTGTGCTTTTGAGGCGTGGGCATTGCAGAGTTTTTCTTGGCGATGATTTCGTTGTTGTTCAGAGGAGAGCAGGGTATTAACTGGGCGGGCTGTGGCCTGTCTAGCCCAGGCCAGATATCCACCCCAGATACTAATTTTTTCAAGATCAAAATGGCTAGCCCAGCTATACGTCTTTCTGAGGAATACCCAAGCAAGGTCAACTTGTTATTCTCCGCCCCGTTGGGCTGCAAATCTTTCCTAGGAGGGATGCATTAGGCTTAACAGGAAAATGGGCTTTAAAAAATAATAAATGGAATGTAATTATAAAAACTGGGCAGTAACTACAAAAAAATGCACCAAACACGAAATTAGTTCATAAAATATTATTTATGGATTTTGAAAATCTTAAATTTTCATTGTTGCGCGCGCAATGTTTCGTTGGATTTTTACGTAATACAAATTTATATTTAATCTGACTAGAAATTTCGGGATAAAAATATTTCAGAGCACATTAAAATGTGGGAAATTTTATTGAATTCTGTCTTCCACGGTTGGTTGAAATTATTAATCATTGTCCTAGCTAGAAAATGGGATGTACTTTTAACAAACTGTAAATGGGCTGTTCTTAATTCCATTAGAATTCCAAAATGGGCTATACATTCTTACAAAACGCAAATGGGCTATAAGTTCTATGCCACACACTTGTGGGCCTACTAAGTGACGCGTCCCCTAAAAAAATAAGTTGACGCGTATGCAAGGCTTTGCCAACTTATTATAGTCAACACACGGTTCTAGCAGCAGTGGCCGCTGGATGTCTATCCAATGGATGTCGTGCTTCTTCTTCAATCTCGGATATTCTTAGCTTCGGCCGCCCAAAAAATGATTCCTCCCCCTGACATCTGGGGCGTACCGTTTCGGAGGCTGACCTGTGAGCCTACTAAGTTGGAGCGTACCAAGGGCTTTGTCAACTTAGTCAATAATAAACGTTTCTAGCTTCAGTGACCGTACGATGTCCATCCAACGGCCGTAGTGCTTCTTCAACCTCTGGTCTTCTTGGTCCAGCCGCCCAAAGGAGCGCCGGTCCTGCCGCTTGCTCCTGCCTCCCGTGGCCGGTTGTGCTGCCACGAAGGCCTCACCGCCCCCATACTACTCCCACCATTGGCCAGGCCATCCCTCCACTCACCCACACCCCCTGTTATTCTGCGGCAACGGCAGCCTCACACCGCCGCCGAACCAGTGAACCCTTGTACTCCTCTCCGCGTGGGCTTCCACTGCTGCGTCTTCCCCAGCTCCGCGTTGTCCCCTTCCTAGGCCTCGCCGTCGTCTAGACCACCGCCCTGGTGCTCTCGGCGCGGCGTGGTCAACATGGTCAACGACCGACTTCCATCAGAAGAGTACTGTATGTGGAGAGGCTGATAGCTGGGTCCAGGCGGCCGCAAGGAAGTGCCTCCTTATTACGCACAAAATAATTATTCCTCCACCTTAAAGCAGGGACCCACCGGACGGGCCACCTTATTTCGCAAAAAAAAACGTTTCCCCCCTGACTGCTCGGACCCACCGCACGGGCCAACGTATTTCACGAAAAAAACGTCCCCCCCGCTGTCAGCTCGGACCCACCGGAAGTGCGTCCTTATTATGCACAAAAAAATGAATACTCCCCCTGCTAGCTGGGTCCCACCAAGGTGGGAGGCTGACTTGTGGGCCTACTCAGTTGACTGGGACGGGGGCCTTTGTCAACTTTAGTCAATATGAACGATTCTAGCTCCAGTGACCGTACGATGTCCATCCAACGGCCGAAGTGGTTCTTCAACCTCTGGTCTTCTTGCTCCAGCCACGCAAAGCAGCTCCGGTCGTGCCGCCTGCTCCGGCCTCCCGTGGCCAGCTGTGCAGCCGCGGAGGCCTCACCGACCCCATACTACTCCAACCGCTAGCCAGGCCATCCCTCCACTCACCCACACCCCCTGTTATTCTGTGGTGACAGCAACGTCACATCGCAGCCGAACCAGTGAACCCTCGTACTCCTCTCCGCGCGGGCTTCCACTGCTACGTCTCCCCCGGCTCCGCGCATCCCCTTCCTAGGCCTCGCCGTCGTCCAGACCACCACCCTGGTGCTCTTGGCGCGGCGTGGTCAATGACCGACTTCCATCGAAAGAGTAATGTACGTGGAGAGGCTAACAGCTGGGTCTAGGCGGCTGCAAGGAAGTGCCTCCTTATTACGCGCAAAATAATTATTCCTCCACCTTACAGCAGGGACCCACCGGACAGGCCACCTTATTTCGCGAAAAAAACGTTTCCCCCCTGACTTCTCGGACCCACCGGACGGGCCAGCGTATTTCGTGAAAAAAACATTCCCCCCGCTGTCAGCTTGGACCCACCGGAAGTGCCTCCTTATTACGCACAAAAAAATGAATACTCCCCCTGCTAGCTGGGACCCACCATGGTGGGAGGCTGACTTGTGGGCCTACTATGTTGACTGGGACGGGGGCCTTTGTTAACTTTAGTCAATATGAACGATTCTAGCTCCAGTGACCGTACGATGTCCATCCAACGGCCGTAGTGCTTCTTCAACCTCTGGTCTTCTTGCTCCAGCCGCCCAAAGCAGCGCCGGTCGTGCCGCATGCTCCTACCTCCCGTGGTCGGCTGTGCTGCCGCGGAGGCCTCACTACCCCCCTACTATTCGCACCGCTGGCCAGGCCCTACGGCGACGGCAGCCTCAAAGCGCAGCCGAACCAGTGAACCCTCGTACTCCTCTCCGCGCGGGCTTCCACTGCCGCATCTTCCCCGGCTCCCGTCGTCCCTTTCCAAGGCCTCGCTCTCATCCACCGCCCTGGTGCTCTCGGCGCGGCATGGTCAACATGGTCAAGGAACGACTTCCATCAGACATGGACTATACTGGAGAGGCTGACAGCTGGGTCCACGGCCGCGGCAAGGAAGTGCCTCCTTATTACGTGCAAAATAATTATTCCTTCACCTGACAACGGGGACCCACCGGACGGGCCACCATATTTCGTGAAAAAAATGTTTCCCCCCTGACTGTTGGGACCCACCAGCTACACCTTCGCACGCAAGGAAGTGCATCCGGGCAAAAAATACAAAACGATTCGCCCCCCTGACTGCTGGGACCCACCAGCTACATCTTCGCACGCAAGGAAGTGCCTGACAGTCGGGACCCACCTGGTCGAAGCGTACGTAGCGTTGTCATTATGGTCGCGAACGTGTACGTACATATATACTGGTCGATGTAGAGGCGCTCACGTCTCATAGTAGAGGCGCGCACGTAGCATGTAAACGTATGTACAGCGGTCAGGGTGCAAGAAAGAAAATACGGCCACGTTTATGTACATACGGGAGGGGTCTCGAACGCCTACTCGCGCATACGTACGGCGAGGGCTCGTGTACATGGCTGGGTCAGAACGGAGAAACAGTGTCATCATCATGTTCATGGGGAGGCAACGGAATGCATCATGTTCATGGGGAGGCAACGGAATGCGTCGTGTTCATCGGGAGGGCTTGGACGGAACAATCGATGGAAACGAGGCCTGGCGTACCGCAGAATGGAGGAAACAGTCGTGTGTTCGACGGGCCATGTTCGAAACGGGATCCTGTTCATCGGGAGGGGTGTGGCGTACCGCAAAACGGAGGAAACAGACCTCATACGGTCGAAACGGGGTCCTGTTGATCGGGAGGGGTGTGGCGTACCGCAAACGGAGGAAACGGACCTCCTACGGTCGAAACGGGGGTCCTGTTGATCGTGAGGGGTGTGGCGTACTGCAAAACGGTGGAAACCGACTTGTGTTGGAGTGCTACGGTCGAAACGGGGGTCCTGTTCATCGGGAGGGGTGTGGCGTACGGCAAAACGGGACTCCACGGGATACTGTTCATCTCCACCATCGACCTCCTCCAGCCTCCACGGGCTCCTGTTCATCCAGCCTCCACCGCGCGCTACTCCACCGGCTACTGTTCAACCACCCCTCCACCATCTACTGTTCATCCAGCCCTCCACACCACGGGGTCCTGTTCAACAACCCCTCCACGGGCACCCCTCCACCAACTACTGTTCATCCAGCCCTCCACACCACGGGGTCCTGTTCAACCACCCCTCCACCGTCTACTGTTCATCCAGCCCTCCACACCATGGGGTCCTGTTCATCCACCCCTCCACGGGCACCCCTCCACCGTCTACTGGTTATCCAGCCCTCCACCACACCATGGGGTCCTGTTCATCCAGAGGCAATGCCACTGCTCACTGTTCATCCACCCCCCCCCCCCCCGCAACGCTCACTGTTCATCCCATCGATCGGCTTCAGTTAGCAGTAGTACCGAAGGGATCGCTCAATCGGGTTCAGTTAACAGCCATCGATTGATCGCTCGGGTTCAGTGACGCGTAGCCTGCAGTGCAATCTCTCGGGTTCAGATAGAGCCCAATGCCTCGCTCGGGTTCAGTTAGAGCCAACGCCTCGCACACACGCGCGTACGTGTACGAGAGAAACGCGCATCGCTCGGCCCCCGACCTCCCACCGTAACCGGGAACTCCCCGAAATTTTCCTCCCCCTCTGTTCTACCATGGTTTTCTCCGTCATGGATGGCCCAAAGAATGTCATGCAATTGCGCTCCGGCCCGCCCAGGACGAAAAGCCCATTTTCTGTCATGATTTTTTGTCATAGAAGTAGGAGCCCACCACATCTATGATGATACCGGGTTTTGTCACAATTGTCGTCATAGAAGTGTCATATGTATGACATAATTTTTTTCGTTCGGCCCAAAATGTCACGGATGTGTCTTTTTTTTGTAGTGTACATTTGTGAATACATAGACAAACAGAGTGTCACTAGTTTGCCTCTACTTGACTAGCTCGTTGAATCAATGATGGTTATGTTTCCTAACCATGGACATGAGTTCTCATTTGATTAATGGGATCACATCATTAGAGAATGATGTGATTGACTTGACCCATCCGTTTTCTTAGCACGATGGTCATTTAGTTTGTTGTTGTTGCTTTCTCCATAACTTATACATGTTCCTATAACTATGAGATCGTGCAACTCCCGAATACCGGAGGAACACTTTGTGTGCTACCAAACGTCACAACGTAATTGGGTGATTATAAAGGTGCTCTACAGGTGTCTCCGATGCTGTTTGTTGAGTTGGCATAGATCGAGATTAGGATTTGTCACTCCGATTGTCGGAGAGGTATCTCTGGGCCCTCTTCGTAATGCACATCAATATAATCCTTGCAAGCAATGTAGCTAATGAGTTAGTTATGGGATGTAGCATTACGGAACGAGTAAAGTGACTTGCCGGTAACGAGATTGAACTAAGTGTTGAGATACCGATGATCGAATCTCGGGCAAGTAACATACCGATGACAAAGGGAACAACGTATATCGTTATGCGGTTTGATCGATAAAAAACTTCATAGAATATGTGGGAGCCAATATGAACATCTAGGTTCTGCTATTGGTTATTGACCGGAGATGTTTCTCGGTCATGTCTACATAGTTCTTGAACCCGTAGGGTCCGCACGCTTAACGTTTGTGACGAACGGTATTACGAGTTTATGTGTTTTGACGAACCATAGTTCTGGGTCCCGGATTTGAACACGGACATGACCAGGAGTCTCGAAATGGTTGAGACGTAAAGATCGATATATTGGAAGCCTATGTTTGGAGATCGCAATGGTACCGGATGAGTTCGTGTATTTTTCGGAGTACCGGGAGGTTACCGGAACCCCCCGGGGAGTATATGGGCCTTATTGGGATTTAGGGGAAAGAGAGAGGAGCTACCTAGGGCAGGCCACGCGCCCCCCAAGGCCTAGTCCGAATTGGACTAGGGGAGAGGTGCGGCGCCCCCCCTTCCTTCTCTTCTCTCCTTCCCTTCCTTCTCTCCTACTCCTACTTGGAAAGGGGGGAATCCTACTCCCGGTGGGAGTAGGACTCCCTAGGGCGTGCCATAGTATAGGGCCGGCCCTCCCCGTCCTCCACTCCTTTATATACGGGGGAGGGGGGCACCCCATAGACACACAAGGTGATCATTGATCTCTTAGCCGTGTGCGGTGCCCCCCTCCACCATAATCCACCTCAGTCATATCATAGCGGTGCTTAGGCGAAGCCTTGTTCCGATAGCATCATCATCACTGACATCATGCCATCATGCTAATGAAGCTCTCCCTTGACACTCTGCTGGATCATGAGTTCATGGGATGTCACCGAGCTGAACGTGTGTAGATCACGGAGGTGTCGTACCTTCGGTGCTAGGATCGGACGATCGTGAAGACGTACGACTACATCAACCGCGTCGTCATAATGCTTCCGCTTACGGTCTACGAGGGTACGTGGACAACACTCTTCCCTCTCGTTGCTATCCATCACCATGATCTTGCATGTGCGTAGATTTTTTTTTAAATTACCGTGTTCCCCAACATAACATGACTTCCAGGACAGGATTACCATACCACTCTGGTGCGGAACATGCTCTGTTCGACCTATGAGGTCAACTTGATCTGAAGTTCATGATCATCATTATTATGTTCCTCTCTAGTTGGTGTAGGCATCATGGGAATGGATTTCTCTGAGGTGCTACTTTCCAAATTGAGAGAAGGTACAATTACCTCATCAAGTTCTACTTTCGTCCCACTCATTTCTTTCGGTAGAAACTCCTTCTCTAGAAATGTTCCATTCTTGGTAACAAAGATCTTGCCTTCGATCTGTGGTAGAAGGTGTACCCAATTGTTTCCTTAGGGTATCCTATGAAGGCACACTTCTTCGATTTGGGTTTGAGCTTATCAGGCTGAAGCCTTTTGACATAATTGTCACAACCCCAAACTTTAAGAAATGGCAGCTTAGGTTTTTTGCCAAACCATAATTCATATGGTGTGATCTCAACGGATTTAGATGGTGCCCTATTTGACTGAATGTAGCTATCTCTAATGCATGACCCCCAAATGATAGTGGTCAATTGGTAAGAGACATCATAGATCGCACCATATCTAATAAACTATGAGTACGATGTTCGGACACACCATTACGCTGTGGTGTTCAAGGTGGCGTGAGTTGTGAAACTATTCCACATTGTTTTAAATGAAGGCTAAACTCGTAACTCAAATATTCGCCTCCACAATCATATTGTAGAAACTTTATTTTCTTATTACAATGATTCTCCACTTCACTCTGAAATTCTTTGTACTTTTCAAATGTTTCAGACTTTTGTTTCATAAAGTAGATATACCCATATCTAGTCAGATCATCTGTGAAGGTCAGAAAATAACGATACCCGCTGCGTGCCTCAACACTCATTGGACCGCATACATCGGTATGTATTATTTCCAATAAGTCATTGGCTTGATCCATTGTTCTGGAGAACGGAGTTTTAGTCATCTTGCCTATGAGGCATGGTTTGCAAGTATCAAATGATTCATAATCAAGTGATTCCAAAATCCCATCTGCATGGAGTTTCTTCATGCGCATTACACCAACATGACCTAAACGACAATGCCACAAATATGTTGCACTATCATTATCAACTTTGAATATTTTGGCATCAATATTATGAATATGTGTATCACTACAATCGAGATTCAACAAAAATAGACCACTCCTCAAAGGTGCATGACCATAAAAGATATTACTCATATAAATAGAACAACCATTATTCTCTGATTTAAATGAGTAACCATCTCGCACTAAACAAGATCCAGATATAATGTTCATGCTCAACGCTGGCACCAAATAACAATTATTCATGTCTAAAACTAATCCTGAAGGTAGATGTAGCGGTAGCGTGCCAACGGCGATCACATCGAGCTTGGAACCATTCCCGATGTGCATCATCACCTCATCCTTAGCCAATCTTTGTTTAATCCGTAGCTCCTATTTCAAGTTACAAATATGAGCAACCGAACCAGTATCAAGTACCCAGGAGCTAATACGAGCATTAGTAAGGTACACATAAATAACATGTACATCAAATATACCTTTGTTCACTTTGCCATCCTTCTTATCCGCCAAATACTTGGGGCAGTTCCGCTTCTAGTGACCAGCCCCTTTGTAGTAGAAGCAGCCAATTCCGAGCTTGGCTCCAGCTTTGGGCTTCTTCTCAGGTGTGGCAACTTGCTTGCCATTCTTCTTGAAGTTCCCTTTCTTTCCCTTGCCATTTTTCTTGAAACTAGTGGTCTTGTTAACCATCAACACTTGATGCTCCTTCTTGATTTCTTCCTCCATAGCTTTGAGCATTACGAAGAGCTTGGGAATTGTCTTCTCCATCTATTGCATATTATAGTTCATCACGGAGCCTTTATAGCTTGGTGGCAATGATTGAAGAACTCTGTCAATAACACTATCATCTGAAAGATTAACTCCCAGCTGAGTCAAATGATTATGATACCCAGACATTTTGAGTATGTGTTCATTTACAGAACTGTTCTCCTCCATCTTTTAACTATAGAACTTGTTGGAAACTTCATATATCTCAACTCGGGGTTTTGCTTGAAATATTAACTTCAACTCCTGGAACATCTCATATCCTCCCTGATGTTCAAAACGTCTTTGAAGAACCGATTCTAGGCCGTAAAGCATGGCACACTGAACTATCGAGTAGTCATCAAATCGATCTTGCGAGACGTTTAAAACATCACTATCTGCTCCTGCAGCAGGCCTTTCACCTAGCCATGCATCAAGGACATAATTCTTCTGTGCACCAATGAGGATAATCCTCAAGTTACGGACCCAGTCCGTGTAGTTGCTACCATCATATTTCAACCCAGCTTTCTCTAGGAACGCGTTAAAATTTAGGGGAATAGTAGCACAGGCCATTGATCTACAACATAGATATGCAAATACTATCAGGACTAAGTTCATGATAAATTAAGTTCAATTAATCATATTACCTAAGAACTCCCACTTAAATAGACATCCCTCAAGTTATCTAAGTGATACGTGATCCAAATCAACTAAGCCATGTCCGATCATCACGTGAGATTGGATAGTCATCAATGGTGAACATCTCTATGTTGAACATATCTACTATATGATTCATGTTTGACCTTTCGCTCTCCAGTATTCCGAGGCCATGTCTGTACATGGTAGGCTCGTCAAATTTAACCCAAATATTCCGCATGTGCAAAACTGTCTTGCACCCGTTGTATGTGAATGTAGAGTCTATCACACCCGATCATCACGTGGTGACTCAACATGACGAACTTTAGCAATGAAGCATACTCAGGGAGAACACTTTTAGCTTAAAATTTAGTGAAGGGATCATTTTATAATTCTACCGCTGTACTAAGCAAAATAGGATGCATAAAAAGATAAACATCACATGAATCAAAATATGTGACATGATATGGCCACCATCATTTCGTGCTTTTGATCTCCATCTCCAAAGCATCATCATGATCTCCATCGTCACGAGCTCGACACCTTGATCTCCATCGTTGCATCGTGGTCTTCTCACCAACTATTTCTTCTACAACTATTGCTAACGCATAGTGATAAAGTAAAGCAATTACATGGCATTTGCATTTCATACAATAAAGAGACTACCATAACGCTCCTGCCGGTTGGCGATAACTTTATAAAACATGATTATCTCATACAATAACGTTTATCACATCATGCATTTAACATATCACATCACAACATGCCTTGCAAAAACAAGGTAGATGTCCTCTACTTTGTTGATGCAAGTTTTACGTGGCTGCTACGGGCTTTTAGCAAGAACCATTCTTACCTACGCATAAAACCACAATAGTGTTTTGTAAATTTTTATTTTTTTAGCCTTCTTCAAGGACCAGCCGCATTCAAATTTGATTCAACTAAAGTAGGAGAAACAGACACCCGCCAACAACCTTTATGCAAAACTAGTTGCATGTCTGTCAGTGGAACCGGTCTCATGTGCATGGACATGTAAGGTTGGTCCGGGCCGCTTCATCCCTCAATACCGCCGAATCAAAATAAGACATTGGTGGTAAGCAGTATGACTATCACCGCCCACAACATTTTGTGTTCAACTCGTGCATATCATCTACGCATAGACCTGGCTCTGATACCACTTCTGGGAATCGTTACATGGAAAATTTTTTTGTATGCACACGCAATGATCTATCCATGGAGATGCTTAGAAATTGGGGGAATAGTGTGTCTACGTACCCTCGTCGACTGTAAGCGGAAGAGTTTCTTAACGCGATTGATGTAGTCGAACTTCTTCGTGCTTCAACCGATCAAGTACCGAACGCACGACACCTCCGTGTTCTGCACATGTTCAGCTCGGTGACGTCCCTCGCCTTCTTGATCTAGCAAGTCATCGAGGTAGTAGATGAGTTCCGTCAGCACAATGGCGTGATGACGGTGATGGTGCAGTTATCCTCGTAGGGCTTCGCCTAAGCACTACAAAGATATGATCGAGGTGTAAATGGTGGAGGGGGCGCTACACACGGCTAAAACTATTGTCTCATATGTGCTAGGGCCCCCCACATATATATAGGTGGGAGGGGCGAGGGAGCAGCCAGGAGGGCGCCCCATGTAGGCTGAATCCTACTTGGGGTCCTCCCCAAGTGGGGCCCCCTTTCCTTAATTGCAGGAGAAGAAAGGAAAGGGGGGGGAGAAGGAAGGGGAGGCTGAATCCTCCCCCTTTCCTTCCCCACTTGGCCGGCTGCCATAGGGGGCGCGCCAGCCCCTTGTGGGCTGGTGTGCTCCCTCTTGTGGGCCAATTGGCCCAATATTCTCCCGGGGGTGACCGGTACTGGTAACCCACAAGTATAGGGGATCGCAACAGTTTTCGAAGGTGGAGTATTCAACCCATATTTATTGATTTGACACAAGGGGAGCCAAAGAATATTCTCAAGTATTAGCAGTTGAGTTGTCAATTCGACCGCACCTGAAGACTTAATATCTGTAGCAAAGTATTTAGTAGCAAAGTAATATAGAAGTAATGGTAACAGTGGCAAAAGTAACAATATTGGTTTTGTAGTGATTGTAATAGTGGCAACGGAAAAGTAACTAAGCAAAGAGCAATATGTGAAAAGCTCGTAGGCAATGGATTAGTGATGGATAATTATGTCGGATGCGATTCCTCATGCAACAGTTATAACATAGGGTGACACAGAACTAGGTCATGTTCATCAATGTAATGTAGGCATGTATTCCAAATATAGTCATATGTGCTTATGGAAAATAACTTGCATGACATCTTTTGTCCTACCCTCCCATGGCAGCGGCTTCCTATTGGAAACTAATGGATATTAAGGCCTCCTTTTAATAGAGTACCTGACCAAAGCATTAACACTTAGTGAATACATGAACTCCTCAATCTACGGTCATCACCGGGAGCGGTGCTGATTATTGTCACTTCAGGGTTAGTGGATCATAACACATAGTAGGTGACTATTTGTAACACCCCGGATGTAACTTTCCCTATTTGTATCCAACTCTTGCCCTTTCCGGTGTTAAGTTATATTTATTTCTCGGGTTCGGGTCCTTGTCTCCGTGTGGGTTTTTCTTTTCCGTGCATCTCTTATCATGTCATCTCGTGCATTGCTTTTGCATACATGTTCATCTCATGCATTCGAGCATTTTCCCCGTTGTCCGTTTTGCATTCCGATGCTTCGTTCTCCTCCGGTGGCCATTTCTAGCTTTCTTTCGTGTGTGGGGATTAAACATTTCCGGATTGGACCGAGACTTGTCATGCGGCCTTGGTTTACTACCGGTAGACCGCCTGTCAAGTTTCGGGTCATTTGGACTTCGTTTGATACTCCAACGGTTAACCGAGGGACCGAAAAGGCCTCGTGTGTGTTGCAGCCCAACACCCCCCAAATTTGGCCCAAAACCCACTAAACTCTTCTCCATGTCCTAGAGCGTTCGATCACGATCGCGTGGGCAAAAACCGCACCTCATTTGGACTCTCCTAGCTCCCTCTATGCCTATATATACACCCCCCATTTCAGATCTCGTCTTCCTCCCCGTCCTCCTCGTTTTTTAAAAAAAAACAGCTCCACCGCGCCGACGGACGTGTCCGCCCCGGCCGGACAACGTCCGCCGCCGCCGCCTCCCGTCCAGTCCGCGCGCGCCACGTGGGCCGCGCCCACATCGCCGCTGCCGGGCCCGCCTGGCCCGCGCGCCGGCCCCCTTCCTCCTCCTCCCGGGCCAGAGGTGGCCGCCGCCACCGACCGCTGCCGCCCGAGGCCACCGGCCTCCGCCGCCGCCCGTGGCTCCGGTGGCCGGAGCCACCACCGCCGCCATCGCCGCCCGCCGCCTCGCCCGGCCCCGCCTCGGGCCCCGCCGCCTTCTTCGCGCCGCCGCCGCCGCCCCCGCCGGCGCCGCCGGACCGCCCCGCTGCCCCGGCCGGCGAGCCCCTCCTCTCCTCCGGCGTCTTTCTCCGGCGAGCGCGAACTCCGGCGCCGAGCTGCTACAGTGCCGCCGTGAACAGTGCCCGAAACCCTAGATCTGAGATCTAAAACTGAGGGTTGACTTTTTCCTCTCCCCCCCTTAATTTTTGTGCAATCTTTGACTACCCGTAACTTTGCATCCGTAGCTCCGTTTTGGGCATATAATATATCAAAATCTTCGCCTCGACATGTACATCATTTCATTCCATTGCATCATTTGCATTTGATCTCATCTTGATGCCCTAAATGCTGTTAGAAGGAGGCTTCGTGAGTTAAATTGCAGATCCGTTAGTTCATCATGCACTTTTGTCATTTTTGCCATGTTTAATCCGTGCATGATATGCCTGTGCCCCTTTGCGATGGATTGTTAAGCATTTTGTCTTCTTTCCAGAGGTGCCACCCATGCATTTTTAGGATGTGTGTGTTGTCTTGTGCAAGCTTGCGTAGAGAGGTACCTGAGATTGCTGATTTCAGGGACTTAGTGATTTTCACGAAGTCTGGGATATTTTAGTTCGTGATGCTATATGTCCAGCTTGTTTCCTAGTGATCCGTGCCTCTTTTGAGGATGATCAGTAAGGGAGTTATGATATTTATGTTATGCTCTATCCATCCATGTCTTTGGTTGCATATGTGGAGTGCTCTAGGTTGACTCAATCGAGCTCAACTTTTGCTTCGTTGTTAATTTGGGCAGATCGTCAACTTGTTTGCGATTTTGCCGATGCTACCGTTAGTGTTCCATGCATGCTATGCCTTTGTTCTTGCCATGTGTAGCTAGAATATTGTGTTTTCTTTCTGGATATATGCTTACCTTGCCATGACTTGCACCGTAGTGAGTGCATCGAGCTCATTTACATGCCTTCGTGAGCTATAATTTCAGCATGTCTCAGTTTTCACTAAGTCTGAAAACTGATTGTGTTCGAGCTATGTTCGTGAGCTCGGTAGAGTATTTTGTGAACCCTTTTGACCCCAGGTCACTTTGGGTCTTTTGTTAAGCTTGTTGCGTACCTCCATGCCATGTTCTTACTTGTCATGTTCAGGTTATCTATCATGTTGTTTTGCTGCTCCGAAGAGGGCTTCATGATCTGAAATTTCAGGCTAGTGTTAATTTCACTAAGTCTGGAATCTGTTTTGCATATTCATTTTTGCCATGCTTGTTTGAACCTCTTAATGGATGAATTTTCCTATGGCTCAGTGCTAGTGTTTTATTAACCATATTGTGTACATCACTGCCATGTATTTTGTTTTCATGTTTGGTGGCTGTAGCATGTTCATTTCGTTGCATTCAGATGCCTACTTGCTGTAAATCGCAGACCGGTGCCATATCTTAAAACGCTTGCCATTTCCAAACCGTAACTCCGATTCCAATGATCTTTATATCGTTTTCAAGCGATTTCATCCCCTCTATCCAGTGGAACACTTGGTTTTCCAAGTTGAGGCCGGGTTCATGCATTTCCTGTCATATCTTGCATTTTGCATCCCGCATCGCATCCCGCATAGCATATCATCATTTCCTCATATTGCTTGGTCTTGCACGTGGTTGATTGTATCCTTGTTGCTTGTTTGTATTGTTGGGTAGAGCCGGGAGACGAGTTCGCTAACGAGGAGCCCGTTGAGTTTGCTTTCGAGGATCCTGTCAACTCTGACAACTTTGCAGGCAAGATGATCATACCCTCGAAATCACTACTATCTTTGCTATGCTAGTTTGCTCGATTTTTTGCTTTTCCAATGCTACGATGCCTAACACTTGCTTTCAAGCCTCCCAAATTGCCATGTCAAACCTCTAACCTACCATTGTCCTAGCAAACCGTTGATTGGCTATGTTACCGCTTTGCTCAGCCCCTCTTATAGCGTTGCTAGTTGCAGGTGAAGATTGGAGACCTTTCCTTGTTGGAACATTTATTTACTTGTTGGGATATCACTATATTGCTATGATATCTTAATGCATCTATATGCTTGGTAAAGGGTGGAAGGCTCGGCCTCTCGCCTAGTGTTTTGTTCCACTCTTGCCGCCCTAGTTTCCGTCATATCGGTGTTATGTTCCCGGATTTTGCGTTCCTTACGCGGTTGGGTTATAATGGGAACCCCTCGATATTTCGCCTTGATTAAAGCTTTTCCAGCAATGCCCAACCTTGGTTTTACCATTTTCCACCTAGCCTTTCCCCTTGGGTTTCGTGGACTCAAGGGTCATCTTATTTTAAACCCCCCGGGCCAGTGCTCCTCTGAGCGTTGGTCGAACCTAGGGCACCGTGCGAGGCCGTCCTTGGCAACTTGGGTTACGTTGGCTCCCGTACGCTTAGCTTATCCGGTGTGCCCTGAGAATGAGATATGTGCAGCTCCTATCGGGATTTGTCGGCACATTCGGGCGGTGTTGCTGGTCTTGTTTTAACCTGTCGAAGTGTCTTGAGTTACCGAGATACCGAGTCTGATCGGAACGTCTTGGGAGGAGGTCTTTTCCTTCGTTGACCGTGAGAGCTTGTCATGGGCTAAGTTGGGACTCCCCTGCAGGGATTGAACTTTCGAAAGCCGTGCCCGCGGTTATGGGAAGATGGGAATTTGTTAATGTCCGGTTGTAGATAACTTAAACCTTAATTAATTATAACGAATCAACTGCGTGTGTTGCCGTGATGGCCTCTTCTCGGCGGAGTCCGGGAAGTGGACACGGTGTTGGAGTTATGCTTGCGCAGGTTGTTCCTCTAGTTTCTCGCTCGCGCCTTGCCTCCTCTTCTCGCTCTCTTTTGCGGATAAGTTAGCCACCACATATGCTAGTCGCTTGCTGCAGCTCCACATACTTGCCTTATCCTGTCCTATAAGCTTAAATAGTCTTGATAGCATGGGTGTGAGATTGCTGAGTCCCCGTGGCTCACAGATACTATAATTCCAGATGCAGGTCCAGGTGATTCTGCTCCAGGTGACGAGTACGAGCTCAAGTGGGAGTTTGACGAGGACTCTCAGCGTTATTATGTTTCCTTTCCCGACGATCAGTAGTGGTGCCTAGTTGGGGTTATCGATTCAGGGCCTTGTCGCATGTTGGGGGTCTTTTCTATTTTGGCGCCGTAGTCGGGCCATGAGTGATTTGTATGATGAATGTTATTTATGTACTCTGATGTGACGTGGCGAGTGTAAGCCAACTATGTTCTCTCCCCTTTTTATTATGTATTACATGGGATGTTGTAATGATTGCCTGACTTGCGACATTGCTTTCAATGCGGTTATGTCTCTAAGTCGTGCCTCGACACGTGGGAGCTATAGCCGCATCGAGGGCGTTACACTATTGACTTGCAAGATAGGATCAAGAACTCACGTATATTCATGAAAACATAATAGGTTCAGATCTGAAAACATGGCACTCGGGCCCTAGTGACAATCATTAAGCATAGCAAAGTCATAGCAACATCAATCTCAGAACATAATGTATATTAGGGATCAAACCATAACAAAACTAACTCGATTTCATGATAAATCTCATCCAACCCATCACCGTCCAGCAAGCCTACGATGGAATTACTCACGCACGGTGGTGAGCATCATGAAATTGGTGATGGAGGAAGGTTGATGATGACGAGGGCGACAGATTCCCCTCTCCAAAGCCCCGAACGGACTCCAGATCAGCCCTCCCGAGAGAGATTAGGGCTTGGCGGTGGCTCCGTATCGTAAAACGCAATGAATCCTTCTCTCTGATTTTTTTCCTCCCCGAAAGTGAATATATAGAGTTGGACTTGAGGTCGGTGGAGCCTCAGGGGGCCGACGAGACAGGGGGCGCGCCCCCACCCTCGTGGACAGGGTGTGGGCCCCCTCGTGTTGATTCTTTCGCCAATATTTTTAATAAATTCCAAAAATATTCTCCGTGAAGTTTCAGGTTATTCCAAGAACTTTTATTTCTGCACAAAAATAACACCATGGCAATTCTGCTGAAAACAGCATCAGTCCGGGTTAGCTCCATTCAAATCATGCAAGTTAGAGTCCAAAACAAGGTCAAAAGTTTTGGAAAAGTAGATACGATGGAGGCATATAAACTCCCCGAAGCTTAAACCTTTGCTTGTCCTCGAGCAATTCAGTTGACAAATTGGAAGTGATAAAGAAAAACTTCTACAAACTATGTCTGATCTTATTGTTGTAAATATGTAAAGACAACATTCAAGTTTTCAGCATAGATTATGATCTTACCATATTCACAATAACATTTAGGTCTCATGTTTACTCATATCAATGGCATAATCAACTAGCGAGCAATAATAGTAGATCTCGGATGATCTCAAAACAATCATAATATGATATAACAAGATGGTATCTCGCTAGCCCTTTCTGAGACCGCAAAACATAAATGCAGAGCACCTCTCAAGTTCAAGGACTGACTAAACATTGTAATTCATGGTAAAAGAGATCCAGTCACAATCATATTCAATGTAAACTAATAGTAATGCATGCACATGACAGCGGTGCTCTCCAACTGGTGCTTTTTAATAAGCGGATTATAACTCAACATAAAAGTAAATAGATTGTCCCTTCGCTGAGGGAAGCAGGGATTTGTAGTGGTGCCAGAGCTTGATTTTTGAAACACAGATGAATAATATTTTGAGTGGTATACTTTCATTGTCAACATAAAAACCAAGAGATCTCGATATCCTCCATGATACACACATTATTGGCAGTTCCCAAACAGAATGGTAAAGTTTATACTCCCCCACCACCAACAAACATCAATCCATGGCTTGTCCAAAACAACGGGTGACTCCAACTAACAACAATCCTGGGGGAGTTTAGTTTGCAATTATTTTAATTTAAGCATGGCACTGGGCATCCCGGTTACCAGCCATTTTCTCATGAATGAGGAGTGGAGTCCACTCCTCATGAGAATAACCCACCTAGCATGGAAGATATAGACAACCCTAGTTGATACACGATCTATTTGAGCATACAAAACATAATTTCATTTGAAGGTTTAGAGTTTGGCACATACAAATTTACTTGGAACGGCAGGTAGATACCGCATATAGGAAGGTATGGTTGACTCATATGGAATAACTTGTGGTGTTTATGGAAGTGGATGCACACGAAGTATTCCCGCTTAGTACAAGTGAAGGCTAGAAAGAGACTGGGAAGTGACCAGCTAGAGAGCGACAACAATCATGAACATGCATTAAAATTAATCAACACCGAGTGCAAGCATGAGTAGGATATAATTCACCATGAACATAAATATCGTGGAGGCTATGTTGATTTTGTTTCAACTACATGCATGAACGTGTGCCAACTCAAGCCACTCAAATCATTCAAAGGAGGATACCACCCTATCATACCACCTCACAACCATTTTAATAGCATGTTGGCACGCAAGGTAAACTATTATAAACTCCTAGCTAATTAAGCATGGCATGAGAAACTATAATATCTAATTGTCATTGAAAACATGTTTCATTCATAATAGGCTGAATCAGGAACGATGAACTAATCATGTTTACAAAAACAAGATAGGTCAAGTTCATACCAGCTTTTCTCATCTTAATCAGTTCATCATATATCGTCATTATTGCCTTTCACTTGCACGATCGAACAGTGTGGATAATAATAATAGTGCACGTGCATTGGACTAACCTGGAATCTGCAAGCATTCAATACAAGGGAGAAGACAAGGTAATATGGGCTCTTTGTTAGGTCAACAATAATTCATATGATAGCCACTCAACATTTTCATCATGGTCTTCTCCTCTTGACACCAAAGAAAAGAAAAGAAACAAAACTATTTACATGGGAAAGCTCCCAACAAGAAAAAGAAGAACAAGAAATCTTTTTGGAGATTCTATTAATTATTACTACTACAAGCATGGAAAGTAAACTAGCTAAAAGCTACAACTAATTTTTTTGGTTTTTATTAAGTTTTTTCAAACACAAAAGAAGAAGGCTTAAGAAGAAAATAAACTAGCATGAATAGTACAATGAAAAAGTATGAGCACCGACAACTGGAATGAGTTAGTGAACATGAATGTAATGTCGGTGAGAAATACATACTCCCCCAAGCTTAGTCTTTTGGCCTAAGTTGGTCTATGGCCACGGATGGCTTGGTGGATATCCAAAGTTGTAGCTGGGGTCGTACTGAGATGCAAAGCTACTGCCTGACGAGCTGCAACAGCTACTACCTGACGAGCTGCAGCTTGGAGGTGAGCTGCCTCCGTTCTCCTCTCGTACTCGTTCGCCTCCTCCTTGGTTATAACATATCTCCTTTTTGCCTCAAAGTCAAAGAAAGTAGGAGTAGGGAGGGCAACATGGACGGTGTGCCGTCTGTCAAAGATTAGTCAGTACTGGAGGAATTGTTCATTCCTCTCAACAAACTGATGGAGAACCATGGCATTATAATCTAGGTAAGCAGGAGGTAACTCTATATCATTTCCATGTATGGGTATATTAAGATAATTAGCTACATGTGTTGCATAAATTCCACCAAAAAAAATCTCCACTTATACTATTGTGATGCAACATTCGTGCAACAATGGCCCCCAAATTATATTGTTTATCACCTAATACCGCACTCTTGAGGACACTAAGATCTGGAACACACATATGACAAGCCTCATCTTTACCGTTAATGCATCTACCAATGAAGAGAGAAAAATAGTTTATGGAAGGGAAATGAATGCTCCCTATGGTAGCTTGTGTGATTTCCCTAGATTCCCCCACAGTAATACTTGCAAGAAAGTCTTTATATTCAGATTTGCGAGGTTCACTAACATTACCGCAGTGCGGGAGTTTACAAGCAATATTAAAATCTTCTAGGTCCATGGTATATGATTTATCATAAAGATCAAATAAAACATTGTGAGAATTGCGTGAGGATGTAAATTTAAACCTTCTCACAAAGGAATCAGTTAGATAGTGGTATTTCCGGCACTTATCTGACATGAAGCTCTCAAGATCAGCGTTATGCACATACACGTCAAATTCATCCTTGATGCCTGCCTGGACCATGAACTCTTCTGACGGCCATTCACAAGGCCGCACTTGAGCTTCCCTCAGTGGTTCATCGTCCGGCTCACGTATCGCGAGCATCGATCCTTGCTTCCTTGAGGAACCACCTTGGTACATTTTCCTAAACATTTTTCTTCCTCTGAATTTTTTTTGAAATTTTTAGTAACTCAAAATAAAAGTTGTCGGCGTTCTGGGAACGGGGGTCCCCAGACTTGCCTACCTATGGCCTGTGGCGTGGCTCAAGCGGGGGCCCAGCGCGGCCCATCTTCATCAACTCAAGTTCAAGACCCTTGTGAGGGGCCAAGCCTCGCGGGGCGGACGACAGGAAGCTTCCTCAAAGGCAGCCTCATCAGGCAGGCTCGCGAGGAGGCGAAGAGATCAAGGCAGGGGTACCTCGCGAGGAACCCATGACGCAAGCCATGACGGTCGAGACCAGGAGGGCGCCGGCCTGCGCGGTGTACTTGTTTCCCCTTTGGTGCAAAGGGGGCAAGCACAGGCCAAGGCATCAGGCAAAGGTTACCATTCCGGTGCAACGAGACCAAGACCAGCCAGACGGCAGGACGGAGGTCACCGTGGAGCCCAAGACGGTGTCATCGCGAGTGCTTTTGGCAGCCGAAGACCACCTTTGGTCAGGATAACTTGTACTAGATGTTCCCCTTCGAAATGGCCAATTGTTGGCGCCCTTCCCGCTCATTATTTCGGGAGAGTCCCAGGGCCTCTATAAATAGAGCTAGCCACCACAGAAGGAGGGGACGGCTGGAAATCTGGTAGAACCATAGCAAAGAGAGAGGAAGAGGCGACTGAACTCACCCTAGCAGTTCATCACACCAGCTCAAGAACACCTCTCGCGAGGCTGTTCTTCCCTTGTACTGTCCATCATCAGCCCCAGAGGCAATCCACCACACCACAGACTGGAGTCGGGTATTACACCACAACGGTGGCCCGAACCAGTATAAACATCGTGTCTCTTGTGTTGTTCATCATTTTTAATCTTAGTTCGCATGAGAGGATTGGACGTAGATCGGTTGGGGAGAGATCTCTACGTGCACCCTAGTGTTCGAACCTCAAGGGTCCGCCGGAACCTGACATTTGGCGCGCCAGGTAGGGATGCGCTGGAATCTTCCTTCTGTTGTTCGCGTGTGATCTTCCATCGTGTCCATGGCTGACGCTCGTCGGTCTCGCGCTGAGCGCCGGGCTGCCCACGCCGCTTGCGTCGCCCAGACGGCGCCCGTCGGCGGCCCCCCTCGTCGTTCCCCGTCGCCTGCTGCCAACGCCGCCACCGGCCCGGCGGGGAACGAGCAGCAGGCCTCGTCCCAGCACCCCTCGGTGCGGCGGGATGGCCGCACCGCCACCACATCGCTGACTCCAGCTGTCTCATCGTCCCACGCCCGTCGCGCACCCATGGACGCGCACGCCTCACTGCTCTTGGCGTGGGAGCTCCTGCACTATTGCCCCGTCGACGACCTCCATGAGGACTGGCTCGCCCGCATCACCGAGCTCGCCGGTGCCGCATGGGGCTCCCCCTTGCGGTCCCTCTCGCTGCCTCGCCCTCCGTCCCATGCAGGGGGCGAGGATCAGGAGACGCCTCCGCCGCCTCCTCCCCAAGAAGGTGCCTTGGCTCCAAGGCGCTCACCCCAGGGCGAGACCCTCCACGTCCGGCGCCTGCGCAGCAAGAAGGGAGCTGCCAAGAGATCCCACGTCCGTGGGAAGGTGCTCGCGCGCTCCCAGCGCCGGCGCGCCAAGATCGCGCCCCAGCGCCTCCACGACAAAACCCCGCGCTGCTCCCAGTGGCGGCGTGTGGTGACCCGCAAGAACGAGTCCAGCACCAGCAAAGGGCGCCGGTTACCACGGCGGGCTGCCTCGCCTTCACCCCCGAGCTGCGCGGCGTTACATGGCCAGGCAAGTTCAAGCCTGACCTCCCTCCCCGCTATGATGACACAGCGGACCCTGCGGAGTTCCTGTAGCTCTACGAGTTGGGCATCGTAGCCGCCAACGGAGACGAGAAGGTCATGGCGAATTGGTTCCCCATGGCACTGAAGGACGGCGCCCGCACCTGGCTCCTGAACCTGGCTCCCGGCACGATCTCCTCCTAGAGCGAGATGCGCACCTGCTTCATCGCCAACTTCCAGGGCACTCGTGGCCGGCCCTCGGCCATGAGCGACCTGCGCTGAATCAAGCAACAGCCAGGAGAAACCCTGCAGAAGTACATCCAGCGCTTCAACTACGCTCGCCTCAAGATCCCCAAGGTGACTGAAGAAGCCATCATCTCAGCCTTCTCTGACGGCGTGCGCGACGTCAAGATGAAGGAAGAGCTAGCAATCCATGAAAACCTGTGCACATCCCTTGAGCTGTTCAACGTGGCGACTAAGTGCGCCAGGGCTGAGGAAGGGCGTCTCTCCCGCCTCGAGCTCCCGGCAGCCGACCCGGAAGAAAAGAAGCTCAAGGCCAAGGACGTGAAGCGCAAGGGGGCTGCCGTGCTAGCAGCGGAACCGGACACCAAGCGAGGCAAGGATCAGCCTAAGTCATCCAAGGGCGGACGGTACTGCGTGTACAACGACCTCCACACCCACAACACCAACGAATGTCAAGAGCTCAGAGCCATGCGAGATGGGTGAATCGGCCGATGCCCAAAGCGCAATGACAGGGGCTATGGCCGAGGAGGAGGAAAAGGCGGTGGACGATGGGAAGACCGTGGCCTTTGCCAGGGATGGCGTGACCGCCCTCGCGAGGACCTCGCGAGGACCACTGGCATGACCATCCTCGCGAGGGAGGCTGGAGGGACCAGCCTTGTGAAGACTGTACCCACGGCAACGCAGGCCTCCTTCCTCTGCCACCTCTACCAAGGAGGAACGAAGACCAACACCAAGACGATGGGGCTGGGGGCTTCCAAGAGCCGCATGCAATTGCTTGCATCTTGGGCGGCGCCCAGGCCCCAGCCTCACAGCGCATCTTCAAGCAGTTTGCTCGCGAGGTGAATGCAGTCCTTCCCAAGCTTGAGGCCACGCGCCCTCTCAGGTGGTCTTCGTGAGCGATCACATTCAGTTCCGCAGACCAGCTCAAGTGTGCGGCAACGGCCGGAGTCCTCCCGATGCTTTGCTCCCCAATCATCAGCAACGTGCAGGTCACCAGGACCCTTATCGATGGCGGGGCAGGACTCAACGTCCTGTCCGTCGAGACGTTCGACAACCCCAAGTGCCATACGACCAGCTTCAGCCGACCAAGCCTTTCTTAGGAGTCACCGATGGTTCCACTATTCCAATTGGGCAGGTTCGCCTTCCGGTCACCTTCAGGCAACGCAACAACTACCACACCGAGCTCATCAACTTCGACGTCGCTGACATCCGCCTGCCGTACAATGCCATCCTCGGGTACCCAGCCCTAGCCAAGTTTATGGCAGTGACTCACCATGGTTACAATGTCCTCAAGATGCCAGGAAGTGCTGGAGTCATCACCGTACCCTGTGAAGAAAGGGACGCAGTGTGCTCACTCCAGCGTGTGTTCCAAGCCGCAGCAATCGAAGACCCAGATCGCAGGAGCGGGAGGCCTCCCGAGGCGAACCTCAAGAAGAAGAAGACCTCACCTGGCCAGAGCCACAAGGAAGCAGGCACCTCCGGAGGTATTGCGTCAGGATTCGCGCCCGATCAGGGAGCGCCGCCCTCTCGTGCATAGGAAGGCGCGCCCGGCGCCCTCCTCGGGCAAGGCTCGGGGGCTCTCTCTTGGAGAGCCACCGACCTTGCCAAGGTCGCGGGGGAGGCGCTTGGGCACCACTTGGAGGGGTGCATTCAGGAACGCTTCCCTCAGAAAGGTACAATTCAAAGGAGACAAAACCCTCATGAGTTCATCGCAAGGAACACCCAAGAGCTACAAGAGTCTAGAGTCATGAGCGGCAGCCGCCGCTTACCTGCCGTGGCCCCACATCCAGGCGAGGATGGAGGACTGCGCATCTGCGTCGATGTACCAGGGTTCAACCGAGCAGCGTCCCAGGAGCGCCTATGGCCTTCGGCCATAGGGCGCTGCGTGGGACCACCCCACAGCTACGTTCGCATGCCCTTCAGCCTACCGAGTGCGGTCGCCGCACATCAGCGCCTGTTGAGGAGCATTCTGGAGGCTCAGGAGGTCAGGCTTCGCGCGGTTCTGGCGGAGGTGGCGATGGTCCCTATTGGGGATATTACTACTGGGCGTAAACCGGCCTATCTGGGCTGGGTTAACTTCGACAGTAGTTAAGTATGTTAAAGCCCGAGAAGGCAGATGAGGCTCAAGGCCCATGGTCGGTTCAAGGCCTGTAGCCGTAAACCTGTGTTGGTAGTTAACTTGTATTGTAAGTTAGGAATAAGTAGAGACCAAACCGGACAAATCTATGAGCCGGTATTGGGACTCTGTGAACCGACGGGCGTCACCCGAGTATATAAGGGGACGACCCGGTGGCGGTTCAAGGACAACAGACAACAACTCGAGACATAGGCGAAGCTTGTTTGCTTCCTAGTCATCGAAACCCCATCAATTCCATCACAACTAGACGTAGGCTTTTACCTTCATTGAAGGGGCCGAACTAGTATAAACTCTCTTGCGTCCCTGTGTCCGCTTTAACCCCTTCAAGCTAACCCGTCGCGATGGCTCCATGACTAAGTCCTTTCTCTAGGACATCTGCCATGACAAAACCACGACAGTTGGCGCCCACCGTGGGGCTATCGCACGATGGTTTCAGGTTCTTGGACGGCCGCTTTGAAGGACTCGAGGGCTACGCTGTAGGCCGAATGACTAAGAGGCGTCGCGGCAAGCTCTACATCGACGACGCAGGCTGGGGCCCCGAGGCCCGCTCAGTTGAGTACGGGTACCAGGTCCCCTTTGGTGGCATTCACGTTTTCATTGGCAAGATCGGTGAACCGGGCCCTGAGCCGGACATCTGCACCGACCTCGTCGAAACGGCTCAGCGTGCGCGACCCGCCCGGGTAAAACCGGCCATGAAGCGTGCCTTCGTGGGAGTCATCCATGGAGGAAGTTATGATGATGGATCGGAATCTCGCGGCGAGACCATCGTTTGTTCCGATGATGAGTCATCAACCGGAGAAACCGAATATCTTTATTAGCTATAAGATGGCCGGATTGGGGGCTGTTCCGACGGCGACAGTATTCCGGACCCCTCTGATCTGCCCAACCGAGTTGGAATATTCATGGCCGGCACACAAGCAGCGCTTCATTCTTCGACCGCGGCGGCAACATCCTCCAGTTCAGCAGCGGCGACGGCTGCCGGGGTAGGCGGCCCTGTGCGCCTGCCAGCTCAAGTTCTATCAAAGCTATTTGATGCATTAGCTGTGCTTATGGCGGAGGCTAATCGGCGGATCAGGACATCCACAACGCGGAGATTGCAAAGATAAAGGAACAGATCACCCAGGCCAAGGCGGATCTGGCAGCTGAGGACACCAGGATGGCCACAGAGCGGGCCGCTCTAGACGCACAAGCCTACAGGCTCATGTTGCACCAGAGCGCGTCGCATGAAGTCATGAGGAGGAAGTACCGATCCCGTTTGCCTCCGGTTTTCTAGGCCAGAGGCCTTTTCAACACCCCAGGAGCAGGAACCAGTAATCTGCTAGAGGGAAACCGGGCGGAAGCTCCTGGGACCGGTGCACCGGTTTAGCCTCGTCGGATGGACCCGCCTCGTCAAAACACCATTATACCTCAGGCTGTTTTAACACCTCCGGGTCACTACTCCAACCCAATGGACAATCTCGTTGCCGCTGCTGCACGGCTGGAGGCCATTCCAATTGAAGGTGACTCGCCGCAGGCAGTAGAGAGGCGACGGTCAAGGAGCTTCTAAGGACAGCTTTGGTCCAACAGGAAGCATACTCGTACAGCCGCGACCGGATCCACTCGACCCCCCGTCCAAGCCGAAGCTATAGCAGACATATGGATGAACCGGCAGTATCGAGTAATGAACAATGTGGAGCACCCCGTGACAACAACCCAGCGGGTGGTGCTGATAACGCTCAGGAAGTGGTGGACCGGGCCCGAGCACGCAGGGAGGCCGAGTTAGCCACACAACATCAGGCTCGGCAGCTCATGCCGGTTCATCCAACTATCTCGATCGAACCTCGTGTTACTTCTAGTTCTTTGGGGGTGCCTAGCCTTGTCCCTGCATTACGCAATGTGCGCCTGCCCAAGGATTTCAATGGCCCGCGCAAAGTACCAAATTACATGGCAGATCAACCTCCAGAGACATGGGTGGAGAGCTATAAGATGGCCATGGAGATGCTTGATGTGTATGATGCGGCGTGTGCGAAATACTTCACCATGATGCTTGAAGGAACGGCCTGTACTTGGTTAAAACGCTTGCCAGCTAATTCTATCAGTTCATGGGCCCAATTACGAGCCCGGTTTATCAGCAATTTCAAAGATACATGTAAACAGCGTATGTCGATAGTGGACTTAGCTGCCTGCGTCCAGGAGGAAGGAGAGTCGACGACTCACTGGGTGCGTCGGGTTTCACAAGTGTTGCATTCGTCAGACCGCGTCAATGCTGACACCGCCGTATTAACCCTAGAAGGCAACTGCCGGTTTGGGCCCCCAAAGCTGATGTTGGGACGGATGAAGCGTCATTGCACTGACATGGGGACCCTCATGGCTGCTTTGGTAAAGTATGCTGATTCTGATAGTACCAAGGATCCCGAATCTGATGATGACAAGGCAGGGAAGGGAAAGAGGAACAGCAACTCCAAAGGTGAGCAGCATCACTGGGCAGGCAATGGTGGTGGAGGCAAGCGTAAAGCGGATGGTAACATGGACTTTGTGGCTAATACCAACACCCAGGACAATGGCCAGGGACGCAAGGGTAAATCGAAAAATCACAGTGGGGCACCCAACCCTAACCCGGACCGCCTAAACTATCTACTGAGCCAGCCCTGTCCAAGACATGGGACGAAGGAGGCGCCAGCAAACCACCTTTGGAAGGATTGCTTCATTATGCAGGAGTTCAAGAATTCTAATGCTTTCCAGTATGATCACGGCTCCGGTGGTAGCTCAGTGTCCGGGCCAGGTTACGGTGGAGGAAATTCTGGTTCAGTATTTAATGGTAATCCGGGCGGACACAATAATCAAAATAGCCAGAACAACCAGGGTGGTTACAACCAACAGCAGCAAAAGTCAGGTTACCAGAGCAACCCAAAGCAGTTGAGTAGTGGGCAATACCATGTCTTCACCACTAGCTTGGACAAGCGAGACCAGAAGGTTCAGAGGCGGGCGGTCAACTCTGTTGAACCGGCCATGCCCCGTTATCTATGCTGGTCTGAACAACCAATCATATGGAGCAGAGAGGATCACCCTCCCCAGGTTGATAATTCGGGTCAGTTGGCTCTGGTGGTGGCGCCTCAGGTGGGAGGTTACAAGTTCACCAAAGTGCTCATGGATGGAGGGAGCAGCATTAATATCTTGTACTATGAGACCTTCCGTCGCATGGGACTAACAGATAAAAATCTCAAACCGTCTAATACGGTGTTCCACGGTGTAGTACCTGGCAAATCAGCATATCCTGTTGGTAAGATAGCTCTGGAAGTGGCCTTTGGGGTTGATCATGACTCCAGGTCGGAGACATTGACGTTTGAAGTGGTGAAAATCCAAAGTCCATATCACGCCCTGTTTGGGCGACCGGCCTACGCCAAGTTTATGGCACGGCCCTGTTATGTGTATTTGCATCTCAAGATGCTGGGTCACAAGGGGACAATAACGGTTAACGGAAGCCGCAAAATCGCTCTCGAGTGCGAGGAAGGAGATGCAGCCTATGCAGAGTCGGTTTGTGCCACCGAGGAGCTGAAGTATTATAAGGACAATGTTGACCCGGCGGACGTGGCTCCATTAAAGAAGCCAACTACGGAGCATGATCCGGCCTTGAAGTTCAAATCGGCAGCAGAAACTAAGCTTGTTGACTTCGTACCTGGCGATTCGTCCAAGCTGTTCAGCATCAGTGCCAACTTGGATCCGAAATAGGAAAGTGCGCTCATCGAGTTCATCCGTGAGAATCGGGACATTTTTGCATGGAAGCCCTCTGACATGCCAGGTGTACCGAGGCAACTCGCTGAGCACACCCTTAGCGTGGATCCTAAATACAAACCGGTGAAACAGTTCCTCCGCCGGTTTAACGAAGAAAGACGCAAGGAGATTGGAGAAGAGGTAGCCAGGCTCTTGGCAGCTGGTTTTATTGTTGAAGTTTTTCACCCTGAGTGGCTTGCCAATCCGGTGCTGGTCCTTAAGAAAAACGGCACCTAGCGCATGTGTGTGGATTACACAGATCTTAATAAGGCTTGTCCAGCAGATCCTTTTGCCCTCCCCCGTATTGATCAAATTATTGATGCTACGGCGGGTTGTGAGCGTTTAAGTTTTTTGGATGCATATTCTGGCTATCATCAGATCAAAATGGCAGTTAAGGACCAGGAGAAGACGGCGTTCATAACTCCCTTTGGGGCCTTCTGCTATGTGTCTATGCCCTTTGGGCTCAAGAGTGCCTAGGCAACTTATCAACGGTGTGTGCAAAATTGTCTTCACAAGCAGATTGGCCATAATGTACATGCTTACATGGATGATATCGTGGTTAAATCCAGGGAAAAGGAGACTCTGATTGATGATTTGAAGGAAACCTTTGATAACCCGAGGACATACAAGATGATGCTTAATCCGGACAAGTGTGTCTTTGGTGTACCGGTGGGCAAGTTGTTGGGTTTTCTGGTGTCCAATAGGGGAATTGAGGCTAATCCGGAGAAGATCACAGCCATCACCTCCCTGGCTAAACCGAAGTGTATCAATGATGTTCAACGCCTGGCAGGCCGGATTGCCGCGTTAAGCCGGTTTATCAGTCGTCTTGGTGAGAAGGCAATCCCTTTGTATCAGATGTTGAAGAAGATGGATCAGTTTGTCTGGAGTTCCGCTGCTGATGAAGCATTTGAGGACTTAAAGCGGCAATTGGCCAATCCTCCTGTGCTCGCCGCTCCCATTGACAAGGAGCCGTTACTGCTATATGTTGCTGCTAATGCTCGGGCGGTCAGCGTGGCTATTGTGGTGGAGCGAAAGGAGGCAGGTAAGGAGCATCCGGTTCAACGTCCGGTCTATTATATCAGCGAGGTACTCATTGAGTCCAAACAAAGGTATCCGCATTGGCAGAAGCTGGTGTATGGAGTTTTTATGGCAAGGCGGAAGCTTAAACAATACTTCCAAGGGCACCCAATTACGGTGGTCAGTTCTGCTCCTTTGGGGGATATCATCCAGAACCGGGAAGCAACTGGTTGGATTGCCAAGTGGGCTATCGAGCTTGGGCCTCACGGATTGAAGTATGTGCCTCGGACAGCGGTTAAGTCTCAAGCACTTGTTGATTTCATCAATGATTGGATGGAAATGCAAGCACCTCAAGAAAAGCCGGATCACACATATTGGAGCATCCATTTTGACGGATCCAGGCAATTGGAAGGCTCGGGGGCTGGAGTCGTATTAACTTCCCCACGAGGCGATAAGTTTTGTTACGTTCTCCGCCTAATGTTCCCTTGTACTAACAATGCAGCTGAGTATGAAGCCTTGCTCCATGGTCTCCGGATGGCTAAGGAGATGAATCTAAGTCGAGTTAAGTGCTTCGGTGACTCGGACCTCGTGGCTCAGCAAGTGTCTGGCACTTGGGACTCCAAGGACCCACTCATGGCAGCATATCGTCGTGAGGTGGATATTGTTGCAGGTCATTTTAAAGGCTATCAGGTGGACCATGTGGACCGGCGGAAAAATGAAGCGGCGGACGCTTTAAGCCGGCTGGGCTCTCAGCGCAAACCGGTCCCGCCCAATGTTTTTTTTGGATGTGCTGCACAACCCGTCAGTCAAGATCCCTGGTGAAGCAGATTTGGCTATTCCTGATCCGGAGGCTCAATTGGTGGCAGCTCTTCATGTTATTCCGGATTGGACGCTTCCTTACATGGCGTACAAGAACCGGGGCGAGTTACCAGAGGATGAGACTCTGGCCTGACAGATAATCCGGCGATCCAAGTCCATGACTATTATCAACGGCGAGTTGCATCATTGCAGTGTGTCAGGGGCGTTTCAATGCTGTGTGTCTCCTGAAGAAGGCTGTGAAATTTTGCGTGAGATCCACGAAGGAGATTGTGGTCACCACGCCGGTTCAAAATCTCTGGTGGCTAAAGCGTTTCTCCATGGCTTCTATTGGTTAACTGCTCATGCTGATGCGGAGGATCTGGTCAGACGATGTGATGGTTGCCAAAAGTTTTCAAGACGTGCTCATGTACTGGCTCAAGAATTGAGAATGATTCCAATTACTTGGCCGTTGGCGACTTGGGGCTGGATATGGTTGGGCCTTTCAAAAGGTCCAAAGATAAGAAGACCCACCTCCTGGTGGCGGTTGACAAGTTTACAAAGTGGGTGGAGGCAGAACCTGTTAGCAAGTGTGACGCGGCCACGACGGTTTAGTTCATCAAAAAAGTGATTTTCCGGTTTGGCTTTCCACACAGTATCATCACAGATAATGGTACCAATTTGTCCAAAGGTGCCATGAAGGAGTTCTGCGAACGGGAGCACATCCGGCTCGACGTTTCATCGGTGGCACATCCACAGTCCAATGGTCAAGCAGAAAGGGCTAATCAAGATATCTTGAGAGGCATCAAGCCCCGGCTTATGGTTCCTTTGCAGAGAACACCGGGTTGTTTGGTAGAAGAGTTACCATCTGTGTTATGGAGCATCAATACTACACCCAACAGATCAACAGGATACACACCGTTCTTCATGGTTTACGGAGCGGAGGCGGTTCTCCCCAGTGATATCCGTCATGATTCACCCCATGTGGCGGCTTATGTTGAAGCGGACAATGAGAGAGCACGGTCAGACGCTTTGGACCTGTTGGATGAAGAACGTGACATAGCAGCTGCCCGCTCGGCGATTTACCAACAGGATCTTCGTCGTTATCACAGTCGCCGAGTCAGAACCAGAACCTTTCAGGAAGGAGATTTGGTGCTTCGGCTCATCCAAGATTAGACTGATATGCATAATATCCCCACCTTGGGAGGGGCCTTTCGTGGTCAGCAAGAATCTGCACAATGGGTCATACTATCTGATCGATATTCGAGAGCATAAGGACTCACGTACATCAGAGGAGGAGACCAACAGGCCGTGGAACATAGCTCATCTTCGGCCTTACTATACCTAAGCCATTGGCTCTACTTATGTACATATTACGACGATGTATATATTATGATTAAGTATAATAAACCGGAACCTCAGCTAAAGCGGGTTATCTGTTCTTTTACATCATGTGTGGTTACACGGAGTTGTTCTAAAGCGGCCTTCGGTTTACCCCTTGAGTTAGCTTTTTTTTAAAAAGCGTCATGTTATATCACTTGGGGGCTTGGTCGTGTCCGAACCAATGCAATACCTCTTGATAGGCGAGAGCCACCAGATCACTTGGGGACTTGGTCACGTCTGAACCAGTCATGCCTCTTGATCGGCCTAAGGGCATAGAATCACTTGGGGGCTTAGTCGAACCCGAACCATTGCCATGCCACTTGATCGACATAAATGCCATGGTTTCATTTGGGGACCTGGCTGACTAGAACCATAGTTACACCTATCGGGAGCTTGGTCGTGTTTGGCCATGGTAACGCCATCTGATCAGCTCAAATAAGCCTTTTTTTGCAAACGGTTTTGTCATTGCCTTTGCTTCACACTTTTCTTTGAAAGATATTTTTTTCTTTTTATTGCGTTTTTTAAACCGACAAAGTTTTCAACCGGTTCACACTGTCAGTTGACAGAACACGGTTCATTTTTAATCCGGCGACTATTTGATCGGTTTGATTTTTTGTTAACATCCTATTACAAAGTAACACGGTGTTTTACAACCCGGCATGGTTTACATGGCAAACCGGCATTATATATATATACAGGAGCTGCTATCTCCTCCAAACAGTGTAGGTTTATAAACCTCCGCTTTAAGATTGGCTAAGCCAACTTCATGTCCAATGATGGCAGGTATTATGTATCTCAAAGATTTGATCATATGCTTAAATTTCAGATGTTTTGATTTTACATATGCAGACATCATACTCCGCCTGACGGTACAACCGCGGTGGCACTATAAGATTTTTTATGTTGCGGAAAGTACTTTGGACAGTTCATCACCCAAAGGAAGCACAAATTGCAGTAGTTATGCACGAAGGCATATTAAGATCAAGAGTATCAGCTAGCCTATTACAAGGCAACATGGTGCCCAAAATAAGATCATTGTTTTTTCAAAGGAGTAGCAGTTTAAACCAGGCTTTTGGTTCACGCTTGGTCACCAGCCTGGCCTGATGGTTGTGGGTCATCCTGCGCCGCTTCAGCTCCAGTTTCTCTACCCAGCAGCTGGAAATCAACAGTTGTCCAGTCGATTCCCATTAATGCTCGAAAGACAGCTTCATCATGGATCAGCAACGACGGTTCAATATCGGGAGCATAAGTATGCTTACGGATTGGAGGGATAAGATTTTCCGCTTCATGAATTGGTGCAGCTACTCGCTTGTTTTGATTGTCATAATGGGCTTGATAGTGAGACAAGTCTGCTTCTTCAGCCAATTGACAAGCTAGCGGACGCACCTCCCGGTTTATTGCTCGCAGATCCGCTTCACCAAACTCTGACCCGTCTTCCTTCAGGCTGGGATAGCCCTGAGCCGCTTCAATAGGATCAAAATCTGGCACCCAAGCTTTTGCCCGGATTAAGGCGTTGATCGCGCCGGTTCGAGTAGCATATTTCTTTAGCTCGTCAACCCGGGCAGGGAGCACCGACAGTTTCTGCAGAGTGTCCTGAATCAAAGTGGGCGCCGGCTTGTTGTGGGATGCAGTACAGATGATCCGCTGTGCACCAGTATACAGTTCTTCGATCAATGTATAGGCGGCTTTCAATTTCTTCCGCACATCTGACCCCAGATGACCAATGCGTGTCCCTGAAGTATCACAAAGGGTTAACAAACCGGTAGCTCTATAAGACGGTTGAGGCAATCTAGAAATCAAACGAGCTTACCAAAGATAGCAGTGGTCATGGCATGCACATGCCGCTTTATGCTGGCTAGTTCGTCCACCACCGGTTTAAGTGCAGCCTCGGCATCTTCTGCTCGTTTGGTTAAAGCGGATTTTTCAGTGGCCCAATCCGCCCGCTCTTTCTTGAAGCCCTCCTTAAGCTGTTCCATGGCGCTTAAAGCGCTGGTTAATTCCTCTTTTGCTTTAGAGGTTTCAGCTTGTTGGGATTTCACATTTTCTTGGAGATCGGCGACTTGGCTTTCTTTCGTCTTCAGCTCAGCCTGCATGCAGACAGTTATATGATTCAGCAAAATGGTACAAGGATTGAAGTACCAACCACATAACAAGTTATGCACTTGGCACTTGGGGGCTAATGCATATTTGATCTTCATCTTTCAATTGCTTACAAAGTCCCAAGATCAATACAAGTATTCAACTTGGCACTTGGGGGCTAATGGCTATATGCTCGTATATATATTCTGATGCGGCGATCTCAATTACTTACAGTCCTGGTTTAACTATGCTAAGTTGAACCGGCCCTTGGGGACTACAACAACAAATTTCAAAGCATTAAGATTTATATTACTAAGTCCCGGTTTGAAAGAAGATTACATACCGGCCCTCGGGGGCTAGGAGTGTCAACAAGAATTGAAATATACAAGCAGGAAAGAGCATATGGAAGTTACCTCATATTTATCTTTCATCATATTAACCAGACCGGCTTCATAGTCACGACTGGTATACAGCCGGTTCAGGTAGCCGGAATGGATATCTTGGGCGTTCAGAGCAGCGTAAGTCGCCAGATCAGCATTCCACTTGCCTTTGCCAAAGGCAGCAAATTCTTCCTTGGCAGAATGTTTGGACAAAGCGACAGGATTGTTTGGCTCTGTATGGCCAATGCCAGTAATGACAACCTCATCATCCTTGGTATCGCCGGTTTGCACTGGGGCTGTTGGCTTGTCAGTAGGCTTTGTTGGACCGGTGGATTTCTCAATCCGGATGGAGCTTGTGGGCTGATTGACAGGACTTGAGGTATCAATAAGTCTCTCTTCAGCAATAAGATCGTCGTCTTGCTGCGGTGGATCATTGGGTGTATCCTCAGGAATAGTCGTTTCAAGATCTGGTGTCTTGCCAGGTTCAAGGACGGCATCTTCTTCGGCCGCTTTGTCCAGGCAAGCCTTCTTGCTTGGCCTAGGTTTTGCCCTGAAAGGAATAACAAAATCAAATACAACATATGCTCCAAGGCGATGTGCTGCAAATATTATGATAAGTATAGCTTACCCAAGCACCGTTTTGAGCGGTGGCAGCTGAGTAGCCGATGACTCGCCAGAGGATGAGTGGGAAGTAACCTGGTAATCGGAGTCAGATGGATTAAGAGGTTGACGAAAGCAGCCCGCTTTAGGACAAGCACTGACAAGCAAATTAGAGACCTCTGAACGGCGTTTCCGAACCGGACTGTTTGGTAAACCGGCGGAGGTAACTACCTGGCCGCTGTGCCGGGTTGTGCGACGAGCTTCGTGCTGTTGGGTCTTCATAAGAAATTTGGGATCCAAATAAGCAAGAGGATGAGAAAATTTAACTTTCCGGTTTGCCTGACGGATTTTTAGTGAAGGCAAAGGCTCTGAATCGGAAGAGAGAATAATTACCTCTGCGGCATCAGCATGGCTAGCTTCGGCATCATCCTGACAAATATCATCATCAATAAGACGCATGAAGAATAAGCCAAGTGAGTCAAGCCCTGCCTCAAGGTGCGGATTATCCACATCATCATCAGGGGCCGGGTTAGAAGATGCAGTGGTTCTTTTCCTGTGGGCAGTCTTCTTCACAGCTTTAGTCTTTCGCCGGGTTGCTCTTTCTGGTTTTTCTAGTTTTTCTGGTTTCTCCTGCAGTAGTTTCTTGCTCCAAAACGGATCATTTCCCTAGTTACACAGACACTGATATTAAACAATGACCAGATATATCAATAGCAGATTTAGCAAAAAGAAAAATCAAACTCTTACAGCTGGCGGTTTGTTGGTGGTATAGAACGGAAGCAGGCCGGTTTTAGCACAAATGTGTTCTGGTTCATTCAGCATCTTATTGACAGCCTCTGTGATTTCTTCATCGGTGAGCTGGATGTTGGAATGTCGCAGTGGGTCATCAACACTACTAGTATACTCGCACATTAAACCAGAGCGATGACTAAGGGGTAGTATGCTCCATGATATCCAACACCGGGCGAGATCAACCCCTGTTAAACCGTTAGCCATAAAGGCTCTGAGCTTCGAAAGTTGAGGAGCATATTTGTTTCTCTCCTGGGCAGTCAACCTTTCTGGAAAGGGGTGTGTATTGCTGAGCTGCTCCGGACGAAAGCCAGGCAAGGGATTTTCACCAGCAGGGGAGGTGTCTTTGCAATAGAACCATGTTTGATTCCACTCTTTGGGGTGGCTGTGCAGTTTGGCGTGAGGGTATGTGACCTCTTTCCTTTTCTGAATCGCCACGCCACCCAACTCCGTATTGGAGCCGTCAGTAAACTCAGTACGGCAGTTTAGATGGAAACAGTCTCTGAACAATTCCACTGTGGGCTCCTCTTGAAAGAACGCCTCACAGAGCACTTGGAAGTGACACATATTTGTAACAGAGTTGGGGCCAGTATCTTGTGGATGGAGTTGAAAATCGGCTAACACGTCCCGGTAAAACTTAGAACCGGGAAGCTTAAAGCCCCGGGCTAAGTGATCTACGAAAATGATGACCTCTCCTTCTTGAGGTGTGGGAGGGCATTCTTTGCCAGGAGCCCTCCAATGGATGGTATCTTTGCTGCCTAAGGCGCCGATCAGGACTAAATCGTTCAGTTGAGCCTCTGTGACGCGAGAAGGAACCCAGTTGCACTCATATACTTGCTTGGCCATGATGAAATCTACAAGGTAGATGATCCCGGTTCAAAAATACATTGATTAAGGTACATTGGTATGAGCAATGTTAAACCGGAGATAGATCTATCTAAACCGGAGTTTTATGAAGCAACAACAACTGGCGGTTCAATAAGGGGACTAATGGTATATACCGGTTTGGCAATTTTTTCTACAAAGTTAAACCGCCTGGTCTAAACATTGAAGCAGATAAGTAAGTTTACAGAAACAGATTTCACAAGACTTCTCTACAGCAACGGATTCGAAGCAAGTTCAGAAAGGAAGGAAAATATTCAAGATTCAAAAAAGAACAGTACTGAATCAATGGGCAGAGATACATATAGATCTATGGTCTTGAGGCATGAAACTAAAGGCGCATGCTAAAGCCTACCGCTACACAGAGCAAGGATTCACAGATGCATCTAGGAGCTATCGTATAAACACGGAATAGGCGATGAACACTAGAAGAACATGAAACCCTAGAACAGATCTGTGTTGAAAAGAACAGAAGACTTATTGGAGATGAGAAAGACGCGGAAGGTTGCCGCGGTACTCTGGTGCGCCCAGGTTGATGCAGCGGCCAAGGTTGATGCAGAGGTTGACGATGGCGGCAGAGCTCCGAAGCTGGGCGACGCGAGGAAGACGAAGCAGAAGGGCACGGAGGGGAAAAAGAAATGACCCTTCGGTCCTATTTATAAGGCAAGGGACAGGAGTCAGGCGCGAAAATCAAGGGACCGAGGGTTTGGAAACGAAGATGTCGCCTTAATTGTTGCAGACCTATTAAAGTCCTTTATAACAGGTGACGTCACGCCGGTTTACAATGACCAGAGAAGATGACGTCACGGCGGTTCAACAAACTACAAGAAGATATTGAAGATGAAGATTTTTGCTAAAAGATTGACATGAACATGTTCAAATCAATCTGGGGCCTAATGTTGGGGATATTACTACTGGGCGTAAACCGGCCTATCTGGGCCAGGTTAACTTCGACAGTAGTTAAGTATGTTAAAGCCCGAGAAGGCAGATGAGGATCAAGGCACATGGTTGGTTCAAGGCCTGTAGCCGTAAACCTGCGTTGGTAGTTAACTTGTATTGTAAGTTAGGAATAAGTAGAGACCAAACCGGACACATCTATGAGCCAGTATTGGGACTCTGTGAACCGACGGGTGTCACCTGAGTATATAAGCGGACGACCCAGCGGTGGTTCAAGGACAACAGACAACAACTCGAGACATAGGCGAAGCTTGTTTGCTCCCTAGTCATCGAAACCCCATCAATTCCATCACAACTAGACGTAGGCTTTTACCTTCATTGAAGGGGCCAAACTAGTATAAACTCTCTTACGTCCCTGTCTCCGCTTTAACCCCTTCAAGCTAACCCGTCACGATGGCTCCATGACTAAGTCCTTTCTCTAGGACATCTGCCGTGACAAAACCACGACAGTCCCCGAAGACCTGCACGTGCCACCAGAGCCTCCCGAGGCCCCTGGGCCTGGGGGCTCATGAGGGCCGACATCTTCACCACGCATCGCTCACTTCCTCAACATCACTTCATCTTCAACAGCACCAGGTGACATCTTTCAGAGTTCTACTTTCAACTGGGAGCGCCCACAGGGCTGCACCATTCCCAGGCCGCGTGGGTCCGTCCCCGCGGCATGTATCCATTTTGGTTATGCTCTTAACTTACCCTGTTGGGGGCGCCCCTCGGGCTGCATCATCCCCACACCGCTCGGGCCCGACCCAGCGGCGGTTGCTTTTACCTGCGCTTCCTTGAAATTGGATTTCCTCCTATGTGCTTAACATACCTGACCTATTCACCTGCTCGATCGACGCCTATTTGAAGAGCCGCTCGCTCTGGCACGGCGCGTGCGCACGGGTCCGTCCCTGCAGCGTTGATAAACCTGAGTGGTCGAGCCTTGGCCACGGCAGCCCCGCACGACGCCACCTCACCAGGCCCTCAATGTCAGGACCCCGATTCCAAGTCACATTGAACTAGCCGGTAACACCTGATATCACTTTGGGCCTCACGCACGGTATTTCCACGGGTGTCGCCTTACAATGGCCCAGGACTGTTTGCGCCTTTTTGGCTCACGTGTATGATAGTGTCGCTAGCATCCATATGACAGAGAACCTGGGCCGACATGGCCAGTTGTGAACCCAAAGCTGCACTAACCTATGGGGACAGGCATACATGAATCACATCGTTGATGTCGGTCAGCAGCGTGTGAACCCGGGCTGTGGCACTAGGCTAACAGGACTCCAGGAACCCAGGCTGTAGCAGGCTAGGCAGGACTCTGGATGTCACCGCATCACATTTCCCCAAAGGGACAGACATAGGAACGAAGTGAAACACATGCCGGCCAGTCAAGTGTCCTGAGCAGTAGTGTTGGGCTAACAGGACTCCGGTGAACCGGGCTGTAGCGGACTACTATGGCTCATGGAAGCACTAGACTACATTCCCCCATAAGAGAGGCTGTCAAGGATAAACAACTAGATTGTCGGATCCCACACGTACTAGGCATTTCAATCATACACACAATATGCTCGATATGTGCAAATACAACATGGCATCACAACATAACTCTATGACTCAAGTATTTATTCAGTAGGCTCCGAGGAGCAAGATATTACAAACACGGGTCTCATGACCCAACAATCATAGCATACAAATCAAAGCACCTGCGGAAGCTTAACATGTCTGAGTACAGACATCTACAAATGAAAAAGGCTAAGAAGCCTGACTATCTACCAGATCCTGCCGAGGGCACAAGATCATAGCTGAGGTATCAAGCTACATGTAAGTGCATCTAGTGCCACCCCTAGTTGGTTTTGGAGTATTGACGACAAACCTAGTTGAGGAACTAATGTGTTTGTGAGAATTGCAGGATAACACAGGTAGAAGTCCCTCATTGATTCGGTTTTCCTACCAGAGATGACCCCTAAAAATGTATGAAGACATTGATGTCAAAGGTGGTATATGAAGATATTCACATTGAAGACTATGACAAGAGAAGACATCGCATGAAGCCTATGGAGCTTGAAGACTTAGATCTTTCGTAGTTCTTTTTCTTCTTTGTTGAGTCATAGGAACCACCGTACTGTTAAGTGGGGTCCAAGAGAACCAGCCAGAATGACTAAAGTGATGCTTAACCAAAACCTATGTCTTCGAGTCAAGACTATGAGAGCAAATCTTGTCCAGAGTCGGACAAGTCAGCTTTTCTTGTAGCCCAACTAAAGTTGCCATGTGAGTTTGAAATCTGACCATTGGAACGCGTGTCAGTTCCTTAGTGACCCAGGGTCATTTCGGACAAATCAGGTCGGGTTTCCTAGTGGCTATAAATAGCCCACCCCCTACAACCATAAACGGTTGGCTGCTCAGAGTTAGTGTACGGATTTTGTCGTTTGAGAGCAACCCACCTCGAAGCCTTTGAGAGAGAATTCCTTGCGAGGATAAAGCCCTAACCTCCCAGAGCCAAAGAGAATTAGGCATCACTTAAGTCTTCTTGTCTGTGCGATCTGAAGACTTATTACACTTGAGGACTGTGAATCCTCTAGCCGGTTAGGCGTCGCGTTCTGAGCGTCCAAGAGACATTGTGGATCGCCGGTGAACAAAGTCTGTGAAGGTTTGGGAGTCTACCTTGAAGACTTACCAGAGAGATTGGGCGAGGTCTGTGTGACCTTAGCTCAAGGGGAATACGGTGAGGACTGGGTGTCCTGAGCTGCGTGTTCATGATTGGGTGTCCGGGACTGTGTGTCCTCAGGTTTAAATACCTAGCCACCCTAACCAGACGTATAGTGGTCACAGCAACTGGAACTGGTCCAACAAATCATTGTCTTCAATGAGTCACTGGTTTCATCCTTCCCTTCCCTTTACTTACTGTTGGTCGTTGTGAAGTCATTGTATGATTGCACTATCTTTTGTCTTCACTGAGTAACTGCGTGTTCTGTTTGGCTTCATAATATCTTCCTAACTGATCCTTACTACCTAGCTGCTATTAGTCATTGTGCTTTCACTTCATTGAATACTTGACTATGGTTTACCTAGTGTAGTCTACCTTCCGCTGCATGGTAATAGGTTTATTTCTATCGTTTGTCTTTGAAACTTCCACGTTTTGAAGACTTTCATAAAAATCGCCTATTCGCCCTCCCTCTAATCGATATAACGCACTTTCAATTGGTATGAGAGCCTGGTACTCCCTTGTTCTGTGTGATTTTGGTTTAACCGCCTGGAGTTCTAGTTATGGCGACCACAGGAATGAAGACTGTGTCATGCCCCATCTTTGATGGTCACGAGTATCCCATGTGGAAGGCCATGATGAAGAAGCGCCTCATGGAGATGAACAGCGAGCTGTGGACCATCACTGAGATTGGTCTGACCAATCTATGCAAGATGGCGGAAGCTGATGACATTCACAAGTACACTCTTCTCAACCTCACGGCGAAGGACGTCATCTGCTCCTGTCTGTCTCAAAATCAGTTCAGGAATATCATGCATCTCGATCATGCGAAGCTTATCTGGGACCGTCTCTCTGAGGTCTATGAAGGTCATCGAACTCGTCATGATCCTTGGTTTGAGGACTTTAAGAAATCTCTCAAAGCGATGACATTCGAACCAGAATCATCATCTTCAGCATCATGCCTTATGGAAAAAGGTGCTAAGCTAACTAAATGCTATCTATCTAAATCTAGTGATGAATTTGGACCCAGCTATGCAAAACTTGCTTCCCTTGCCATTAAACAACAGAAAGCTATGGAACATATTCAAAAACTGTTAGACAAAAGCGATGATCTGTTAGGCGCTGAAATGACTCGATCTGAGTCCTTAATTGAAGACATAAAAAATCTTCACATTAAGTATGAGGAACTTGAAAGTCGTCATGAAACGCTCTCAACAACTCATGAAAAGCTTTCCTATGATTATCTTCAAAGGAAGCAAGATCTTGAGAAATTGAGAGTGGCTCATGAAGATCTTCAAAAGGAAAACGAGTCACTTCGCGCCGAACAGATCAGTTCCGCTGAGGAAGGATTTGAACCACCATGTCTTAAATGCATTGAGCGTGATAATGCTACTTCTGTTGCTGAATGTTCTACTGCTTCTACTGTTGCAATAGCTTCAACTATTGATGTGGGAACTACCCCCTCTGCTGAGGATGCCACTACTATTGCTGATGAGAATGCTAGGTTGAAGACATTGCTTGAAATAGGGATGTACAAAAGTCTTAAAGGGCATCAGACACTATGTGATGTCCTCAAAAGGCAGATTCTGAACCGAAACCCGAGGAAAGAGGGTCTTGGGTTCGTAAGGAAAATGAATGTTGATGGCTCTTATTGGAAACCTGAGCAGTACCCCAAAACCACATGGGTTGCTGCAAAGGAACCTTCAGCAGATCCATCCAATCTATCTGGCTTCACTTGTGCTAACCCCATTGTCATTGATGAATCCTTTGATGCAAACTATAAACTATTTAAGAATCAGAATGGTGAAGTGTTTGCCAGGTATATTGGCACTAACTGCAGGAATGGGCCGCCTATGAAGAAGATCTGGGTGCCGAAAAAGTGTTTGGAGAATCTTCCTGTGAATGTCATCATGACAACACAGGTAAAGAAGACAAACCCCAGACCACAGGCTTCGTACGGTCCAAAGGCTTCATACAGACAGAGGACTCATCTAACTCGCACTAACCCAAATGTTTTGCAGGGAAACCATACTCAGGCCTATGAATATGAGCGCGGTTCATCGAACCGCCATGTTCATAAGACCAAGAACTATTCTGCTTATTCTTATGAGTACTATTTTCCACCTGCAAGACTTTTTGCTAGGGCTTCAAAGCCAAAATTCTCAGATGTTGCACTTAGACTCATTGCTTCGAAGCCACCCCTGAAGATGTGGGTGGCTAAGAAGGCTTAACTCTCTTTTGCAGGGAAAGGTATCCAGCAGAAAACCAAAATCTTCTGCCGCTATTGCTGGGGACCTTAAATAGCTTGTAGGGCGCAAGATCAAATGCCCAAATGGTCTTATTATGTACTTTGTTCCTGAGTCGCTTGCTACCTGCCCTATCAGTCCTAATCGTGATCTAAGCTTTAATAATCCACTAGTTCGTCAAATGTTTTTGCTTCACAACTCTCTTCGTGAAGCCTATCCCCCTAACTGCACTGTAGGGTACGACACCAGCGTCTTCAGAATGGATTATTGATAGTGGGTGTACCAATCACATGACTGGTAAAAGAAGTCTACTTATGGACTCAACCTTACGTCCATCCGACAAGAGTCACATCACATTTGCTGACACTGGTAAAAGTAAGGTATTGGGTCTAGGTAGAGTTGCAATCTCAAAGGATCAACACATGAATAAAGTCATGCTTGTTGAATCCCTTGGCTTCAACTTCATGTCTGTCTCAATGCTTTGCGATTTAAACATGATTGTGATGTTTGGAAAATATCGTTGCCTTGTTCTAATGGAATCTGACAAGTCTCTAGTGTTTGAATGGTATCAGAAAGATGATTTGTACGTGGTACATTTCTCAGCAGGACCACAACTTGCCGTATGTCTGCTAGCAAAAGCTTCAGAATGCTGGCTCTTGCATCGGAGGCTAGGGCATGCTGGCATGAGGAACCTCCACACCCTTGCAAAGAAGAAGCATGTCATAGGAATCAAGGGCGTCATGTTCAAGAAAGATCACTTATGCGGTGCCTGTGAAGCAGGAAAGATGAGAAGGGCCAAGCATCCCTCGAAGACAATCATGACAACGACTCGACCCTTCGAACTGCTCCACATGGATCTTTTCGGTCCCACTCATTACTCAACTCTTACTACTACTGCTTGTCTCTATGGCTTTGTCATTGTTGATGATTATTCTAGATATACTTGGGTGCACATAATCCTCTACAAGGCTAAAGTGCAGGATGTCTTCAAACGCTTCGCCAATCGAGCAATGAACAACTATGGCGCCAAGATAAAGTACATCAGAAGTGACAATGGCACTGAATTCAAGAACACTGGCCTTGATACATATCTTGATACTTTGGTCATCACACATGAATTCTCAGCTCCGTGCACGCCACAACAGAATGGTGTCGTCGAACGCAAGAACAGAACACTCATTGAGATGGCCCAAACGATACTTGATGAATACAAGACTCCAAGAATATTCTGGCCTGAAGCCATTGATACTGCATGCCATACGATCAATCGTGTTTATCTTCACATGCTTCTAAACAAGACATCTTATGAGTTCCTTACTGGCAAGAAGCCAAATGTCAGTTACTTCAGAGTATTTGGCGCCAGGTGCTGGATCAGGGATCCACATCACACTTCAAAATTTGCACCAAAAGCACATGAGGGTTTTATGCTTGGATATGGAAAGGATTCGCACTCCTACAGAGTCTTCAATCTCTTTCATTATAAAGTGGTTGAAACAGTGGATGTGCGGTTCGATGAGACTAACGGTTCACAAAGAGAGCACCCGCCAAATGTGCTAGATGAAGTTCCATCCAGTGAATCAATCAAGCTAATGGGAACTAGAGAAATCATACCTTCTGAAGCTCAACCTGAAGAAGAACTTATCATCTCCGCACCTGATCAACCTGAAGATAATGCTCAGCCTGAAGACATTCCCTCTAACAACGACAATGATCAGCAAGAGCAAAATCTTCGCCCTGTACATCCTCGTGTTGCCAATGAAGTGCAGATTGAGAGAATAATTGATAGCATCAATGCACCCGGTCCGCTCACTCGTTCAAGGGCAACTCGGCTAGCAAATTTCTGTGGGCACTTCGCATTCGTCTCAATAACAGAACCCAAGAAAGTTGAAGAAGCCTTCATGGAACCTGAATGGATTCAAGCTATGCAAGAAGAGCTTCAATAGTTTGAGCTGAATAATGTATGGGAACTGGTTAAGCGTCTTGATCCTCGGAAGCACAACATAATAGGCACCAAATGGATATACCGCAACAAGCAAGGTGAGCATGGTCAAGTTGTCAGAAACAAAGCTCGTCTCGTTGCTCAAGGATATACTCAAGTGGAAGGCATTGACTTCAATGAAACATTTGCTCCTATGGCTAGACTCGAAGTCATACGCATACTGCTGGCCTATGCAAATGATCATAACATACTTCTATATACAACGGATGTGAAGAGTGCTTTTCTCAATGGCAAGATTGAAGAAGAAGTGTATGTTGCACAACCGCCTGTCTTTGAAGATCCAAAACATCCTGACATGGTATACAAGCTCAACAAGGCACTGTATGGCCTCAAACAAGCCCCTCGGGCTTGGTATGACACACTCAAATACTTCCTGAAGAGCAAAGGCTTCATACCTGGTTCCCTCGACCCCACTCTCTTCATGAAGACATATGATGGTGAACTGTTTGTGTGCCAAATATATGTGGATGACATTATCTTCGGCTGCACCAATCAGAAGTACAGTGAAGAGTTTGGATATATTATGCAAGAGCAATATCAGATTTCCATGATGGGAGAGCTGAAGTTCTTCCTCGGTCTTCAAATACGACAGCAACGCAACGGCATCTTCATATCTCAAGAGAAGTATCTCAAAGATTGCCTGAAGAAGTTCGGTATGCAAGACTGCAAAGGCTTCACGATGCCAATGCCAGCCAAGCATCATCTAGGTCCTGACGACAATGGTAAAGAGTTCGATCAAAAGGTATACCGCTCCATGATTGGTTCTTTGCTTTATCTATGTGCATCTAGGCCAGATATTATGCTTAGTGTTTGCATGTGTGCTCGGTTTCAAGCAGCACCAAAGGAGTCGCATCACTTAGCTGTGAAGCAAATTCTTCGATATTTGGCTCACACCCCAACTCTAGGATTATGGTATCCAAAGGGCTCAGAGTTTGATCTGGTTGGATTCTCGGATGCTGATTATGCTGGTGACAAGGTGGATCGCAAGTCTACATCAGGCACATGTCATTTTCTGGGACGATCACTTGTATGTTGGTCTTCAAAGAAGCAGAACTGTGTATCTCTCTCCACTGCTGAATCTGAATACATTGCTGCTGGATCTTGCTGCACTCAGCTTCTGTGGATGAAGCAAACACTCAAGGACTATGGCATTCATTTGAAGCAAGTGCCACTCTACTGCGACAACGAAAGTGCCATCAAGATTGCCAACAACCCAGTTCAACACTCGAAGACAAAGCACATTGAAATTCGTCATCACCTTCTCAGAGATCATGTTGTGAAGGAAGATATTGATATCATACACGTCAACACTGAAGAGCAATTGGCAAATATCTTCACCAAGCCCTTGGATGAGAAGAGATTTTGCAAGTTACGGTGTGAGCTAAATATCTTGGAATCCTCAAATGTCCTGTGATCAGGCACACATCCTAACACTTATGCATATTGATGACTTAGATGTGCAACACACGAAGTAAAGTATATCTTCAATAAATGAAGACATACATTCTAAGTGTGAATACATTAATGTGGAACTTGACTTCGGAGCACCACGATAATTGTACGCCGTGTCTGGGTCTAATACTTCCTATACGGTGGGTAACGCCACCACCAAATGTTCTGTTTGAAGTATTTCACTCATGGCGTTACATTTGCTATGTCTTCACATTTGGTTTGGCTTCAATCTCAACATGTCTTCATGATTATCTTCACTATGTTGAATATATATATACTGGTGTTCTGTCCTCTACAACATTCACTTATAGCTATGTCTTCTTGTTGAATCTTTTGAACTAAGTGAATGTGATTGGACCCTGACCTCTCTATGCTTTCTATCTCAAACTCTATCTCTCCAAATCATATGCATTCTATTGAAACTGTCGAATATCTTCTCTGCGTCCTTGTCAGCAGAAGATACAGAGACAAACATTCAGTCCGTTTTCAATGCTCATTCCTTCACCCGAAACCCAGAGAAGCGGGAACGACCACCCGACAATCCAGGCGTGCGTGGGACGTGGAACAACCCCCGATATGCTGCATGACGGCCACGTGTCACTCAGATGTGAATCGCCAGGGGCACCTGTGTAATAACGCAGTGCCGCCCTTGTACCTATAAATACATGCCTCACCACAGTCATTATCTCTTCTTCCACTCTCGCACGAACCCTAGCGCCACCGCTAGCCCTCGACGACGCCGACGACAAAGCGCTTCGCTGCCGCAACCTCTCCGATGTCGTCTTCACGCCAACTGCGGACATCGTCCTCTCCGCCGTCGCCATAGGTGTCCTCCGTTGCCAAGTTAGGGCATGGAAGATTGAACTGCTCGGCCTCCTTTTCACTCTGTCTAGCAGTTCTTCGTGTGGTAAATAAAACTTCCTTTTTACGGCCCCGTTGATCCTTTAGCTCTATCACTTTCTACCACAAGCAGTTTCTATTCACACAAGTTGGATCTCTTCCATACTGCATCTCATAACATGCCTAGTATATTCACTTATGCTTCACAAAGTAGTTAGATTCCTCACTTGTACTGATCCGTGGATTCGTACAAATCTGGAACCAACTCCTTATCTATGAGTGAATGTCTTCGCACGATGAGGTCAATGTCTTCTAAACTGATTTATCTTCAAAATCTTCTAAGAATGCATATGACCTCTTCCCCTTCCCTCGCACCTTAATGCTGTCACAGGTACATGTCCATGGGAGAATCCCTTGGTTCTCATAGTCTCCATTCATTTACAGAATTCTTACAGTATCACATAAATTCTCCCGAAGCCAGTTCATGTCTGTCCAGCAAGCGAAAGCCTTTGAAGCCTTTGAACGTATTGAAGCCTTTCAGTTTAAAGTTCATGGCTTCAGAGAAATCAGCAAGGAAGGGTGGCAGAAAGCGTCATGGAGAAACATCAAGAGATCTGCCGAATGACCTCTCAGAACTGTACAAGACAGATCCTGAAGAGGATTACAATCAACGCAAGACTCGAATCCAATGGATTCGACGCTGTTGGGCAGAACAGTGGTTGAAGTACAGATTTGTGACAAAGGAATATGCTGAAAAGAATGCCATCAAGCGACCATGGGGAGACATCCTCTACAAAAATCTTCAACCGAGGACCAGAGATGAAGCCATTGAACAAGGCTTCTATCCCTGCATGGTCCGTGGGCCACAGCCTGCAGATGCACACTCATCGTCACTACTATGGTGTCGTGATGACATTCTGTTCAAGCGCAACTTCCAGTTTGCCCAGAACTCAGCAAAGCAGAACAAGAAGTAATTGGGACTAGACTTCAACCCTGGTCCTTCTGCTCCAAGGGCTGATGGCACACGAGATGCAGAACCCAATGTCGTCGGTCCTTTCTACAACCTTGAAGGTCTCATCACCCATATCTTGGTTCAAGGGACAACCGTGAATGAGCCTGCAGATGACGCTGAATCAGATGAAGCCCCGGCAGCGCCAAAACCAAAGAAGCAGCCTAAAGCTTCAAAGCCTGCCTCTGCTCCAAAAATCTCACGGGTAAAGCCACTGGCAACTGCACCTCCTGAAGACAGTGTGCAGTCTGAAGATTTGTCATGCATCTCCAAGCCCCAGAAGGTCAAGATGCCTCTGCCACACACCGGCCAAGAACTGACAGCTGCTGCTGTTCTGCGTAATGATGCCATTGATCTGTCAAGTGATGAAGATCTTGTAGATGACGCTCTTGAGCAACTGATCAAGAGCAAAGAAGAAGCAGAAATGTTCAATAATCTGCCTCTCTTTGACGTGGCAATCATCCACAACTTCATTGATGAATGATTTGACACGCCCAACATCAGCTTCAAAGATCTGCAACTACCCATTGGCCTCAGTGTCGCCTTCCATGGCGCCATTGCTTCAGAACTAGCTATCGCCCAGCGCATAGTTGAACTGAAGCAGAAGATTATGCTGCATGAGCTCAAAGAAGGCTTTCTCAAGAAACATGCAGAAGCTCAAGGTTCTCGTGAGTGCATGAAGGTCTTGGCTGAAAAGTGTGTGCAAGCCTACAATGAGGCTGAGAAGTGCAAGGCCCTTGGGCATCCTGGCATCGACCCCAGGATGGCTGCAAAGAAGAAGAAGAAGCCCGATATGGCTGAACCCGACGCACCAAGGTAGGAAGCATCTCCCACTGTCTGCCCAACTAGCATGACTGGCTCGAAGCCAAAAGCTAGGTCTACTGCTTCAGAACTGAAGAAGACGAGGACTGCTGAGGCTGAAGCAAGGAAGAGGAAACATCCTGAAGCCTCTGCTACTGCCCCCTCCAAGAAGAAGAGAAAGACCAAGAAGGAACGGGCTGCTCCCACAGAGCCCTTGATTGTTGAACCCATCTCCATGGTTCACCCTGACGCTGAACCTCAAGAGCGCTAACTGACTGTCCATGAGCCTGCTTTCACAGGGGCTCATGAAGCTGAAGACATTCCAGCAGCTGATCCCATCGCTGTTGAAGACATTGGTCATCATGACCATGTTGAAGATGATGCAGTTCTTCCTCAGCTCAAGCACCAACAGGTATCATCGCCTGTGCTAACGCACAGCGAACTCATCAGCATTGGTCGTCCTCTGACGCCAAGTGCTTAGGATTCATCATGGGCTGATCGCCCACAAGCACAAGAGGAAGAAGACTTTGAGGCCCAGCCAACTCCAACTCCACAGGCATCGCCAGCATTACGCAAGCTTCGCAAAGGACCAAGGCCTCCAATCTCTGAGTCTGAAGCTAAAGCTGCTGAAGACATTCCGGCTGCATCAGCCGATGAAGAAGAAACACCAAGCGCTGCTACACCCCCGTCTCACCAAGAAGTTGTTCTTTAGGAGAACATGATTGTGACCGACCCTCCAGCTCGTCAAGTGGAGGTTGAGAATCTCCAGGCTGCCACCACTAACACCAATGAAGCCAATGACGCTGTCTTGGCTGAAGCTAATGTGGAGCCTTCACCAACTCAAGCACCAGAAGTCAACGAAGCCACTGATCCCACTGCCTCTGTTCCTGCGCCTGCTGCTGGTCCTCAGTTCGACTATCATGTTGAGCACAGGCCTCAGGTCCAGAAGCCAATTCCCAGATTGCCCAGGTTTCCAGGTCCTGCATCAGCACCTGCATCCTTCAAATTAAATGGCTTCAAAGCAGACAACACCTTCTTCAATAGCTCCAGGAACCCCTACTCAAGGGAAAGGATATCATCTAATCGGTTCTGGAGCTATCCGCAACGAAGCTATTACTCCTGCATTCTATACAATCAAGGTCGCATCTTTCCACATAAGCGTCTTGACATTGAAGCAATAGCTGGTCTGCCCTGTCTGGAAGAAGCTTTGGATTGCTTCAAAGAGGTTGGATTGCTGCCGTTCGTCACCGACCAAGAGCATTGGAATGAAGAGTTGATGCTCCAATTTTATGCCACACTTCACATCCGTGGGTACAACAGAGATCCGAAGACTTGGGTCCTGTAGTGGATGACAGGAAATGTTCATCACGAAGCCAAAGCCTTCGACATCATTGAGCTCACTGGTTTGCCCACTCCTGGCAATCTCTACGAACATGGTTGTCAGCTTCATAGTGAAGCTGTTGAGAGCATCTTTCAGAAGCCTGAACCTAACATGAGTCAGATGCTCAGTATGATGAAGCCATTACCCCAAGATGCTGCATATCCCACGGAGTTCTTCGTTGAAGACCTTGAGTATCTGCCAAGGACTATTTATCACATCATAAGGTGAACTCTCTGGCCAATCAAAGGACGTTCTCCACATGCCAAGCTGGAAGGTGCAATGAAGACTTTGGTCTTCTATATTCTTCATGGCAAATGCTTTAATGCACAGGACTTCTTCATTCGCCAGCTTGCTGCATCAGGCTCTGATCTTTTTGGCTTGAAGTTCTACGCTCCATGGATAATGCGGCTGATTAAACTCCACTCCGCTATCTCATATCAGCCATCTGCTCGCAACCATCGGATCTTTCTGCCTGATGTGGATATGTCCGTGGAAGCCATTTATCCTGAGCCTGCCAAGGAACCTCTAAGTCTTCAGAATGCGGAGCATCAAAGTTTTTCTCAGAACATTGAAGGAGTTGAAGCAGTCACTCGTGTGTATCCTTTGGCTGGCACTACACGTGCACCGCATCCTTCTCTCACTGAAGCCACTGATAGCACAATTGCCCAACGACCCAAGAAGCGCACTCATGTTCTCAATGACCGAGAGCTTCTTGTGGCTCTTCATCAGAAACAGGATAGGCATCATGACTGGCTGAAGAGTCAAATGCAAAGCCTCTTGGTGGATGTTAATCGCATTCGCAATCTTGCCACCAAGAATGCCTTTGTTGCACATGAAACCTCTCGACACACCTGGAAAGGGCTGACGCTAATGTGCTCTGAAGATGATCTTCAAGAGGATGGCTTCTCTGAACGATTCAAGTTTGATTCCACACCTCCTCGAAGGGCAGTGCTGTGACGAACTCCATCTCTTGAAGACTCTGAGTTCTCTTCCTCTGCTGCAACTGTGAATGCCAGAGTGATCAAGGATGAAGACGATGTTACTTCACCGCCACCTCCTTCAGCCCGCCTCGACACTGCTCCAAGCTCTTCTGCACCGCCGAACACCATCGACGACCCTGCTGCTTCACCTACTCTTCATGGGAACGAGTAGATGCTCTATGTCTTTGAACCTTTTTGGTCCTTACTGAGAAAAGGGGGGAAGCATATGAGTTTGATAGTCTTCAAGCGGGTCCATATGGGCGGGTGCTTTATATTTTGCTTCGTGTTTACAACTCTCGTTTTGATACATTTGGTTCTTTGAGTTGTAACACTTAAACTGGATGGTCGTCTGCTACTTATTTGCCACCTTGTGATGCGATGATAAATTCCGCATGTGCGACGATAAATTCCGCACTTAGATCATTTTGCAGACGTCCATTTCCCATTATGCATGTCATTATCTTCACATACCTTCACATGCATAGTGGATTGTCATCATAAGTTGAAGAGGATCTCCACAAGCACAACCTGCCATGTGCATTTGCATTCCAAAAGCAAATTACTTATATGCACATCTTCAGGGGGAGCCCTTGCAACTTATGAAGACAATTCCTTATCCTTTACAATTTCACATATTATATTCCCCGTTGAAAACTTCAACTAGTTTGTCATCAATCACCAAAAAGGGGGAGATTGTAAGTGCATCTAGTGCCACCCCTAGTTGGTTTTGGAGTATTGACGACATACCTAGTTGAGGAACTAATGTGTTTGTGAGAATTGCAGGATAACACAGGTAGAAGTCCCTCATTGATTCGGTTTTCCTACCAGAGATGACCCCTAAAAATGTATGAAGACATTGATGTCAAAGGTGGTATATGAAGATATTCACATTGAAGACTATGACAAGAGAAGACATCGCATGAAGCCTATGGAGCTCGAAGACTTAGATCTTTCGTAGTTCTTTTTCTTCTTTGTTGAGTCATAGGAACCACCATACTGTTAAGTGGGGTCCAAGAGAACCAGCCAGAATGACTGAAGTGATGCTTAACCAAAACCTATGTCTTCGAGTGAAGACTATGAGAGCGAATCTTGTCCAGAGTCGGACAAGTCAGCTTTGCTTATAGCCCAAGTAAAGTTGTCGTGTGAGATTGAAATCTGACCGTTGGAACACGTGTCAGTTCCTTAGTGACCCAGGATCATTTCGGACAAATTAGGTCGGGTTGCCTAGTGGCTATAAATAGCCCACCCCCTACAACCATAAACGGTTGGCTGCTCAGAGTTAGTGTACGGCTTTTGTCGTTTGAGAGCAACCCACCTCGAAGCCTTTGAGAGAGAATTCCTTGCGAGGATAAAGCCCTAACCACCCAGAGCCAAAGAGAATTAGGCATCACTTAAGTCTTCTTGTCTGTGTGATCTGAAGACTTATTACACTTGAGGACTGTGAATCCTCCAGCCGGTTAGGCGTCGCGTTCTGAGCGTCCAAGAGACATTGTGCATCGCTGGTGAACGAAGTCTGTGAAGGTTTGGGAGTCTACCTTGAAGACTTACCAGAGTGATTGGGCTAGGTCTGTGTGACCTTAGCTCAAGGGGAATACGGTGAGGACTGGGTGTCCTGAGCTGCGTGTTCAGGACTAGGTGTCCGGGACTGTGTGTCCTCAGGTTTAAATACCTAGCTGCCCTAACCAGGCGTACAGTTGTAACAGCAACTGGAACTGGTCCAACAAATCATCGTCTTCAACGAGTCACTGGTTTCATCCTTCCCTTCCCTTTACTTACTGTTGGTCCTTGTGAAGACATTGTATGATTGCACTATCTTTTGTCTTCACTGAGTAACTGCGTGTTCTGTTTGGCTTCATAATATATTCCTACCTGATCCTTACTACCTAGCTGCTATTAGTCATTGTGTTTTCACTTCATTTAATACTTGACTATGGTTTACCTAGTGTAGTCTACCTTCCGCTGCATGGTAACGGGTTTATTTCTATCGTTTGTCTTCGAAACTTCCATGTTTTGAAGACTTTCATAAAAATCGCCTATTCACCCCCCCTCTAGTCGATATAATGCACTTTCACTAAACGTCGGAGTCCATGTGGAACTACTAGCGAGACTGAAGTCTCTCTGCAAAACATAAATTAAGCAAACGTGAGTACAAATGTACCCAGCAAGACTTACATCAGAACTATCTACATATGCATCGGTATCAATAAAGGGGGTGGTGGAGTTTAACTGCAGCAAGCCAGCTTTGACTCAGTGGCTAACCTGAACTACGTTTGCAAACAACACTTTTGAGGTGGTGCACATGAGTCCACATATTCACCATTCAATACACCACTATGGATCCGCTCCCGTCTCCCTACGAGAAGGCCATCCATAGCACTCACACTTACCTTGCGAGTTTTAGAGTATCCACTTTCACTTGTCTATGAACTATTATAGGCAACCCAGAAGTCCATTACCATGGACACGGCTATTCGAATAGATGATGTTAACCCTGCAGGGGTGTACTTCTTCACACACGCTCTCACCACTTACCACCGTTTACACGACATGTACTCGGCAACCTTCAAGTGGAAGCCCAATGAGGGTGTCGTCCACGGCCTACCTTAACACTCAAGTCTCTGGTCCAGGTTTATTGCCTATCCAGGTTCCATCCGCAGGGAGTCCGGCCGAGGTTTCCACATACGGCCCCGAACGATGTGAACAGGGTTCCCAAGACACCAAACGGGCGCCCGGTACACCGTGCCACGGTGTATCTACCGCATCATAGCCCACCCCTAGGGTCAGCGCTACGCACGGCCGCCAACACATAACCTACAAACACCAGAAACTAGTTGCAACTCCTGGACAGAGTACTAGGGTTATTAAGAAGCCGAGAGAGTCCATTGGTTTCGGGCCCAATGCGTGGTAGTAACTGTTTCATGGATCACAAACACAGAACTCAGTTCCTGAGGACGGCTTCAATGAGACAACCCACCATGTACTCCTACATGGCCTCTCACCGCTACCTTTACCAAATCGTGTTCACACACTTAGCTCTCAACAGTAGGACATGTTTACACACCTCCGATTCATCCCCGATGAATCAGACCTGACTCAACTCTAAGAAGTAGCAGGCATGACAAACAAACATGAATGAGTAGGCACATCAGGGCTCAAACAACTCCTACTCATGCTAGTGGGTTTCATCTATTTACTGTGGCAATGACAGGTCATGCAGAGGAAAAGGGTTCAACTATCGCAGCATGTAACAGTTGAATCGTTGTTGTCCTAATGTAGTAAAAGAGAGCAGGAGCGAGAGAGTGGGATTGTATCGGAATGAACCAGGGGGTTTTGCTTGCCTGGAACTTCTGAAGATATTATTGGGTCTTCATCAGTGTCAACAATCGCAGCGTCGGTACAACATCTATCGAGAGGGAACAACCACCGGCAATACAGAAGAACACAATCAATGCATATGCGACAATATGATGCATGATCATGACATGGCAATATGCTGTGATTTGAGCTAATGCATCTAGTTATGATTTAAATGAAGTTGGTTTGAATACAAGATTCAAATTCCAACTCCATATATGATTATTTAAATTCTCTTTATTTGTTTTGTCCAAAACAGAGGACAAACATTGTTCAAACATGCATGAAAATGGTACAGATGGATTCCTTGAATTTTTCTGATAATTTTTCATATATATTTTATCTTATTTGGAGTTACGGTTGAATTTCTATGATTTTTGGAAGTTTAGGGGATTTTTTGAAAATAAATAAATCATTTAGATTTATTTAAAATACAGAAAAGCATTACTGCGTTAGCTTTGCATCATGCTGACATCATCTGGTCAACAGACGCGGTCCAGGTCAAACCTGACCAGTGGAACCCACTGGCCAGTAGTTAGTTATCTAACTAAAGTTAGTTAGTGTTAAACTAATACTAATCATAGTTTAATTAGTGGCCTGGGACCCACACGTCAGTGACCCGGGGAGTCAAACTGGTCCCACCCAGTCAACTGTCAGCGGGGTCAAACCCGCTGGTGACTCGACGCCGGCGAGGCCCGAGACGGTGCGCGGCTCGGAAAACGCCCACAGGGCACGGGCGAGGCCGTTCTTTGGCTCGTTGGAGAGCTCTTGAAGGCGCGCATCTAGTGGGGGTGGAGGCCGGGTCTATCGTGGCCGGAGCCAACGATGGCGAGCTCCAAGGCGGCGGCCAGAGTTCGGCCATGTGCGGGGTTTGGGCTACGGCGTGCAATCGCGGGAACTGAGGCGCTAGCGAGGCACTACGCGATGTGGCAAGCATGTTGGGTAGCACAGGATGACCAAATGGTCGCCGGAGCGACGCCGGCGACAAGCTCGAACGGAGACAAGCTTTGGCCATGGTGGAACTATGGCCTAGAGGGTGCAAACGCGTGGGAAAGAAGAGGGGAAAAGCGGCAGAGCTCACAGGGAGGTCGATGAGCAGATCAGTGGGCTCGGTGGCGACCGGAGCGAGGCGAATCGATGAACGGCGTCCGGCGGGTACCGAGATTGAAGACGACCCGATGGCGGTGATGCAGGTCCTCCGGCGAAGCGTGGCTCGGTGGGGAGGGCGAGGGCGTCGCGGCGGAGCTTCTGGACATGTCGGAGAGGCGAGGGGGAGGCGGTGGTGCACGTCGGTGGCGGCGGGTGCGTTCGGGGAGAGAGCAGAGAAGGGGGGAAGCCGTGGGAGAGTGAGAAAAGTGAGAGGGGGACGACGGAGAGTGCGTGGCACTCGTAGACGGCGTCCTGGGTGTCGGCAGAAGCAGGAGGTGGCCGGCGTGTGGCTGCGGGCGCCGGGCACGCGCCTCTCGTCCTCCTGGCGAGAGGAGGGGGATGACTGGCAGCAGCCAGTGGGCAGGGCCAAGCTGGGCCAGGCCAGGGCGACAGGTAAGCTCTAACTCCCTCTCTCTCTTTTCTATTTTCTTTTTCTATTTTCTGCAAATGTTTTGGCTTTAAAATAAAATGCCAGAGCATTTTCAAAATTCATGATCTTGCTTGTGGGCACTGTTTGGAACATTTCCAACACTAACCATTTTAGCTCATGAGTATTTGGACATTTAAAATAATAATAAAATTTAAATGTCCAATTCAAATACATTATGGGTTAATTCAAAAATCCAGGAATGGCCTATAAATATGTTCATCATTTTTGTCAGAGGTTTTCACCTTTATCAAAAATCATGAACATTTCCAGAGGGCATTTTGGATTCACTGAAAATATTTTTAAGTTGAACCTATTTGATTTCGTTCTGCTGCTAGGGTTTGAACAGCCCCCATTTCAACTTTTCAAGAATTAAACATGATGCCATGATGATCAAGCAAGGTCAAGCAAAGGCTAAGCTAGGGCTGTGAAAACTCACCCCCACTAAACAAGAATCTCGTCCCGAGATTCAGGACGTGAGATAAGAAGACAGAGGGGACACAAGGCTAACACAGTCTTCACGATCCAGGTTGCACTTCATAGGAACGTTAACACGATCACCATCTTTGTCTCGATGTCTTGCTCTGAGAACTCCATCTAACACGAAAACAGAAAGAAAAAAACTCTCGAAGAATAGATCTTCTCGAAGATCGAGCAACCGATGATCAACTCTCAGAATGTGACATAGCGACATCTGTCAAGATGAGACACGATACACACATCAAGAATGATGGAAATGAGCATATGACAAGGTTTAAATAAGTAGCAGAATTCCCACACCTAGGAGGGTGGTGAACGGTGTCAACGTAGCGAGGAGTTGGGTTGCCATGATACCACAACGAGACACCTTAAAGAAGGTGACTCGCAAAGGTATTCCCTTAAGTGGCAAAAAGAATTACTTTTGATCCATAGATCATTGAAACACTTCATTCCAGCTTAAGGCAATTTACAAATGATCGTTTGAAATAGCTCAAGGAAATGGCATACTCGGACTAGGAAGGATGATGTGGACTACCTTGTTGAAGACAACGCAAGTGATGATTTTGCTTGCGCGTGCTCTCAGGAACTTGAGCATTTCCATATTCATCAAGGTTCTACCAACATCCGTGTCGAGGATCCTGGCAACACATCTAACTACCTTGACAAATAGTGATGGACAATGTAGATGCATAGAAAGACACCCCTTTCTCAGGTTTCACCTTAGCGAGGCCAAGGGAACAAAATCTGGATGATCGACCGAGAGACATTTAGCACCCCGCTTCTAATGTTCTCCTTGATGTGGTAGCGCAACCCATTTGTAGATATGGTTTGTTAACTAGAACATCAAGTAAAAGGTCGGACTTCGGAAGCTTAAGAATCCATAAGGAATAACTACGGAGGCAGATCCTGTGAGATCCTTATGGGGAGGTGACCAACTTCTTCAACCAAGATATTACAATAATAGACCTTCCGGCTAGGTGGGTTGGCCACGACATCCACGTTACCGGGTTACCGAGAGACCAATATTATAATTCTTGGGACACGTTCCAACCATCATATCTGCCTGAGATTCAGATCTGGTTGGTGTTAGGATATTCCAGACTCATTGAATCTAGGAAGAAAAGTGATAGTTTGCAACAAAAATCGACGAGATGATGTTGCGAGATTCTCGGGAAATGAACTACGATAGCAAGCTCCAGAACATGAGCTGGTCCTGCTAAACACATGTGAACATGCTGTCCTAGAGAAGCATGACCACATAGTAGTCTTATAGTAAAACACTACTGAGTTTAGATTGGGAACCATCATCGAGGATAACGAAGTCCTAACATATGTCATGACTAGCTCTTATGAAGGAACTCCTTCTTCTTGAACAAATCAATCAGTGGCTTGGTGTGCTAGGGATACGTATGGAATGAAGATGATCAGTCTATCAGACCATAGAATACTTCGCACGTGCATGACTGACTTGGGATGATTCCAGAGGAGGTAAAACAAGCATTCCCAAATTCATGGCGGCAACTTGCATCAAGTGCGCATGAGTTAGAGGGACTCACTTCTTTCGTTCAAACATATGCTTCACGAATGGTAATGAAGAAAATGCTTACACAAGTTTCCAACACTAGTGTAATGTTCAACCAAATCATGGAGGAGACCAAGATGTTGTCGATGGGATCAACAACAATTCATCCAGGTTTCCATATAAATGGAACTCCACAATCATGTGAACAAGGTGTTAGCATTAGTTAGTCCCAAAAGATATAATGGTGTATGCTCTAGGAACAACCACGAGTAAGACAACATTACGATTATCGTTGGTTCTGATTTGATTTGACGCTAGCCCATACTCAAATCAAGTATTGGTTAAGACAATAGCACCGACAATTGATCACGAGGATCAATCGATGAAGATGTCATCTTTCTTCAACACACACACACCAAAGATATCCCTTAACATGATCTAAGTCAGACAAGCTTTTATCTTCCAACTCTCCAAGTTATTGTTTAGCTTAACCAACTAGCTCACGGGTATCCAACACAGATTCTTGGAGAATGGGTAGTTTGGAGGAAAAACCAGCATGATCACGAACTCAACATAGCGGTCAGGTGACAACCTGGTAATACTTCCGAGAAGATATTCAGAACATCACGAACCAGCGCTATGTTACTAAGCTCGAGAACAATCTTGCTTTTCAGAGCAAGACGATATGAATAAATAAGCAGGGGATTGAATAATCCTAACTCATTGATCGAAGAGTGCACCGGAAATAAGGACAAGGTAGCACGATCAATCCTAGAATAGTGTTTCGATAACCAACACGCTAAGAATGATATTAGTGTCCATTAACTACCGAGCAACACGGTTGCTAGGAGTATTGATTTCACACATCATCATTCACTTGCCGGCATTCTGGTTGCGACAACATGGAACCGAGGAATGAAAAATGATGGCAAGAAGTATCACTACGTCGAGAATTCATGAGAGATGGTGCAATTCTCATGACAATCCTGACATAAAGGGGGTAATACTCTAGGGTAGAACAGAGCAAAAGCTGGATGGGCATTTGATCTGCAGAACACAACTACTTTGACCCAATCCTGGATATGAATGAGGTACTGGAGGTTGTTTTTCCTAGTCATTCTGAAATAGGATGGCTTAACGGACCACAAGAATAATAAGCATCGATAACATGGATGCACAATTACTCCTGACTATCAATTGATAGACGATGGCCGGAATACAAATGAAGAGGAACAACTCAAGAGGACATATAACTTTCTGAGTTGTGATGCATAGATTAACATGTCGAACCAAGTTCAACAGGTTTCTTCCAGATAACCCATGCAGAAAGGTAGAACTGGCAGAATCACAATTATGAATGGAGGACTCCTCAAGAGTACTCTGATTGTGATATTTTGGTTCAAAGAACTTCTGCTTTAATGGTTCATGGTATTTGGAAGAAGGAAATACCACGGACCTTGAGGACTGTCGCAAGGTTACTAATATCCTAAAGGAACGAGAAAACGCTATCAACAAGAGGTAAGTAGGGTGAATCTCGGGTTCAAGAACCCAGGAATGGAATACGTACTACTAAATGGCATCATGGGATGATTTCGAGAATGGTGGCCAGAATCATCACACCGGGAAAACAAAACATGGCTAGATTACTAGGTGACTCCCTAAAACACCTAGGGTCATAATAATAGCTCCAACATATATGTTGAGGTAATAGAGTACCTCAACTGACCTGAAGTGTGATTAATCTGGCCCAATGGACATCAGGAACAGGAGGAAGGGGTTTTCAAATGCATCGGACTACTTAGAAACCTGGGATGACTTGGACAGCATAACGGCTGTAAATGCTCAAAATTATTTGAGACATCCTGCAAAATAGTGGCATAACCACTCAACAACACAATATCAAGGTTCCGAGATCAACTGTCAACATACGGAAGTAGTAGGAACGGAACTGAGGCTTGAAACTATCAATTCTATAAGTCCATGGATTAGAAACACGTCACCCTGATAGATAGATGAGAAGGCCTAGTTCTTAATCCCCGGAGAAAAGAAGAGGTTGACTCAGATCAGAAGGACATAAGGTAAAGGAGTAAAAAGAGCCTTATGTTCCCTTCCACAATCAATTCCCCTACATAACTAAAGCATTTCTAGACACAACTTCGACCAGTTTGGCTTGGTAATCCTACAGGCAGTCAGGCTCTGATACCAAAGCTGTCAGGACCCTGATTCCAAGTCACATTGATCTAGCCGGTAACACCTCATATCACTTTGCGGCCTCACGCATGGTATTTCCACGGGTGTCGCCTTACCATGGCCCGGGACTGTTTGCGCCTTTTTGGCTCACGTATATGATAGTGTCGCTAGCATCCATATGACAGAGAACCCGAGACGACATGGCCAGTCGTGAACCCAAAGCGGCACTAACCTATGGGGACAGGCATACATGAATCACATCCAGCATGGCGGTTAGCAGCGTGTGAATCCGGGCTGTAGCACTGGGCTAACAGGACTCCGAGAACCCGGGCTGTAGCAGGCTAGGCAGGACTCCGGATGTCACCGCTTGACATTTCCCAGAAGGGACAGACATTGGAACAAAGTGAAACACATGTCGGCCAGTCAAGTGTCCTGAGCAGTAGTGCTGGGCTAACAGGACTCCGGTGAACCGGGCTTTAGCGGACTACTATGGCTCATGGAAGCACTAGACTACATTTCCCCATAAGAGAGGCTGCCAAGGATAAACAACTAGATTGTCGGATCCCACACGTACTAGGCATTTCAATCATACACACAATATGCTCGATATGTGCAAATACAACATGGCATCACAACATAACGCGACGACTCAAGTATTTATTCATTAGGCTCCGAGGAGCGAGATATTACAAACATGGGTATCATGACCCAACAATCATAGCATACAAATCAAAGCACCTGCGGAAGCTTAACATGTCTGAGTACAGACATCTACAAATGAAAAAAAGGCTAAGAAGCCTAACTATCTACCAGATCCTGCCGAGGGCACAAGATCGTAGCTGAGGTATCAAGCTAAACGTCAGAGTCCACGTGGAACTACTAGCGAGACTGAAGTCTCTCTGCAAAACATAAATTAAGCAAACGTGAGTACAAATGTACCCAGCAAGACTTACATCAGAACTATCTACATATGCATCGGTATCAATAAAGGGGGTGGTGGAGTTTAACTGCAGCAAGCCAGCTTTGACTCAGCGGCTAACCTGAACTACGACTGCAAACAACTCTTTTGAGGTGGCGCACACGATTCCACATATTCACCATTCAATACACCACTATGGATCCGCTCCCGTCTCCCTACGAGAAGGCCATCCATAGCACTCACACTTATCTTGCGAGTTTTAGAGTATCCACTTTCACTTGTCTATGAACTGTTATAGGCAACCCAGAAGTCCATTTCCGCGGACACGGCTATTCGAATAGATGATGTTAACCCTGCAGGGGTGTACTTCTTCACACATGCTCTCACCACTTACCGCCGTTTACACGACATGTACTCGGCAACCATCAAGCGGAAGCCCAACGAGGGTGTCGGCCATGGCCTACCTAAACACTCAAGTCTCTAGTCCAGGTTTATCGCCTATCCAGCTTCCATCCGCATGGAGTCCGGCCGAGGTTTCCACATACGGCCCCGAACGATGTGAACAGGGTTCCCGTGACACCAAACGGGCGCCCGGTACACCGTGCCATGGTGTATCTACCGCATCATAGCCCACCCCTAGGGTGAGCACTACGCACGGCCGCCAACTCATAACCTACGAACACCAAAAACTAGTTTCAACTCCTGGACAGAGTACCAGGGTGATTAAGAAGCCGAGAGGGTCCATTGGTTTCGGGCCCAATGCGTGGTAGTAGCTGTTTCATGGATCACAAACACAGAACTCAGTTCCTGAGGACGGCTTCAATGAGACAACCCACCATGTACTCCTACATGGCCTCTCACCGCTACCTTTACCAAATCGTGTTCACACACTTAGCTCTCAACAGTAGGACATGTTTACACACCTCCGAATCATCCCCGATGAATCAGACCTGACTCAACTCTAAGCAATAGCAGGCATGACAAACAAACATGAATGAGTAGGAACATCAGGGCTCAAACAACTCCTACTCATGCTAGTGGGTTTCATCTATTTACTGTGGCAATGACAGGTCATGCAAAGGAAAACGGTTCAACTACCGTAGCATGTAACAGTTGAATCGTTGATGTCCTAATGCAGTAAAAGAGAGCAGGAGCGAGACAGTGGGATTGTATCGGAATGAACAAGGGGGGTTTGCTTGCCTGGCACATCTCAAGATATCATTGGCTCTTCATAAGTGTCAACGATCACAGCGTCGGTACAATGTCTATCAAGAGGGGACAACCACCGGTAATAGATAAGAACACAATCTATGCATATGCGACAATATGATGCATGATCATGACATGGCAATATGCTGTGATTTGAGCTGATGCATCTAGTTATGATTTCAATGAAGTTGGTTTGAATACAAGATTCAAATTCCAACTCCATATATGATTATTTAAATGCCCTTTATTTGTTTTTTCCAAAACAGAGGACAAACATTGTTCAAACATGCATGAAAATGGTACAGATGGATTCCTTGAATTTTTCTGATAATTTTTCATATATAATTTATCTTATTTGGAGTTAGAGTTGAATTTCTATGATTTTTCGATGTTTAGGGGATTTTCTGAAAATAAATAAATCATTTAGATTTATTTAAAATACAGAAAAGCATTACTGTGTCAGCCATGCATCATGCTGACGTCATCTGGTCAACAGACGCAGTCCAGGTAAAACCTGACCAGTGGGACCCACTGGCCAGTAGTTAGTTAACTAACTAAAGTTAGTTAGTGTTAAACTAATACTAATCCTAGTTTAATTAGTGGCCTGGGGCCCAACGTCAGTGACCCGAGGAGTCAAACTGACCCCACCTAGTCAATGGTCAGCGGGGTCAAACCCACCGACGACTCGACGCCGGCGAGGCCCGAGACGGTGGCGCGGCACGAAAAACGCCCACAGGGCACGGGCGAGGCCGTTCTTGGGCTCGTTGGAGAGCTCTTGCAGGCGCGCATCTAGTGGGGGTGGAGGCCGGGTCTATCGTGGCCGGAGCCAACGATGGCGAGCTCCAAGGCGGCGGCCGGAGGTCGACCATGTGCGGGGTTTGGGCTACGGCGTGCAATCACGAGAACTGAGGCGCTAGCGAGGCACTACGCGATGCGGCAAGCATGTTGGGTAGCACGGGATGACCAAAATGGTCGCCGGAGCGATGCCGGCGACAAGCTCGAGCGGAGACGAGCTTCGGCCATGGTGGAACTATGGCCTAGAGGGTGCAAACGTGTGGGAAAGAAGGGGGCAAAAGCGGTGGAGCTCACAGGGAGGTCGATGAGAAGATCAGTGGGCTCGGGGGCGACCGGAGCGAGGTGAATCGATGAACGGCGTCCAGCGGGTACCGAGGTTGAAGACGACCCGATGGCAGCGATGCAGGGCCTCCGGCGAAGCGTGGCTCGGTGGGGAGGGCGAGGGCGTCGCGACGGAGCTTATGGACATGTCGGAGAGGCGAGGGGGAGGTGGTGGCCGCATTGGTGCACGTCGGCGGCGGCGGCCGCGTTCGGGGAGAGAGTAGAGAAGGGGGAGGAAGCCGTGGGAGAGTGAGAAATGTGAGAGGGGGACGAGGGAGAGTGTGTGGCACTCATAGACGGAGTCCTGGGTGTCGGCAGAAGCAGGAGGTGGCCGGCGTGTGGCTGCGGGCGCCGGGCACGCGCCTCTCGTCCTCCTGGCGAGAGGAGGGGGATGACTGGCAGCAGCCAGTGGGCTGGGCCGAGCTGGGCCAGGCCAAGGTGACAGGTAAGCTCTAACTCTCTCTCTCTCTCTTCTGTTTTCTTTTTCTATTTTCTGCAAATGTTTTGGCTTTAAAATAAAATGCCAGAGCATTTTCAAAATTCATGATCTTGCTTGTGGGCACTGTTTGGAATATTTCCAACAGTAACCATTTCAGCTCATGAGTATTTGGACATTTAAATATTTATAAAATTTAAATGTCCAATTCAAATACATTATGGGTTAATTCAAAAATCCAGGAATGGCCTATAAATATGTTCATCATTTTTGTCAGAGGTTTTCACCTTTATCAAAAATCATGAACATTTCCAGAGGGCATTTTGGATTCACTGAAAATATTTTTAAGTTGAACCTATTTGATTTGGTTCTGGTGCTAGGGTTTGAACAGCCCCCATCTCAACTTTTCAAGAATTAAACATGATGCCATGATGATCAAGCAAGGTCAAGCAAAGGCTAAGCCAGGGCTGTGACACTCAGTGCCTTGACCGCTCCCTCGGAGTGACCATAGGTTGGCCGGCGACCGTAATGACAGGCCTTGTTTCTCCTCATGATTGGTGTGCAGGATCTACTCAAGGAGCAACGTTGGGGGCATCGCGAGATCTCTCTCCCTCTCTTCGGCATGGACCGCTTACACGTTAAAAGGGGGTTACCTGATCATCGCGACTCATGGGCTCCTACTGTCTCTCCAGCCCTCACCTCCTGGCCTTGACCCACGGTATCGCGACCTGTCATACCAGCGGCGGCTGAGCTCACTCTAGGGCTGGGACCTGAGGACGTAGAGCATTAAGGAAAGTGCGGGGGAGTGGGAAGAAGCTCGCGAGAGCCTAACCCAGCAGTACCTCGACCACCGCCTGTCGGGCCAGGCGCCTCTCCGAGGAACTACGTCAGACACACAAGATAAGTCGCCTCGTCGCAAAAGCTAGACCAACGCAGCACTAAATCCCCGCCAGTGCAACTCTGTCATGGCGACGCTACCTTCCTTTCTTACCCAGCAAGGATTGCTTGAGCGCTAAAGGGGACCTCCCGAGCATCGCGACTCAGGGGCTCTAACCGGACCTCGGGCCGCTCACCTCCTGGCCTTGACTACAGCATCGTGACCTGGCATACCAGCAACGGCTGAAGCGTGCCTGGGGACTGGGACCTGTCAGCGTAGAGTGCCAAGTCCTCGTGAGGATAGAAAGGGGGAGCTTAGCCGGAACAGAACGGACACCTCACGCTAATTCATATTAAGGATATAGTAATTACAAAAGCACGGTAGACGCCTTACATACCCCCGTGGGGTGTTGCTTTAATTCCTTGCAGGGAACAAAAGGTGCTAACCCTAAGGAAAGCTACTTGCTAGCACCTCCCCAGGCGACGCCATCATCAACAGTGGGCTGCCCAGTGCCGACGCCAATCCCATCCAGATCAGTGGCATTGGCGGCCCGATGCAGCTGCCTCACTCCGAGCGCGGCGCGAGCTTGGAGGCTCGTAGTTGTCGTCGCTCGTCTCCGGGGTCGCGAGGAGTTCGGGGGAGCCGCTGAAGCCCGAAGTCCCTCCGCTGCTGCCTGAGGAGCTGCAGGAGGACCAACGGGCGGGGCTGGTCCTCGCCAGTTCGTCACCACTGCCGCTTCCCTAAGGGTAGCATTCCAGCCGGCGTCCTTCCGCTCAAAGACCTTGAAGAACATCAAGGAGGCGCCGTCGTATTCAAGATGGATCACCAAGGCGCCGTCCGCGCGACAGACCCAGGCAATCTCACCCCAGCCCCGGGTCATGAAGACCTTGCCCGGAGCGATGACCGTGACCTCCGCTCCGGTTGCAGGGGTGCCACAGTCGGCGTGCTGCAGCCAGAGCTCCAGGGCCCCGCTCTGCGGCATCTCGACGGTGAAGGAGGGAGGAAGGCGGATCCACAAAGTTGGAGGCATGGAGGCGTGAAGCACAAGCTCGCGAAAGGAGCGCTCCGCGTGGTCTCCAGGGCAGACGACGCGCACCAGTGTGACTCGCCGGCGTCGGTGGCGACGCTGTCGGTGTTGCTCGGCGCCCTCCCCCTGGGGCCTACGATGCGGGCGTGCAAGGGCAGCGGAAACCCAGGCGGTGGCTGCTCGTACCACGGCCTTGACACCACCTGCCAGGCGCCTTCATCCCGGTGACAAAGGATTGGCCGCTTCTTCGGCGGGAGGGTGTCAGGACCCTCTCTGGGGGCCTTTCCCTTCTCCTCAGCTGAAAACCAGCGGATCGGTGGCATTGGTGCAAGAGGAAGCAACGATGAGGAACAAGAAGAGGAGGAGCGACGGAACGGGGTGAACCGGCGAAGCTCATGCGGCTCCGTACTTATAGCCGGCGAAGGCCAACCGTCGGGCATCATGACCTCAGGTAATCGTGACCCATATCTTTGCATTCAAGGACTTGTCAAGTTGTGCAGTTGCCGAGGCATCGTGGGAAGTGCAGATGCCCACGCCCACGCCTAATCAACCGCCATGCGACGCCCAAGGCCGCATGCTGTTAGGGCCCGCGGCGCTTCGCGCTTGCCCCTTCACTTCTCTACTAAGCCATGCCCGCGCGCGCCTTGGGCCCGGGGGCTAGTGTCGGCGTTCTGGGAATGGGGGGTCCCCAGACTTGCGTGCGTGCAGCCTGCGGCATGGCTCAAGCGGGGGCCCAGCGCGGCCCATCTTCATCAGCTCAAGCTCAAGACCCTCGCGAGGGGCCAAGCCTCGCGGGGCGGACGATAGGAAGCTTCCTCAGAGGCAGCCTCATTAGGCAGGCTCGCGAGGAGGCAGAGAGATCAAGGCAGGGGTACCTCGCGAGGAACCCGTGACGCAAGCCATGACGATCGAGACCAGGCGGGCGCCAGGCGGGCACCGGCCTGCGCAGTGTCCTTGTTTCCCCTTTGGTGCAAAGGGGGCAAGCACAAGCCAAGGCATCAGGCAAAGGTTACCATTCCGGTGCAACGAGGCCAAGACCAGCCGGACGGCAGGACGGAGGCCACCATGGAGCCCAAGACGGCGTCATCGCTAGTGCTTTTGGCAGCCGAAGACCACCTTTGGTCAGCATAACTTGTACTAGATGTTCCCCTTCGAAATGGCCAATTGTTGGCGCCCTTCCCGCTCATTATTTGGGGAGAACTATAGATAGAGCTAGCCACCACAGAAGGAGGGGACGGCTGGAAATCTGGTAGAACCATAGCAAAGAGAGAGGAAGAGGCGACTGAACTCACCCTAGCAGTTCATCGCACCAGCTCAAGAACACCTCTAGCGAGGCTGTTCTTCCCTTGTACTGTCCATCATCAGCCCCAGAGGCAATCCACCACACCACACACTAGAGTAGGGTATTACACCACAACGGTGGCCCGAACCAGTATAAACATCGTGTCTCTTGTGTTGTTCATCATTTTTCATCTTAGTTCGCACGAGAGGATCAGACGTAGATCGGTAGGGGAGAGATCTCCGCGCGCACCCTAGTGTTCGAACCTCAAGGGTCTGCCGGAACCCGAAACTCGACAAAAGTGAATCAAACTCAACAAGGTTGATAGCAACTACTCTTACAAGTCCCTAGAGTCCATATCATGCATTAAAACTACTTTTGACCACATAAATTTGACATGCAAACTCAAGAACAGGGTCACGTAAGCAGCAAAAATTTTCAATAAATAAAGCACTAGAACAAAACCTAATTGGACCAATGGACGAGTCACATACCGAAGAACAATCCCCCAAAATAGTTTTGTGAATGAAACTTTGAGTAAGGAGATCGAAAATGGCAGCAAGATGAGCTAGAACTCGGGTTTGAGATGTGGGAGGATTTTTTCTGGAGGAAGATGAAGTGTGTGGGTGCAGGAATAAGTGGAGGGGGCCACGTGGGGTCCACGAGGTAGGGAGGCGTGCCCTGGACCCTCGTGGCCAGGTGGTGTGACCCCCTGGTGTGTTCTTAGTGCCAATAATTCTTAAATATTCTACAAAAAATCGTCTAATATTTTCAAGGCATTTGGAGAATTTTTAATTTCGAGGTATTTTTTATTGCAAGGATAATTCAGAAAACAGACAGAAAATACTATTTTTGCTTTATTTAATCTAAATAACAGAAAGTAAAAGGAGGGCACAGAGAGTTGTGCTTTCTAACTTCATCCATCTCATGCTCATCAAAAGAAATCCACTAACAAGGTTGATCAAGTCTTGTTAATAAAGTCATTCCGAATCGCATGAAACCGGAGAATTTTCGAATAACACTAAGTTACCTCAATGTGGATATGCACATCCCCAACAATAAGAATATCATATTTCTTCTTGACAGTAGGAAGAGGGAATTCAAAACCTCCAATAGTAATCGCTGGAATTTTTCCAATAGAATTGATACTTTGGACTTGAGGTTGTTTCCTCGAAAAGTGCACCGTATGCTCCTTACCATTAGCATCAAAACTAACATTTCCTTTGTCGCAATCAATAACAGCCCCTGCAGTATTCAAAAAGGGTCTACCAAGGATAATCAACATACTATCTTCCTCGGGAATATCAAGAATAACAAAGTCCGTTAAAATAGTAATGTTTGCAACCACAACAGGCACATCCTCACAAATACCGACATGTATAGCAGTTGATTTATCAGCCATTTGCAAAGATATTTTAGTAGGTGTCAACTTATTCAAATCAAGTCTACGATATAAAGAGAGAGGCATAACACTAACACCGGCTCCATGATCACATAAAGCAGTTTTAACATAGTTTCTTTTAATGGAGCATGGTATAGTTGGTACTCGTGGATCTCCTAATTTCTTTGGTATTCCACCCTTAAAAGTATAATTAGCAAGCATGGTGGAAATTTCAGCTTCCGGTATCTTTCTTTTATTTGTAACAATATCTTTCATATATTTAGCATAAGGATTCATTTTAAGCATATCAGTCAAACGCATACGCAAAAAAATAGGTCTAATCATTTCAGCAAAGCGCTCAAAATCCTCATCATCATTTTTCTTGGATGGTTTAGGACAAAAAGGCATAGGTTTCTAAACCCATGGTTCTCTTTCTTTACCGTGCTTCCTAGCAACGAAGTCTCTCTTATCATAACGTTGATTCTTTGATTGTGGGTTATCAAGATCAACAGCATGTTCAATCTCTACATCATTGTTATTGCTAGGTTGAGCATCAACATTAACATCATCATTAACATTATCACTAGGTTCATGTTCATTACCAGATTGTGTTTCAGCATCAGAAATAAAAATATCATTGGGATTCTCAGGTGTGGCAACAACAGGTTCACTAGAAGCATGCAAAGTCCTACCATTTTTCTTTTTCTTCTTCTTAGAGGAACTAGGTGAATACTTTGAGAATCTTGCTCAACTCTCTTAGGATGGCCCTCAGGATACAAAGGTTCCTGAGTCATTTTACCCCCTCTACTCACAACTCTAACAGCGTTATCATTTTCCTTATTATTTAATTCATTGAGCAAATCATTCTGAGCTTTAAGCAGTTGTTCTACTTGAGTGGTAACCATAGAAGCATGTTTACTAATAAGTTTAAGCTCACCTTTAACTCTATACATATAATCACTCAAGTGTTCAATCATATAAGCAGTACGTTTCAATTGTCTACCAACATAAGCATTGAAGTTTTCTTGTTTAACAATAAAATTATCAAACTCATCTAAGCATTGGCTAGCAGATTTATACCGTGGAATATCACCTTCATCAAATAGCAATTTCTGTGTCGGGTTATCAAGACCATGTATTTCTTCAATAGGTGGTAAATTTTTAACATCTTTAGCTTTAATACCTTTTTCTTTCTTATATTTCTTTGCCTCTTGCATATCTTCAGGACTGAGAAGTAGAATACCCCTTTTCTTCGGAGTTGGCTTAGGAGTTGGTTCAGGAAGTGTCCAACCATTATCATTACTCAGCATATTATTCAATAGCAATTCAGCTTGATCAACAGTTCTTTCCCTGAAAACACAACCAGCACAACTATCCAGGTGGTCTCTAGAAGCATCGGTTAGTCCATTATAAAAGAAATATCAAATATTTCATTTTTCTTGAGAGGATGATCAGGCAAAGCATTAAGTAATCAGAGAAGCCTCCCCCAAGCTTGTGGGAGACTCTCTTCTTCAATTTGCACAAAATTATATATTTCCCTTAAGGCAGCTTGTTTCTTATGAGCAGGGAAATATTTAGCAGAGAAGTAATAAATCATATCCTGTGGACTATGCACACAACCAGGATCAAGATAATTAAACCATGTTTTAGCGTCACCCATTAATGAGAATGGAAATAACTTAAGGATATAGTAGTAATGAATTTTTTCCTCATTAGTGAACAGGGTGGCTATATCATTCAATTTAGTAAGATGTGCCACAACAGTTTCAGATTCATAGCCATAAAACGGATCAGATTCAGCCAAAGTAATTAACTCAGGATCGATAGAGAAATCATAATCCTTAGCGGAAATAGAGATAGGTGAAGTAGCAAAAGCAAGGTCATATTTCATTCTAGCACTCAAAGATTTTTCTTTCAGCTTAGCTAACAGTTTCTTAAGATCATATATATCTTTGCAAGCTAAAAAGTCTCTAGCAGTTTCTTCATCCATAACATAACCCTCAGGTACATCAGGCAATTAATATCTAGGGGGAGAATCTTCATCATCACTTTCATCAATATTATCAGTGTCAATATTTTCATTCTCTCTAACCCTGGCAAGTTGTTCATCAAGAAATTCACCTAATGGCACAGTATTATTAAGCATAGAAGTAGTTTCATCATAAGCAGCATGCATAGCAAAAGTGGCATCATCAATAACATGCGACATATCAGAATAAATAACAGGAGTAGGTGTCGCAAGTTTACTCAAAACAGAAGGTGAATCAAGTGCAGAGCTAGATGGCAGTTCCTTACCTCCCCTCGTAGTTGAGGGAAAAATCTTGGTTCTTTCATCTTTCAAGTTCCTCATAGTGATCAACAGATATAAATCCCAAGTGACTCAAAGAATAGAGCTATGCTCCCCGATAATGGCGCCAGAAAATAGTCTTGATAACCCACTAGTATAGGGGATCACAACAGTTTTGGAGGGTAGAGTATTCAACCCAAATTTATTGATTCGACACAAGGGGAGCCAAAGAATATTCTCAAGCATTAGTAGTTGAGTTGTCAATTCAACCGCACCTGAAAGAATTTATATCTGCAGCAAAGTATTTAGTAGCAAAGTAATATGGAAGTAATTGTAACGGTGGCAAAAGTAACAGTATTGGTTTTGTAGTGATTGTAACAGTGGCAACGGAAAAAGTAACTAAGCAAAGAGCAATATGTGAAAACCTCGTAGGCAATGGATCAGTGATGGACAATTATGTCGGATGCGATTCCTCATGCAACAGTTATAACATAGGGTGACAGAGAACTAGCTCCAGTTCATCAATGTAATGTAGGCATGTATTCCAAATATAGTCATACGTGCTTATGGAAAAGAACTTGCATGACATCTTTTGTCCTACCCTCCCGTGGCAGCGGGGTCCTATTGGAAACTAAGGGATATTAAGGCATCCTTTTAATAGGTACCGGACCAAACCTTTAACACTCAGTGAATACATGAACTCCTCAAACCGCATGACGATATACGTTGTTCCCTTTGTCATCAGTATGTTACTTTCCTAAGATTCGATCGTCGGTATCTCAATACTTAGTTCAATCTCATTTCTGGCAAGTCTCTTTACTTGTTCTGTAATGCTACATCCTGTAACTAACTCATTAGCTACATTGCTTGCAAGGCTTATATTGATGTGCATTACCGAGAGGGCCCAGCGATACCCCTTCGATACTTAGAGTGAGAAATCCTAATCTCGATCTATGAAAACTCAACAAACACCTTCGAAGATACCTGTAGAGCATCTTTATGATCACCCAGTTACGTTGTGACATTTGATAGCACACAAGGCATTCCTCCGGTATCTGGGAGTTGCATAATCTCATAGTCGAAGGAATGGGTATTTGACATGAAGAAAGCAATAGCATAAAACTTAACGATCATTATGATAAGATAATGGATGGGTCTTGTCTATCAAATCATTCTCCTAATGATGTGATCCTGTTATCAAATGACGAGACATGTCTGTGGTTAGGAAACCATAACCATCTTTGATCAACAATCTAGTCTAGTATAGGCTTACTAGGGACACGGTATTTGTTTATGTATCCACACATGTATTTAAGTTTCCGATCAGTACAATTCTAGCATGAATAATAAACCTTTATAATGAATAAGGAAATATAAAATAACAACTTTATTATTACCTCTGGGGCATATTTCCTTCAGTAATGAGCAAAGTATAAACTAATGGGAGATGGAGCATGCGGCTGCATGCATGTTTATCCTGGAGAGAGAAGGATAGTGCCCACCTTTAGAGGACCATTACTACTCATGTCCAGTAACTTTTGGACTATGACTGGCTATTGCTGCATTCAAGAATTAGCCTTTATTTTTTCCCTGGTCTTTGTGTTTTGGCTTCGAGGACCTGGACAGAGGTAGTAATATACTATACAATTAATACATGGTCCACTTCTTTCTCTCACAAAGGGTGTTAGAGCTCGTGCTATAGCCAGTTGTAAGCTTGTAGCACGCTTCTATTCTCTCTCCTCTCCTCTCTCCTCCATTTAGACATAAATCTGATGTGGCATCTCTTATAGCCCGCCTTATCACCTTATTGTACTTGCCCTAAGGGGACTTTGCCTGCTGCCAAGAAAAAAAGGCCAATACGTGTCTCTGCATTTTTTGAGGGGTAAACCGAGCTTTATTCACGTTCAAAGACCAAAGTCTATAGGATACACCTCAGATCATGAGAATGGACACGCCATACACGGCGTCATGGGCCTAAAGAATAAGCAAATTTTGCTAAGCTATGTGCCTCTCTATTGGAGTCATGGCCTTCAAAAGTAAAACTACACATAAAATGATGAGATCTATGTTGGATTTCTTTGATCACTGCACAATATTTTCCACGATTACTTGCTTGTATGTCTCTCACCACCTGCTTGGAGTTGGATGCTATAACCATACTATGGATATTCAGATCTTTAGCTAACGCAAGCGCCTCCCGACATGCGATCACTTCTAGTGTGGCTAGATCATTGACACCTTGGACCACCAATGGAGAACTCCCCAAGAAGACGCCCCAGTCATCCATGCACACCGCCATAGCCGCGCCTCCCCTCATCGGACGTGGAAACCCCGCGTCGACATGTATTTTAGCCATACCGGGAGGTCACTATTGTAGGATGTTGCTAACGCGACACTACGATCAGATACCCTTCGACGAAACTGTGTGCGATGCAATAATCGCAAACGGTGATGTAAAAAAACCATCAAAAAAGATGCAAAATGTTTGCGATGACGGATGCATCAAACACGGTTTAGATGTTAGTTGCGCGTGCAATGCAGGGCATACAGTTCAGTTCAATGAACTATTTATGATGAGGCAGAAGAACAAAAACGGTTAGCCCAATGAAGGTGTGTGCAATATACGGCATACGGTTTAGTCGGATGAACGGTTTGTGACTAGGAAGAACAAAAGAGACGCTCATCATATCAAGGTGTGTGCGATATACAGCATATAGTTCACTCGGATGAACCGTTTGCGTTGAGCCAAGAGAACAGAAATGGTTCAGTTTAATAAGATGTGTGTGATACGCGGCGAACAGGTCTGTAATCAGAAATGTGTGCGAAGACCGATAATAACGCAGACGATTGCTGCTAATAAGACGTGTCTGTTGTGTGTTGGGATTGCATACAGAACAACAACATATATATATAACGCAGACAATTGCTGCTAATAAGACGTGTATGTTGTGTGCTGAGGGCCGATGTCTTAGCGACTTGTTGGAGAAGTTACAATTTTTCTGATGTCCAGAAGCTTACTGGTTGCTTGGCCGCCCTAAGTCGATTCATTTCTCGCCTCGGTGAAAAGGCGCTACCTCTTTACCAACTGATGAAGAAATCAGACAAGTTCGAGTGGACCCCAGAAGCTGATGCAGCGTTTGTAGAGCTAAAAGCCCTGCTTTCCACCCAGCCGGTGCTTGCTGCTCCAATCAGCAAAGAGCCTCTACTGCTTTATATAGCAGCCACTGGACAAGTTGTCAGTACAGTACTTACGGTCGAGCGGGAAGAAGAAGGAAAAGCTTATAAGGTTCAACGCCCAGTTTATTATATTTCTGAAGTCCTGACCCCATCAAAGCAGAGATATCCTCGTTATGAGAAGCGTGTCTATGGGATTTACATGACCACGAAGAAAGTTGCACACTATTTCTCGGATCACTCTGTTACAGTCGTCAGCGACGCCCCATTGTTAGAGATTCTGCATAACAGAGATGCAACTGGTCGAGTGGCCAAATGGGCGATTGAACTCCTTCCCTTGGATATCAAGTTTGAGGCAAAGAAAGCTATCAAGTCCCAAGCAATAATAGATTTCCTCGCTGAGTGGATCGAACAGCAACTGCCGACTCAAGTTCACTCTAAGCTCTAGACCATGTTCTTTGACGGATCCAAGATGCTGAATGGTTCTGGTGCTGGAGTAGTGCTGGTATCCCCCCGAGGAGACAGGCTCAGATATGTCCTCCAGATTCACTTTGATTCCTCCAACAATGAAGCAGAATATGAAGCACTCCTGTATGGGTTGCACATGGCCATCTCACTCGGCGTCCGTCGCCTCATGGTCTATGGCCACTCAGGTTTGGTAGTTAATCAAGTGATGAAGGAGTGGGACGTCAGAAGCCCAGCCATGACTGGTTACTGCAACACGGTGAGAAAGCTTGAGAAGAAGTTTGAGGGGTTAGAACTCCACCACTTACCCCGACTAAAAAATCAAGCAGTCGACGATTTGGCAAAGATAGGTTCCAAGAGAGAAGCCATTCCCAGCAATGTATTTTTGGAGCATATTCACTCACCGACAGTTCAGGAAGATCCTTTTACTGAAGAGCCCCTGCAACCTAAGAGCGCCACAGATCTGACTGAAGTCGAGGTCCCAGCCATGGTCGACCTGATGATGGAGGTTCTAGCCATTACTCCCGACTGGACAGTGCCCTACATTGCGTACATCCTCAGGAAAGAACTCCCAGAGGATGAAGAAGAGGCTTGACAGATCGTCCATCGATCCAAGGCCTTTACCGTGATAAGGGGGCAACTGTTCAGGGAAAGCATGACTGGAGTCGGTCAGAAATGCATAACACCAGAAGAAGGACGAATGATCCTCAATGACATCCACTCGGGGACCTGCGGTCATCATGCATCCTCTCGGGCCATCATGGCTGGATTCTATTGGCCACGAGCAAATGAAATGGCGAAATATATAGTCGACAGATGTGAAGGCTGCCAGTTTTACTCCAACATGTCTCACAAGCCAGCGTCTACCCTAAAGACCACCCCCCTCATCTGGCCCTTTGCTGTTTGGGGGCTGGATATGGTTGGACCACTGAGAACTGGCAGGAGCGGCTTCACTCATGTGCTCGTTGCAGTCGACGAGTTTACCAAATGGATCGAAGCTAAGCCTATCAAGAACCTTGATGCTAGCACCGCTGTCAGTTTTATCAGAGAATTGACATTCAGATATGGAGTCCCAGACAACATCATCACGGACAACGGATCGAACTTCGATTCCGATGAGTTCAGAGCTTTCTGCGCCTCTCAGGGCACTCGAGTCGACTATGCTTCAGTCGCTCACCCACAGTCGAACGAACAAGCAGAAAGAGCGAGTGGCCTAATTCTCAAAGGACTGAAACCCCAACTGATGCGTCATCTCAAACACGCAGTAGGCGCTTAGGTTGATGAACTTTCGTCAGTTCTGTGGGGATTAAGGACAACCCCTAATCGGTCGACCAGACGAACTCCTTTCTTCTTAGTCTATGGAGCCGAAGCTATCCTGCCAAGTGACCTGCTCCACAATGCACCCCGAGTTGAGCTCTTATCCGAAGAGGAAGCAAAGCAGGCCCGACAAGATTCAGTCGATCCCTTAGAGGAGTAAAGAGAGATGGCCTTGATCCTCTCGACCATCTATCAGCAAGACTTGCGTCGATTCCACGCAAGAAATGTGAGGGGTCGAGCCTTTCAAGAAGGAGACCTCGTTCTTCGAGTGGATCAACAGAAACCACACAAGCTTGCCCTGACTTGGGAGGGCCCCTTCATCATCACCAAAGTTCTCCACAATGGAGCATACCATCTTTACAACATTGAGCATCAGAAAGACGAGCCACGGGCTTGGAGCGCGGAGCTGCTCCACCCCTTTTATACTTAAACACTCGTTCGAATTAAATGTAATAAGAAACACCTTTGTAATTTGTTTATCAAAGACAAGAGCTTATGGTCCTATCATTCGATTGTTGTGTTCTCATTTACTTCTGAAATCCCCAAGTGGGTGGGCTTAGTCACGAATCCGTTTCGCCTATGTTCGAAAGAAAATCCTACCGAGTGGAGAGCAATCCTCCCACTCAGGGGGCTTAGCTGCAGTCCAGCACTCGCCTAAGTTCTCTCACTAGGAGGCTTAGCTGCAGTCCGGTACTCGCCTAAGTTTGAAAAAATCCTACCGAGTGGAGAGCAATCCTCCCACTCGGGGGCTTAGCTGCAGTCCAGTACTCGCCTAGGTTCTCTCACTAGGAGACTTAGCTGCAGTCCAGTACTCGCCTAAGTTTGAAAAAATACTACCGAGTGGAGAGCAATCCTCCCACTCGAGGGCTTAGCTGCAGTCCAGTACTCGCCTAAGTTCTCTCACTAGGAGACTTAGCTGCAGTCTAGTACTCGCCTAAGTTTGAAAAAATCCTACCGAGTGGAAAGCAATCCTCCCACTCGGAGGCTTAGCTGTAGTCCAGCACTCGCCTAAGTTCTCTCACTAGGAGACTTAGCTGCAGTCCAGTACTCGCCTAAGTTTGAAAAAATCCTACCGAGTGGAGAGCAATCCTCCCACTCGCAGGCTTAGCTGCAGTCCATCACTCGCCTAAGTTCTCTCACTAGGAGACTTAGCTACAGTCCAGTACTCGCCTAAGTTCTCCCACTAGGAGGCTTAGCTGCAGTCCAGTACTCGCCTAAGTTTGAAGAAAATCCTACCGAGTGGAGAGCAACCCTCCCACTCGGGGGCTTAGCTGCAGTCCAGCACTCACCTAAGTTCTCTCACTAGGAGGCTTAGCTGCAGTCCGGTACTCACCTAAGTTTGAAGAAAATCCTATCGAGTAGAGAGCAATCCTCCTACTCGGGAGCTTAGCTGCAGTCCAGTATTCACCTAAGTTTGAAACATACCCCTATCCGCAAGGACGACGAGGTGCAGGTCGACTGCAACGTTCTCCTTCGGAGCTACGGCACAAGTACAACGTCCGCTCCATCCCTATCCGCAAGGATGACGAGGTGCAGGTCGACTGCAATCTTCTCCTTCGGAGCTACGGCACAAGTACAATGTCCCCTCCATCCCTATCCTCAAGGATGACGAGGTGCAGGTCGACTGCCACCTTCTCATTCGGAGCTACGGCACAAGTACAACGTCCGCTCTATCCCTATCCGCAAGGACGACGAAGCGTTCTGAGCGGTGAGCAAAGTCCATTCGAAGGCACATTCAGAAATAAACCAAATTAAGATAAATCCTAAAAGTTCGAAGCAGCAAATCAAAAGTACTCGGGCACCAAGCCTGAAGGAGTTCAACGGTTACAACAATCACTCGGCATTCCGAGGCAAACTTAAAGCAGATTCAAGTTTCATAAGTTTGTTCACTCAGCCGGAGGAGGGCTGGCAGGCTCCACGAATGAGTCCAGGTCGATTCCATCTGCTATCCGAGTGGCGGCAGCAATGAAAGTCTCCATGAAGGACTGGAAGTCATGCTTTTTGGTGTTGGCAACTTTGATCGCAACCAGCTTGTCTTCACGAGCTTCCTTGCAATGGACTCGCACCAAGGACAGCGCCATGTCAGCGCTACATCGGGCGGAGGATTTCTTCCATTCTTGCACTCGGTCAGGGATCTCGCTCAGTCGAGTCATCAGGGATTCCAGGTCATTCTGAAGCGTCGCCCCCAGCCAAAGCGATGAGTCGATTCGAGAGACTACCTCCTTCAGGCGCGCGAGGTAGCTTGTGGCGCTGGCGATACGGGACTCCAGTCGGAGCATGTTCATTGCAGTTTCGTCGCAGACTGGAGAAGCGAGAGGGTCCAGACCCGTCTCAAACCTTCCAATTTCCTCATCGAAGTCTTAATAGAATTCTGCAGCAAAAATTAGTCAATCGACCTAGCAAGATCAGATCGCAAGCATCAACATAGTCGGATTAAAAGAAATACCTTCCAGCGTGCGATAAAGCTTCTTGGCAAGAGTCCTCAGATAAGCTTCCGTGTCATTCCTCTTGCGGATCACAGACTCCAGCTTTTCATTCAGGACGACCTTGTCCTTCTTCAGACTGGTCACTTCGCGGTTAGCTTCATTAAGACAAGATTTCAGTTTGGTCACCTCTCCTTCCGGCGTTTCGATTGAAGCGAGCTTCTGGTCTGCGAGAGCAGTTTTATCTTGGGCTGCTTTTTGCGCGGCGGCGAGGTCCGATTCCTTCTTCTCCAGAGCCAACTTCATTTTCTCTACAAAAGAAACAATCAAATCAAATAAGAGATCAAAGAAATGTATTGAAAGTCAGTCGACAGTCAGTTACCTTCCATACCAGCGGCTTCATATTGAGCTTTCTTCAGATTCTGCTGGGCTAATTCCAAGTCGAGGTTGAGTTGCCTCTGCTTCTCCTCAAGTTCAGCAAACTTAGAAATAAGAGTGCAAGACTTCTGCAGAAGGCAAAAGACGAATCAGTCGATAAGATCAAAGGTTGTTTACTTGAGTGAATAAAACCTAAGGAAGTTCGCTTAGACCCCAGCCGACTGCACACAGTCGACTGCGGTCTCAGGGGCTACACCCAGCGGGTGCACTTGGCATGCCCCTGCTGACTAAGAATCAACTCAAAAAAACCCGCTCAGACCCCAGCTGACTGCCAGCAATCGACTGCGGTCTCGGGGACTACACCAAGTGGGTGCACTTGGCATGCCCCCACCGGTTCAGATCCCACTCGCCCAGACCGAGTGGAAGAACGAAACTACTCGACCGGTCCGTCTGAGTCGAGTGTATTGAGGAGAAGAGAAAAGAAAGAAGAACTCAGACCCAGTCGACTGCCAGCAGTCGACCGCGGTCTCGGGGACTACACCCGGTGGGAGCACTTAGCGTGCCCCCACCGGTTCTGATTCCACTCGCCCAGACTGAGTAGAAGAGCGAAACTACCAAAATCAACAAAACACCAAGTGGGTGATCTAATTCGACACAAACAACAGGAGATTGTGTAGAAGAAGATTTTTCAAGTAACATTTCCTCATAGAGCAAAAACAGTCGGAAAGTCTACTCACCTGGACATTGGCCCGAAGAGCAGCGCTGGCGTCGTAGGCAGCCTGGCTGTTCTCATGCACTGTCTTCACCCGCTCCATCATCATGTCAGCTTGTCGGATGGATTCCGCAGCCGCTTCCGACTGGTTGTCCGGGACGGGGTAGCTGGTGAAAAAGTGAGCAGACGACCCAGATGTGGCGGCTTGGAGCTCCGTGGCGTGGAGTTGGACAGCGAAGGAATCACAGGTGCGGTCGACGGTGCAGGATGCCCACTTGACAGACGGGAGGTGTTGTAGTTCGTTCTTGCCGAGCCATCCTGCCAGCTGCTACCTTCTTGCTCTTCCTAGGCTTAAGAGCCACATCTTCATCGTCATCTGGAAGATCAATGATGTTGGGTGGAGCTGCAAGGCAGATCATTCGACCCCAAGTGAACCACTAGAACGCAATCGGCCAAAGAATCAAGAACAAAATCGCAAGAGTTGATACCTGGGTTGGAGGTTACCATATCTTCCATTTCCTCGTCCCGGTACTGGAAAGAAGAGGTTCCTGACGTAGCAGCACTGCAAAGAACCGCATTCAATCGGTTATGTCCAGTTAATCGAGTCGATGAAAAGGACAAGTCAGATGGTTACCCGGAGATAGTAGGAACAGTCACTTTGATCCTGGGCAAAGCTTTTAGCAGTTTGGAGGAGGTGGCTTTCGGCGCTTTCGGCACTGGGGCGGCGCAACTTTGGACTGCTTTGGAGCCTTCTCAGTCGGCGTTGGAGAAGGCGTCCTGGGATGCTTCGAAGACTGACCAATCGGCGCGGCCACCAAGTCTGGAGGCCAGTCAACTTCTTTGTCATTAGTTGATTTGTCACTCTCCTCGTCTTCCTCGGCATCCGAATGCTCCTCGCCGCTCTCACCACCGCTCCCTTCTTCCTCGGCCTCTTGGTCCTGCACTCTATTGGGCATTGAGTACATGTCGATGAGGGCCTGAAAGGACAACGATCAAAGAAATTCAATCGACCATAAACAAGATATAACTCGGTGAATCGGAAGATACTTGATAAGACAGAATTATACCTACTCCGGCTGGTGCGAGTTGTCGAATGGAATCACCCTCCTAGACCCCCGAGGGTTGTCTTTGTTGTTGGTGATCCCCATCAACCACTTCTCCAAGGTATCCTCGCTGACGTCCTCCGGGTGGATCCGAGTGGAATCCTCGAGCCCAGAGTACATCCACATCGGATGATCACGCGCCTGAAGAGGTTGGATGTGTCGACCGAGAAAGACCTCCAGTAGTTCCATCCCGGTCACCCCGTCGCGGACAAGCTGGACGACCCGCTCGACCAGCACCTTGACATGTGCCTTCTCTTCTGGAACTACCTACAGTGCGGCGGGCTTCTCCACTCGAGCCAAGGAAAAGGGACGAAGTCCAGTCGACTGACCCGGGGTCGGCTGATCCTTGCAGTAGAACCAAGTCAACTGAGAGCCCCAGACCGAGTCAGGAAGAATCAAGGCTGGGAAAGTACTCTTGCTCCTCATCTGGATCCCCAGACCCCTGCACATCTGGATCACTTGTGTCTTCTCGTCACTCGACTTGGCCTTTTTGACCGACTGGGAGCGGCAGGTGAAGATGTGTTTGAAAAGACCCAGTGCGGTCGACAGCCCAAGAAGTTTTCACACATCGACACGAAAGCGGCCAGGTAGACTATGGTGTTTGGAGTGAAATGGTGGAGTTGAGCCCCAAAGAAGTTCAAAAAACCCTGGAAGAAAGGATGGGGAGGCAGTGAGAATCCATGATTTACGTGGGTGGCAAGGAGAACACACTCACCCTCCCTTGGCTGCGGCTCGGTTTCGTTCCCCGGGAGACGTGCCGACTTGTGGGGGATCAGTACCCCCTCCACCAGGTCATCGAGGTCGTCCGGGGTGATTGTCGAGCGGATCCAGTCGCCCTAGATCCAGCCCGCCGGCAGGCCAGATCTCGACGAGGATCCACCCCGGCTGGTCCGTTTACCCTTCGCCTTTGTTGTCGCCTTCTTCGCGCGTTCCAGCGCCACCGTCCTCTCCTTCCCCATGGAGACGGGTCGAGCTCGAGCAAAGGTCTGGCGACAAGGGCGGAAGCGAGCATGGCGGAGAGATTGGGAGTAGAAGAAGAGAGAATGGGAGCGCACGGGGTAGAGGCCTGGTCCGGGGCCTTTTATAAGGTCGTCACCCGAGTGACTGACTGGTGGACCCAGGCGATCTAAACAAATCCTGCAACAGTGGCGCGCACAGTACGTGGCGAAGAAGGTGGCGCGGGGATCTAGGAGACTTGCCTAATCCGTCCCGATAACCTCGATTCCGTCCGTCTGGCGCACTTCCCAAAATTCGGATCCCGCGAGATCCCCGGAGTGCAGAACAACCTGTCAGACTGAAGACAAACGTCCTCCACATCATCATTCAGAATTCTATCATGAAAATTCACTCGACAAAAACCAATGATGGACCAAGGCGACTGAGAAAGGAGTCAACGTCGTGACCTCAACTCATTGTTCTAGAACATGATATGCTCATAGCATAAAAAATGCGTCGGAAGTGTTCCCAACTCCTTCCCCACTCAAACCCTGATCTATTCGGGGGCTAATGATGAAGCTATGTACCTAGGGTAGGGTCATGGATCTGTCCGACATACCCTCCCCAAGGACATCTCTACAAAGAATGAGAAGCAGTTGAGGAGAAACCATCATCCACTCAACCATGAAGATGTGCTCACTCGACCACCCTGAAGACACTCGACCACCTTGAAGACACTCGACCACCAGAAGATGAGAAGCCCTCCACTCTGTAACGGTCAGGACATAAACCATAGCTTTATGGGCATTTACACCACTTTATTGCAGACGTTACCAGTAACGCTCCTCCTTTATGAGCAATGGACCTTGTGTAACGGAGGGGAGCTGGGGTCCTGGCGTACTCTATACAAGCCACCCCCTCCTCTGGGACAAGTGTTCGCACTTTCTGTAATTCACACACATATATTCAGTCGACAGCCTCCGGGCTCCGAGACGTAGGGCTGTTACTTCCTTCGAGAAGGGCCTAAACTCGTAAACTCATGTGTACAACTCCTCCATAGCTAGGATCTTGCCTCTACATTCCTACCCCCCTACTCTACTGTCAGTCTTAGAACCACGACACCTACTCCTCCCCTCCCCCTCCATCGCAAGTCACCCCACTCGGGTCGCGGCGCCAGATCTTCCGACGAGCCACTAATCCACTCCTTCCCTGAGCAGACGCAACCTTCCCCGACCTGAGAGGCCACATCATCCTCATCGACGTGCATCAACTTTTTCACGCCGGATCTTCGCTGTAAGTGCCTAGCCATCTCAAATCTTTTCTGGTCCCTTCTGCATATAGAACCAATAGGGGTGAGATTTGATTCCGGTTTAGGATATGTCATGTGAGGTTTAGGGTTTATCGTTTCATAAAGTTGTGATGAGATTTCGGTCAGATTTGGTTAGGGTTTAGGATATGTCATCTGAGGATTAGGGTTTATGTTTTCAGAAAGTTGTGATGAGATTACGATTGAAAGGAAGTGTAAGTCGGATGTAGCTAGGACATATTGAAGGACTTAGTTAGGATTATGTGGCATGAGAAAGTTGTCAGCAGATTTGGATTCAAAGAAAGTTATTTTGGATTTAGTTAGGAGATACTTTTGAATTGAGTTTCGAGATATTTTGGATTTAGTTAGGAGATAATTATTTTGTATGGAGTTTGGACTTACTTTGGATTTAGTTAGGAGATAATTTGGATTTAGTTAGGACATACTTTTGGATTTTGTTAGGAGATAATTTGGATTTAGTTAGGAGATAATTTTGAATGGAGTTTGGAGATAATTGATCTATCAGGGTGGATCTATGAAGCCATCTGGAGGACTCATGGACTTTGGATTTAGTTAGGAGATCATCAGTTAGAGCTAGTACAATCAATTACAAATTTATGGATTTAGTCAGGGCATATTTACTTACATTTGAAGGACTGAGTTAGGTACATGAATCCGATATGAAAAATTAAATCAACTATTTAAGCAGAGTAGTGCATAATTTCGGTAACGTATGCTATCCATTCGTAACATTCACTATCTGTTTTTGCTGGCAGCATAACGACATGGATGATAAAGGCAACGATGGCAAAAACTTGGGTGATACATGCAAGGATGACAAGGACATGGGTTATAGAGGCAACGAAGGCAAAGGCATGGACCCCAAAGGAATGGATGGTATGTGCATGGATGATAAGGATAATGAGGATGCAGGAAAGGATGGCATAGACATGGATGATGTACACATGCAAGGTAAAGGAATTGATAATAAAGGCATGGTTGGTTCAGACCTGAGTGAGTGTATGGAATACTTAGAGATTGTGAAGAAGACGTTCAGGACTGAGGAAGAAGCCTACATGTTCTATGTAGGCTATGCAAGAAATAAAGGATTTGGTGTTAGAAAGGATGATCTGAAGTACAGGGGTCCGGGTCTGAAACAAAATGCATACAGAAGGACATACAAGTGCTGCAAACAAGGATGGCGGGCCCTTGAGCACTTTAACAGAGCTGAAAGAAAAAGAACACCGAGGGGTCTTTCTCGGTGTGGGTGTCCCGCTCATTTTCAGGTTGAGCTACAAGATAGCAGTGGCCTCTGGTTTGTCAAGAATTTTGTCGACAAGCATAACCATCTGTTTGTCCCTGCTGACCTGACTCCGTACTTGTCGGCTCATCGTAGAATGGCTGACGCACAAAAGGCTGATGTCATCGAGTATGCTGTCAGTGGACTTCGAACACATCAGATTATGTATGTAATGGAGAAGAATGCCGGAGGTCCCGACAAGCTTGGATTTATAGATCGAGATCTATACAACCATGTTTTAGTCCAGAAGAAGCGCAAGATAGAAGGCAGTGACGCTAGATATTTGCTCACCTATATGAGTGCACAGAAAAAAGCAGACCCGGAATTCTTTTTCAAATAGACAAAAGACAACAAAGGCCATTTGAGGAACATATTCTGGGATGACTCACAATCCCGCATTGACTATGTTGCCTTTGGTGGTGTCGTGGTATTCGACAGTACATATCGGTCTAACAAGTATAGGCTTCCCTTTGTTCCATTTGTTGGTCTGAACCATCACCGCAGCACAGTTTTGTTTGGGGTCGGTCTACTGTCAGACGAGACAGTTGCATCATATCAGCGGCTTCTTCATGTATTTTTGGAGGCAATGTCCCAGGCGGCACCAATTTCAGCAATCACCGATGGGGCGGTGCAATGGCTAAAGCAATAGCTACTGTCTGGACCGGAACAGATCATCGTTTGTGCAAGTGGCATATCGAGGAGAATATGGTGATGCACCTCCACGAGGAAAAGCTAGAGCAATTTAGGGAATTCATTTACCGTCGTTGGGATGTTGATGAGTTTGAGAAAAGATGGGAGGCTTATAAGGTTCGGTTCAAAATAAAACCAACGGGCAAGGGGTCGTCATGGGTTAACAGGATGTATGAGCTGCAACACAAATGGGCTGCTGTATACACAAAGGGTAGATATTTCCTAGGCATGATGAGTAATCAGAGGAGTGAGTCTCTCAACTCAAGGCTTCATGTGCACCTGAACAGGAAGATGCAGCTTGTTGATTTGTTGCAGCATGTTGAGCACTGTGTATCCATAATGCGGAAGACTGAAGCAGCATTAGACATAGTAGCAACACATATGATACCCTTCACTAAGCTGAACGCACACCCTCTGGAGATTGCTGCCCCTTATATTTATACAACGGTGATGTTTCCAAAGGTAAAGCGTCAGATTGTTGAAGGGACAAATTGGCAGGTCACGGACCGGGTAGCATGTGATGGTTTGGTCGTGTTTGGAGTTTTGTGCAAACCCCCATATGATAAAGTCCCATATGGAAGGGATGCTAGAGAATTGCAAGGTAAGGAAGGTAAGTATGCTGAGGACTTGCATGCAAAAAAATTGGATGCTGAGGATCCCTATGACTTGGAAGGTAAGGATGCTGAGGACTTGCATGCAAAAACCTTGGATGCTGAGGATCCCAATGACTTGGAAGGTAAGGATGCTGAGGACTTGCATCCAAAAAACTTGGATGCTGAGGATTCCAATGAATTGGAAGGCAAGGATGGTGTGGACTTGCATGCCAAAAACCTGGATGCTAAGGATCCCAATCACTTGGAAGGTAAGGACCGTGAGGAGTTGGAGGCAAAAAAGTTGGATGCACAAGGCGTGGATGCTAAGCCTGTGGATTTTATATATCATGTGACTTGTCTTTTTACAGGAGCAAGACTGGATGATGCAGCATGTAAATGTGAAAAGTTGGAAAGTCGGGATTACCCATGCGCACATATATTTTGCGTTCTGGATCATCTTGGTGTATGCACATTTCCAAAAAAAATTGTCAAGAAAAGATGGACAATGTAGGCCAAACCAGCGTTCCCTTCTTCGAGGATTGCGAATACTCATGTATGGTCTGATCACATGAATAAGTATCATCAACTATGCAACATGGCTAGTGACGCTTTATTCACAGCCGCAGCTAGCGATTCACAGTCAGAATAGGTGATGGAGTTCCTCCGGAGTATATTGGTTGATGGAGAAAAAACTGATTTGGATGAAGGCCATTAATCGTTTGTTCCTTTGCCGACATACTTCTCTGCTGCTCGCGAATGCTGCACTGATGACGTGGAAAATCCAATCAAAATAGTTCCAAAAGGGAGACCAACTACCGAAGAATCGAACAAGAGGATTAAATCCAGGCGCGAGCGGATGAGAGGAAAAAAAAGCAACGAAGTTAGTGCACATGTTTATCTCATTGTTCGTTTCCATACATGCTTACAATGTTAATATGTTCTCTCGTTTTCTTCAATTTACTCAGGAACAAATCGGGAAAATCAAAGGTCACAAGGAGGAAGAAGCAAAAAGAGAAAGACTCAGAGACAGAAGAAGACAGAGATTCAGATATAGAAGAAGAGGAAGATTCAAAAAAAGCAACAAAGTTAGTGCACATGTTAATCTCATTGTTCATTTCCATACATGCTTACAGTGTTAATATGTTCTTCTCCCGGAGAGTGTTCACATGTTTTTCTTCAATTTACGCAGGAAAAAATCGGGGAAATCAAATAGCACAAGGAGGAAGAAGCAAAAAGAAGAGACAGAGTCAGATACAGAAGAAGAGACAGAGGCAGATACAGAAGAAGAGGAAGATTCAGGTACAGAAGAAGAGGAAGATTCATGTACTGAAGAAGAGGAAGATTCAAATGCAGAAGAAGAGGGAGATTCAGATGCAGAAGAAGAGGGAGATTCAGATGAGGAAGAAGAGGAAGATTCAGATGCAGAAGATGGTGGGCTGAGGAGGGCTAGAAAGAGACCATTGGAGGTTGCAGAAGAGGATTACGCAAAACCAAACAAGTGGGCATTAGCACAATTGTGCGTACTTAAATATGTTTTCGAATGCTAGCTGCAGATTCATCTATTTCATTTTTTGCAGGAAACACAAGGGCGCTCCAAATGTCAATGCTAGGAGGACGAAAAAGAACGATGACAAGGGTGCGCGAGGAAAACCAGTGAAGTTAGTGTTTGTACTTACATGTCCACTCTAGAAGTCAGGTATTTGCTAGTACTGTGTTGACGTTTCTTAACCATTCCAGAAAAGACTCTAGTAAGGGCGGTAAAGAATAGGCCAAAGGGGTGATGAAGACAAAAAGGCCTGATAGGAATGTACCACAGGCTGAGCGAATAAGAGCTGTCAAGTTAGCTTCTATAGCTATGAAGAGAAAATCAGTGAAGTTAGTGTTTTTTCTGTTATAGTGTATTGTACATGCTCAAATCTTCTTTGCTATCCTATTAACAAACGTCGTTTCATGCAGGAAAGCTAAAGTGAAGTCGAGACATGATGTATAGATGCACAGGGTCAAGCAGAGAAAACAAAAGGATTTCTGGGGTCGAAAAATTGAGAACAAACTAAAGTAGAGAGTTTTCCATGTCGTGATCCACCTTGTTTCTCATGTATTAGACCCATTTGATGGACTGCCACTATTTTTCTGAATTCCTCGTTTGATTGGTACACGCTCATTTTATTATGGATGGGTCGACATGGTAGGCTAGTTATGATTTATCAACAACGAGGATACAATGCATTTTTAGTGCAGTTGGTTTTCTGTATTTTTTTCATTTTTTACATAATATATTGCTGAAATTTGTTCAAAGTGTAGTCAAATTTCATACTTGAAATATAAAATAGAAACCGAAAATTTATATATATAAGAAAATAGAACGTTAATAGAAACTTTGTTTTCAAATAACATTGAAAATCGTTTATTTTCAAATAGAAAATAAGCATACTGATATTTTAAAAATAGCATACTCATTTGAGAAAACATGTTCAATTGAAAATAAAATATAATGAATATGCTGATTTGAAAATATCATACTGATTTTAAAAATAGCATGCTACTTTTAAAATTATGCTACTTTTAAAATAACATGCTAATGTCAAAAATATCATGCTAATTTTAAAAATAGCATGGTACTTTTAAAAATTTAATGCCCTTTTCAATATGCTAATTTTAAAATAACATGCTATTTTCAAAAATATCATGCTAATTTTAAAAATAGCATGCTTATTTTGAAAATATAATGCTCTTTTCAATATGCTACTTTTAAAATAGCATGCTCATTTCAAAAATAGCATGCTGATTTAAAAAAATCATGTTCTTTTGAATATGTTGTTTTTCAAAATAGCATGCTGATTTCAAAATAACAGCCTCATTCTAAAAATACAACACTGATTTTAAAAATATAACGATGTTTTAAAAAATATAACGCTGTTTTTAAACTGGTTTCAAGAAATACATGCTTTTTTAAATATGCTGTTTTGAAAGCAGCGTGCTGATTTTGAAAACAACATTTTTTTAATTACGCTTTTTAAAAGATAGCATGTTTTTTAATTATATACTGTTTTTCTAATTAAAAAACATCATTTTGAAAATAGCATGCCATCTCGAAAGTAATAGAAACATCATTTTTTTGCATTGCATTTCGACCCGCAAGTTTTTGTTTTGCATTTCTTTTTTTTCTGCGACACACATACAAACCACATTTTCAAAATAACTCGTACTAGCCAACACAAAAACCTCGTTCAAAAATGAAAGTAGTGTCTAATCCATTTGAAACCCGGTTAGATTTGATTATAAAAATACTAGCATCACTCTGGCAAAAAAGGAAATATAATTGCACTCCATAGAGGTAATTATATCAAGGAGGGTACCAGGGTGCGTTATATATATACACTTGCATAGCAAGTACATTACGCCACATAGGGTTCAGACTACCACCAAGTTACTGCCAAGTTCCACTTACTGGACGATCTTCATATCCAGTCGGACTCAAAAGTTATACCACCAAAGTACTAGTTACTACCAAGTACCAATTACTACTAAGTTGCACTTAGTGGACCCTAAAGTTGATACTACCAACTTGCAGTTACTGGCTAGTACATACAGATTATAAAACTAGCGTCAAACTACTGCGGTGGGTCAATGAATCCTCATGCCACTAACCATCTTCACCCTAAGCCCACCTCCACTCCTTTCCATGAACCTGAAGATAGCCATTTGATCTTCTTTCATTCTGGCGCCCTCAACGACTTCTCTCCAGTTCTTCATCATGATCGCTCGCCCGTCCTTCTTTCCCATCTTGAACAAGACCTTTTATTACCTTCAAAATGTTCATTGGTGACATGCACAACCATGGGCTTTCGCAGATAATCTTTGAGGTAGGCCTGACTGTACTCCTTTGAGAAGCACTGATTGCACAGGGAAATAAATAATGTTACATAAAAATGAAGTATGATTTGCACACAAAAAAAGTAAGTATGATTTGCACAACCACACCCGTCCTCCTCTCTGTCTCTACATGATGGCATTTTCACTAGTGAAGTATGATTTGCAAAAAGAAAAGTCCAAGTGTTTACCATCTTGCTCTTCCCTCTGATGACTGCCGAGCGAGTGACGGTGCTGACATAGTATGGTATGGGAGGTTCGCAGTGCTTTACTATGGATTTGAGACAGTCCCACCGATCCTCGTTTAGCAATACATGGTTGCCGTAGAAGATGCGATCCTCGAAAGTTCCTTTTCTCACATGGTATCCCGGACCTGTATCAAAAAAAATTAAGATGACGAAGTAGTAGATAATTTCATATGTAAGATCTAGAACATCAGCACTGGGTTAATGATCAATGCCTACTCCAATGATCAAGAAATGAAGGACATAGATAACCCAATCACATCCACCCAGCAATATCTCGTAGAAACATGGGCAAATTGAATATTTGATTTATTTAAACTAACAACTAAACACTGCTCTATGTAAGCTCTAGTTCAATCAATGTTGATTTGGAAGGTCATTTAGAACCCAAACAGAGTAATGTGTGGTAATCAAGTGTCACTCAAACATCAACTTTTGATATTTCACAGTTCGTTTAATATCTGACCAGCCAAATAGAACTTTACCCCGTAGTGCCAAGATAGGATCGTGGTCCACATCGCCATCTCCATCAGAACTATCATCAGTGTCATAGTCACTAGAGGTGTCGTCATCACCCCTATAGCTGTCACTCCCATGTGAAGTGCCATCTGAAGCATCATCTGAGGTGGTCCGGTGATCACTCTCTTCAATGCTGATGAGGATGGTTTCCCTTGCCATTCAAACCTGTTACATGCATTGCAATGAACAAATGTTAGTTAATGATATATGAAATCAGTCTTCCATTAGGACTTGCTAAGTACGTACTTCATGTATAAACATCTACACGAAAAAGCTAGTCGACAACTATTCGGACGACTAGTCAAGACTAGTGGTTAGACTCATAATCATTGGGCAGATATAACCAATTAGGATATTTCAAGGTTACAATTTTGTGAGCTGGACTAGGAAACTTGGTAACCAACCAATTAGTAGCCATGTAAAAATGAACCATGATTGACTGCTCTCATCGAGCAATACGTGAAACTATAACTGATCTGCCTTTGATCACTGCAAATTTCCTGATGGGCTATTGTGTGGTACCATCAGGTAATAAATATAAAGTCTTTAAATTGTCACAACAAAACAAATAATGCATTTGCTGTTGTACATAACATTTTTAGAGGTAGCTGTGGAGGTTAATTTTCCAATTTCCAGTGAGAATAAGGACATGATAGAATCTCTCAAGCAAGATGACATCATAGTGAAGGCTATGAGAACGATCAAGGTATGCCGACCAATAGTCACCCTTTTGTATACTTGCTATTTATTTACTCATTACTACCCATACCAACAAGTAAAATCATGATTATGAAGTATAATGTCAGAAAATCCAACAGTGAGGAATTTGTTGCAATGTGTACTACTAGCTCACAGGAAATTTTCATTGACCCCAACAAGCCCATACCATATCTTGGAGATAGGCTGACATAATTCAAGTAAGCAGTAACAACAATCAGCAAAAATATGCACCAACCAAAAATATTACATGTGTGCACATATCATCAAAAACATGCACCAATCAAGAGCAGTCTATACTTGACAAATCCTTCAAAATATGCACTAATCATCATTCTACCATCGAGTAATACATGAAACAATAACTGATCCTCATTCCATCATTACAAATTTCCTCATGGACTGCTTCTGTGCTCGCCTTTTTAGTTTTTAATAACTAAGCATCAGCAAATACATATACACAGTCTTCAAACTATCCCGACAATCCAAAACATGTGTATGCTCCTGTGAATATACTTTTACAATATCTAGCAGTGGGGGGCCATTTTCCCGGGGGGAAAAGTACTTGATAGCATCTGTCAAGCAAGATGATAGCATAGTGAGAGCTATGTCGACGAGCAAGGTATGCTGGCCAACACCCACCTTTTTCTCTCACTTGCATGAAAGTGTTTACCCATTACTTCCCATATGAACAAGTAAAACCATGATTACGCAGTACATTGTCAGATTATCTTGCTGTAAAATTACTTGTTGCAATATGACCTACTAGTTGATAGTAAATTTGCGAATACCCGAAACATGCACACAAGCAAGTGTCAGATTTTAACTTGGGCGGTGCTACTAGATCGCAAAATTAAGGTTAGATCGACATTAGAAGGGCAAGGAAGATCAATCTTACCTACGAAGTGGTACCAGATGGGGCTGGAGTAGACTTGTTCGAAGCTGGCACCACCGGAGCTTCGAGCGGCGTGACCAGGATTGGGGAGAAGAGGTGTCATTGTCGGACCTTGCCGTCGATGAAGCAGTGGAGAATCGTGGCCGGAGCAGGGGGAGTGGGTGGCCTCGCGGATCCGGCCGATTTGATGACGACGGGGGCGGCCAACGTGACGGCTTGGCAAACCCTAGCCGTCGCCCTCCGCGTCGCCTCTTTGTCTCTGCAAAGAACGAAGTGTGGTGGGACTGGGAATGGGGGTGGGGTTGGGGCCATCGCTCACTTTTCTCTCTTCCTCCCACTTGTGCAGGCCCACAAAAGGAACGAAGTGTTGGGCCAGATCAGATGCAGATTTGGCAGCTTTACCAATTCTGGCCAAATAGAAAAGATCAGCATGACCACATGTGTTCTTTTAAAGAAACCCTCAAAATACACTGCTGTTCATATTGCATGTGGATCAGTCTTTCAGTACCAAATTATTTTGAATAATTTTAAGCACTCCACAGTATATATATATATATATATGAAAATAATGGTTAACCAATAAAATGGTAAACTATTAGATGCAAGGTTGCAAATATTTAAAAAAAATCAATAATTGAATTGTATGCATTTTTATGATTAAATTTAATAAATGTAACATTTTTGCAAGAACTATGATAAATTAAAATATTCATTAGTATTTAAAAAAACCCGCGAATGACTACTTATGCCAAACAGAACTTCATCATGGTTTCGTTTATTCATCTATTCTTTGGCATGATGGTTCTCATAACGCCTTCTTCGGACCTTCTCTTTGTCCGACAAATTCATGAGATATTGGGCTAGCGCCTTGTGTTTCACCCTCACACCATGCTTCATTTGGTATCCTTTGGAAACTCCTTCGGCGTGCTCAAGAATACTAACGAAAGCCGGGTCCAGATATTTGGCACAGAACGCGCAATGATATGCCATATGCTTAAGCACGTTGCACTGTCCATTCTGCAATTCTTCAAGGGTTTTCTGAGTGTGTGCATCCATCTCTCCTTCGGAAATGTCCGCATAATCATGAGAATAAGGCTGCAAGTTTAAATTATGTATGATATAAGCTGCACCATTGTTTATAGTAACCAATATTCCCTAAGTTTCATTCTGTAGTGCCTATAAATTATTTTTAAAGTAAATATTTATTAACTTTGAAAATTTAAGGAGAAAAAGGCAATATCAAATCCATTTGAAAGCATAAATCATATGATGTACTTTTAAAAAAATTGTCAATAAACATGCCCAACCTTTATGATGTCTGACTTTTAGCATTAAACCAAAATGCACTAAATTGTGGAGTGGATGAACCATTAATTTCTCAAAGATTGATTGAATAAAAAATGATCATTATGTACTGATGATCAAGATTATATTTAGAGCTAGATTCCATTATGCCAATTCAACAATGTATTGATGGTTTAATGATTAACCTCTAACCTTAAACTTGAAGACAAATCTAGGGTTAAAAAATTAAAATTACCATAACGGAATTCCAGTCCATGTCGTGCATGTGCTGCTGCTTGTGATCGACGACGGAGTACAGCACCTCATTGACACGATGCTTCTCTGGGTCGGACAACGAGTAGTCCGAAGCTTTCTCGTGGGGATCCTGATCCATGCGATGGACGACGACGTTGGTTGTTAGCTCCGCAAGTCCACGATCTGTCACGACGGCGTCCATGATAGGCCCCCCACGTCCATGGCCCCGCTCTGTCACGATGGCCAATCGAGCTCCATGAGTGGATTTTATATCCGGCGGCAGGGATGCGGGCGTGTGAGCGGCGGCGATGGTTTTAGAGCGTCCCCTAGGGGAGAGATGCAGGGAGTAATTGGTAGTTACCTACTATAGCGGAAAGACTTCGGTGTTGGGCACCTACAATGCAGCCAGCTTATTTAGGCGCTTAATTAGGATCTTGGAAAAAATCACAATCGTAGGCGCTTGGGGCAGGTGCTAGGAACTGGATTTTGTACATCTACGTGATGCAATCCAAAGTTCATGTCCGGGGTGGATGGGTTGGGGATTGAAAATTTTGTACATAAACCCTGGTGCTCAAGACTTGTGAAACATCAGATCAAATTGCCATCAATTGATCTAGAAATTTCAAACTAAGAAAGAAATGTACTCAGAGGCCACTATAGTATTACTTGGATCATCATGTGATCATCATGTAGCCATGCCACAACCAACACGATGGTCTCCATGGCCATGTAGACATCACACCATGCACCATTGGCCGCCTAGAACCTCTAGCCATGTATCAATAGTATTTCCTACCATATCCAGCTACTATTTCCTGGTTCTCTATCTTAAAGATACCGCCAGTTGTCTATCTTATGGATCTCGTTAGCTAACCGCAAATTGCTACATAAATAAGACCATTCTGTTGCTTTCTTGCATCCAGTCCATTGTCATAAAAGAGCCACCCTGTATTTTGTGTGGTTAGGATCATGGATATTGAAATTCCCCATGTTATCGTCGTGGCAGATTCCCCTGTTGATACCCCGACCGTCAATGGTCCTTAACTATTCAACATTCTAGATAAGTAGTTATTATGAATTCTGACAAGAAGCGACCCAAATTTTTTTATTTACAAAGAAACTAATTAACAATGCTAAAGTAAAATAGTGATGAAATCCAGCTTCTTTATGCATTAGCCGCTGCTTAGAGATAATCAATGCTTAAAACCATTGTCACAATCACTTAGGTAGATTATTAAATTAAAACCAAAAATCAGTGCTCAAAGAACAAAACCAGCAAAGCATTTACTCAAAATTTTAAGACCATATTTTCCTAGTGCATAACTCGTGCTTAGCGCAAATCAATTTTATGTTATTATCACAATCATCTGCATAGGAAATTCTATTCCAAGGTGCAGCTACAAAATAGTATAAGCACAATAACCAACCATAGCTGGATTATTAGCAGAACAATTTATATAGATCAAAAAATGACCTCTAAAGTGCTCAACACATGTAACCTAGCAAGTTAGGTAACACATCTATACACTCTGGATAGACATTTCATCGATTAAAGAAAAAAGTAACCCTGTCCTTCCCCAAAAATAGAGAAAAGGACAGACCAGACAAAACCTATGAATTTACAATAATAATAAAGCAGATAGATGATTAATGAGCACGAGTTTAACAAGCAGAGATGCCAAACCACACACCAATTAACATAGTTCGACCTTAGTTCAACACTTCCATATATACAAAAGCAAGCACCACTTAGTAGTACTGGTGCACATAGTTCGACCATAAACGTTCACCAACAGAGTATAGCATAGGGTAGTACTTAGCATAGTTAAAACCAAAAGAGCATCAGTTCTAGCTGCGAGGGTGCGCAGTTCCCTAAAGACTCAAAGAAGCCTCATCAAGTACTCGGCATATGTAACACCCCGGATATGACTTTCCCAATATGTATTCCAACTCTTGCCGTTTCCGGCCTTAAGTTATTTTATTTTCTCGGGTTCGGGTTTTTGTCTCCGTGTTTTGTTGTCGTTGTCATGCTTCTCATATCATGTCATCATGTGCATTGCATTTGCATACGTGTTCATCTCATGCATTCGAGCATTTTCCCCGTTGTCTGTTTTGCATTCCGGTGCTTCGTTCTCCTCCGGTGGCCATTTCTACCTTCCTTTCATGTGTGGGGATTAAACATTTCCGGATTGGACCGAGACTTGCCAAGCGTCCTTGGTTTACTACCGATAGACCGCCTGTCAAGTTTTGTATCATTTAGACTTTGTTTGATACTCCAACGTTTATCCGAGGGACCGAAAAGGCCTCGTGTGTGTTGCAGCCCAACACACCTCCAAGTTGGCCCAAAACCCTCTCCATCATCTAGAGCGTTCGATCACGATCGCGTGGCCGAAAACCGCACCTCATTTGGACTCTCCTAGCTCCCTCTATGCCTATATAAAGAACCCCTCCTAAAAATCCCGGACCCCCTCCATACCTAACCTAGATCCACTTCGTCACCGACGGACGTGTCCGACTTCCGCCACCGCCGCCACGTGGCACGCCCCCGTTCGGCACCGCCTCGCGCCCACATCGCCGCCGCTCCGGCCCGGGAGGCCCGGATCGGGCCCCCGAGGCCCATCGCCACCCGCGCCGCTCGGGATCTTCTTCCCCACGCCCGGGTCGCCGCACCTCTGCCGCGGCGCCGCCTTCCTTCCGCCAGCGCTTGCTTGGCCGCTCGCCGGTGCCCGCGCCCGCCGCGCCTACCGAGGCCGGCGCGGACAACCGCCGCCACCCGCCGTCCGCCTCTCCGGTGGCCGGATCCGCGCCGTCCGGCCCGCCTCTCCAAGATCCGGCGACCCCAACCGCCAAGTCCGACGACTTCTCCGGCCGCTACAGGGATCCCGGCGATCCTCGGTTCGCGTGAAGCCCCGGATCTGGATCTGAGTTTAAATCTCGGGGTTGACTTTCTCCCGAAACCCAAGTTCATGTGCCCATTTTCATCATGCTATAACTCCTCATCCATAGCTCCATTTTGAGCATATAGCATATCAAAATGTCCGTCTCGGAGAGTACATCATTTCATCTCATTGCATCATTTTCATTTGAGTTCATCTTGATGCCCAAAATGCTGTTAGAAGAGTGCTACTTGAGATAATTGTCAGATCTGCTGCTCCATTTAGATATTTGTCATTTTTGCCATGATTTTTGTGTGCATGATATGCCCATGAGCTCTACATATGTTTTGTTAAGGGTTTTGCCATCTTTCCAGAGATGCAAGCCATGTATTTTTATGATGTGTGTGGTGACTAGCACAAGCTTGCAAAGTGAGGCACTTGGTAATGCTGATTTCAGGAACTTAGCATTTCCGCTAAGCCCTTGAGCTGTTTATCTCATATTGTCATATGTTCATGTTGTTTCCTAGTGATCCGTGCCTCTTTTGAGAATGATCAGTAAGGATGTTTTGTTAATCTTGTAGTGCTGTATCCATCCATGTCTTTGTTTGCAATTATGGAGCACCCTAACTTGAGTCAATCGAGCTCTACTTTTGCTATTTCGTGAATCTGGGCAGATTGTCTACTTGTTAGCGATTTTGCCGATGATGTTGTAGTTGATCCGTGCATGCTATGCTATTGTTCTTGCCATGTATAGCTTGCATTTTGTGTATTCTTGATGGGTGTATGCTTAGATTCTCATGAATTGCTCTGTAGTGAGTGCATCGAGCTCGTAAACATGCCTACTTGATATCTGATTTCAGCATCCTCCAGTTTTCACTAAGTCTGAGAACTGATTATATTTTTGCCATGTTCACATGCTTGCAAATGTATTTTCTGATCCCTTTTAGCTCAAGGTCACTAAGGGACTTTTGTTAATCTCTTTGAGTAGCTCCATGCCATGCTTTACTTTTCCATGTTCAGGTCCTGTAGCATCTAGTTTTGTTGCTCCGAAGTGTGCTACCTGATCTGAAATTCCAGACAAGTGTTTATTTCACTAAGTCTGAAATCTGTTTGTCATATGCATTTTTGCCATGCTTGTTTGAACCTGTTAATGGATGAATTGGCCGTAGCTCAGTGCTAGACTTTTGTTCAGCATCTTGAATGCATCCCTTACATGTATTTTGATGCCATGTTTGGATGCTGTAGCATGTTTATCTTGTTGCATTTAGATGGCTACTTGCTGTAAATCGCAGAACGTGGTCATATTTGAATTGCTTGCCATTTCCAAACCGTAACTCCGATTCCGGCGTTCTTTATATCGTTTTCAAGCGATTTCATCTCATATTTCCAGTGGCGCACTTGGATTTCCAAGTTGAGGCCAGGTTCATGCCTTCCTTGTCAAATCTTGCATGTGCATCCCGCATCGCATCCCGCATAGCATACAATCCTTGCATCATATTGTTTGAGCTTTGCACGTGGTTGATTGTGTTCCGTTTGCTTGTTTGTCTTGTTTGGGGAGAGTCGGGAGACGAGTTCGCTAACGAGGAGCCCGTTGAGTTTGCTTTCGAGGATCCTGTCAACTCTGACAACTTTGCAGGCAAGATGATCATACCCTCGAAATCACTACTATCTTTGCTTTGCAAGATGCTCGCTCTTTTGCTATGGCAATGCTACGATGCCTAACACTTGCTTTCAAGCCTCCCAAATTGCCATGTCAAACCTCTAACCCACCATGTCCAAGCAAACCGTTGATTGGCTATGTTACCGCTTTGCTCAGCCCCTCTTATAGCGTTGCTAGTTGCAGGTGAAGATTGGAGACCTTTCCTTGTTGGAACATTTATTTACTTGTTGGGACATCATTATATTGCCATGTTATCTTAATGCATCTATATACTTGGTAAAGGGTGGAAGGCTCGGCCTCTCGCCTAGTGTTTTGTTCCACTCTTGCCGCCCTAGTTTCCGTCATATCGGTGTTATGTTCCCGGATTTTGCGTTCCTTACGCGGTTGGGTTATAATGGGAACCCCTTGACAGTCCGCCTTGAATAAAACTCCTCCAGTAATGCCCAACCTTGGTTTTACCATTTTCCACCTAGCCTTTCCCCTTGGGTTTCGTGGACTCAAGGGTCATCTTATTTTAAACCCCCCGGGCCAGTGCTCCTCTGAGCGTTGGTCGAACCTAGGGCACCGTGCGAGGCCGTCCTTGGCAACTTGGGTTACGTTGGCTCCCGTACGCTTAGCTTATCCGGTGTGCCCTGAGAATGAGATATGTGCAGCTCCTATCGGGATTTGTCGGCACAGCGGGTGGTGTTGCTGGACTTGTTTTACCATTGTCGGAGTTGTCTTGAAGAACCGGGATACCGAGTCTGATCGGAACGTCTCGGGAGGAGGTCTATTACTTCGTTGATCGTGAGAGCTTGTCATGGGGTAAGTTGGGACTCCCCTGCAGGGTTTTGAACTTTCGAAAGCCGTTCCCGCGGTTATGGGAAGATGGGAATTTGTTAATGTCCGGTTGTAGATAACTTGAACCTTAACTTAATTAAAACATGAATCAACAGTGTGAGTTGCCGTGATGGTCTCTTCTCGGTGGAGTCCGGGAAGTGAACATGGCGTTGGAGTAATGCTTGCGCAGGTTGTCCTCTAGTTTCTCGCTCGCGCTGTGCCTCCTCTTCTCGCTCTCTTTTGCGAACAGGATAGCCACCATATATGATAGTCGCTTGCTGCAGCTCCACATATTTTACCTTGCCTTACCTATAAGCTTAAATAGTCTTGATCGCGAGGGTGCGAGATTGTTGAGTCCCTGTGGCTCAAAGATTACTATTATACCAGATGCAGGGCCTGATGATTCCGCTCCAGGTGACGCGCTTGAGCTCAAGTGGGAGTTCGACGAGGACTCTCAACGATACTACGTGTCTTTTCCTGATGATCAGTAGTGGTGCCCAGTTGGGGTGATCGGGACCGTGTCGCATGTTGGGTTATCTTTTATTTTGGCGCCGTAGTCGGGCCATGAGTGTTTGAATGATGTAATGTTATTTATGTACCTTGATTGACGTGGCGAGTGTAAGCCAACTATGTCATCTTCCCCTTTTATTATCTATATTACATGGGATGTTGTGAAGATTGCCTGACTTGCGACTTATGCCTTCAATGCGATTATGTCTCTAAGTCGTGCCTCAACACGTGGGAGCTATAGTCGCATCGAGGGTGTTACAAGTTGGCATCAGAGCCTTCCCCGACCTTAGGAGCCCCATTGCTTGATCATTTTTAGTGGCCGAGTTGTGTCTGGAAAAATGTTTTGAGTCATCTAGGAATTATATATCGGAGAGTTTAGGAAATATTTTTACTTCCCAGTCTCCTCATCGCTCTGGTAAGGCATCCTGACGTAGAGTTTTGACTCTCCTCTTCTCAAATTTCACAAAAAAATTTAGGATCACGCGGGTATCTTGGAATCGTTCTGATGGTTTTGTGACAAGAACATTGTCTTGGTGCCTCCTGTCAGTGGTTTTGTGGAAGTGTCCCGGGGAGTTGAGCTCTGAGGTGTTGTCGTCATAATTTTATCGTTGCAGTTCTGGAATACCTGAGTTTAGTACGTCGACATCGAAAATCTCTTTTATGCAGTTCGTTGGTGAGATAACCTCGACGCCACCCAGTACTGGGGCGGGAGTTCGGGAGTATCGCCATAACTTGTATAACGGATGATTTTCGAAGGTTGAGGTAGATGGTTTCCGAAGTCTTTCTCGGTTATGTGTTGAAGGATGGATACAGCTGGATGTAGGATTTGCTAGATTTGGGTGAGTTATTAGGCTTCCCCTGTATCCCCAACACCTGATTGCATAACCGGAAAGGTTCGGGAGTTTCATAGGTGGGAATTCCTGTAGCTCTAGTTCTTCTTCCATGGATATTTGGTTTGAGATTGGGATTTCTTACCGAGTATTCGTTCTTGATCCATATCTTGTTGATTTATTTCTCTACCTATATTGTAAGTGGCTTCTCAATTTATGGATATGTGACCATTTCAAGAGGAATGCATTCGTTCATTTTGTTCGGATGTGAAGACTATATGATGCAATTTTCATTCCGTTGGATTCAGCTTCATTTTATCTGTCAATGTGCTAACGGTGGTCAACCTCTTCAGGATGGCTCCCGCTAAGAGCACCAATCAGAATCAGAATCAGGATCCGCCACCACCTCCACCTCCTCCGGAGGCATGGCAAGCTGTGATGGCCGCAACCAATGCAAACACACAGCTGATCATCCAAATTCTCCAAGAGCGCAATCAAGGCAACCAAGGGAACCAAGGCAACAATCAGAATCACTTTGCTACACTCAACCAGTTCCTTGCTAACAGGCCAAAGACTTTGAGCAATTGTGTTGAGGCAACCGATGCTGACGATTGGCTCATGGATCTGTGCAAGCATTTCGAGTGCAGTAACATCAGGCCTAAGGACTTCGCCAAGTTCGCTTCCTTCCAACTCAAAGATCAAGCTGCAGAATGGTTCCAGCAGTACAAGGATTCCAGAGGTGGACGTGTGATTACCTGTGATGAATTCTGTCAAGATTTCAGAGCTCACCATATCCCTCAGAGCGCGGTTGAAAGCAAGCACGAGGAATTCCGCAACCTGAAGCAAGGCTCTTTGTGCTGTCTATGACTACAACAAGTTGTTCCAGAAGATCGCCCTCTTTGCCAAGCAGGACGTCCCTGACGAGAAGAGCATGATATACCAGTTCAGGGGTGGTCTTAGAGAAGAAATTTAGCTAGCTCTTGTTCTCTTTGACCCCTTGAGATATGATGAGTTCTACAACATGGCATTGAAGCAAGAGGCCGCTCAACTGAGGTGTGATGCTTCCAAGAAGCGAGTCAGAGATGCTACTCCTTCTTCCTCTACTCAAGTGGCCAAGCAGCAGAAGTATTGGCTTCCTCCTCCCCCGTTCCGTCAGCCGTATCAGCAGAAGAGAAAAGGTGGCAGTGGATCTTCCCACCCACCCAACCCTGGCTTTCAGAATAAGACTTCATCTCAAGCTCCAAGATCGAGTGCTCTGTACCACCATCCGCTTTCAGAGGTCACGTGCAACAAGTGCCAACAGAAGGGTCACTATGCCAACAAGTGCTTCAATCCGAGGCATCTCCCTCCTCCTCCTCCTGTGAGATCGGCAAGTACAGCTGTGGTCAAGCATAACCCCAAGCACGCCAAGGTCAACTTGCTGAATGCAGCTCAGGCAGAGGACTCATCAGATGTTATCATGGGTAACTTTCCAGTTAACTCTTTTCCCACAAAAGTTCTTTTTGACACTATTGCATCGCATTGTTTCATGTCAAGATCATTTGTTTCCAAGCATGACTTCGTTTCACAAATGTTGGGTAAACCTATGGGAGTGGTTTCTCCGGCTAAGTCTATGAGGGCTACTTCAATAGTCCCGGATGTTTCTATCATGATGGGTGATTTCAAGTTTTTGGCTTCCCTAATGGTTCTTGGTAACTCGGATATTGATCTTATTCTAGGAATGGATTAGCTTTCTAAGCACAAGGCTCAGCTTGATTGTGCAGCCAGGCAGATTCAATTGACTCATTCGTCTGAGGATGTAATTGTCTTTGCCGCTCGTGATGATACCATCCATATATTTTCTCTCAATGAGAAGGGTGAACTGGATGCTATCTCGCAAATTCCAGTCGTTTGCGAATATCAAGACGTCTTTCCAGAAGAGCTTCCAGGAATGCCTCCGCACCGGCCAGTTGAATTTGTCATTGATCTTGAGCCTGGCATGGAACTAGTGTGCAAGCGTCCTTACAAGCTCAGACCTGAAGAGTTGAAGGAGCTGAAGAAGCAACTCGATATTCAAGAGAGAATGGGTCTCATCTGTCCTAGTTCTTCTCCGTGGGGTTGTGGTGTTCTTTTTGTGAAGAAGGATGGAACGGACCGACTTTGTGTTCATTACCGTCCATTGAACAAGAAGACCATCAAGAACAAATACCCACTTCCCAACATCAACGAGCTGTTCGAACAACTCAAAGGTGCCCAAGTATTCTCCAAGCTTGATCTCCGTAAGGGTTATCATCAGATTCGAATTCGTGAACAAGATATTCCCAAGACGGCCTTCAGGACAAGCTATGGTTCATATGAATACACTGTCATGTCTTTTGGCCTCGTCAACGCTCCTCCGACTTTCTCTCGCATGATGAACTTCATCTTCAACGCCTACACCAATGATTTTGTTTTGGTCTATCTCAACGACATTCTGGTTTTCTCAAAGAACAAGGAAGATCATGCCAAGCACTTGCGTTTGGTACTCGACAAGTTGAGGGAACACAAGTTCTACGCCAAGTTCTCCAAGTGCGAATTTTGGCTCGATGAGGTTCTTTATCTTGGTCATATCATCTCTGCCAAGGGCATTGCGGTGAATCCTGAGAAGGTGTCTGCAATTGTGAATTGGGAACCTCCTCAGAATGTGAAGCAACTCCGTAGCTTCCTCGGTCTCGCAAGCTATTGCCGAAGATTCGTTGAAAACTTTTCTAAGATCGCGAAGCCTCTTTAAAATCTTCTCCAGAAGCACGTCAAGTATGTTTGGTCTCCGGAGTGTGACATTGCTTTCAACACTTTGAAATATAAATTGATCACTGCTCCAGTTCTCACTCCGCCTGATGAATCCAAGCCGTACGAGGTCTTTTGTGATGCCTCTCTCCAAGGTCTTGGCGCAGTGTTGATGCAAGAGAAGAAAGTTGTTGCATATACCTCTCGCCAGTTGAAGCCCAATGAGAAGAACTACCCCACTCATGATCTCAAGTTGGCAGCAGTTGTGCATGCTCTTTTGACTTGGGGACATCTCTTATTTGGAAGAAAAGTGGACATTTTCACTGATCACAAGAGTCTCAAGTACATCTTCACTCAGCCTAGTCTCAACCTCAGGCAAACTCGATGGGTCGAAATGATTCAAGAGTATAATCCGAGTATCGAGTATTCTCCAGGCAAGGCCAATGTGATTGCTGACGCATTGAGCAGAAAGGCTTATTGCAACAGTCTTATTCTCAAGCCTTATCAACCCGAGCTTTGTGAAGCTTTCCGCAAACTTAATCTGCAAGTTGTTCCTCAAGGTTTCCTCGCCAACCTTCAAGTCTCTCCTACCTTGGAAGACCAGATTCGCCAAGCCCAGCTTCTTGATGCTATGGTGAAAAAGGTGAAGATTGGGATTGCCAAGAGTCAAACCAAGTACAAGTGCTACCGCCTTGATGACAAGGACACTCTCTTCTTCGAGGATCGTATTGTTGTTCCCAAAGGTGACCTTCATAAAGTGATCATGAACGAGGCTCACAATTCTCTCCTCTCCATCCACCCTGGGAGCACGAAGATGTATCAGGACCACAAGCAGACTTATTGGTGGACTCGAATGAAGCGCGAGATTGCTCAGTTCGTGAATGAATGTGATGTCTACAGAAGAGTGAAGGCAGAACACCAAAGGCCAGCGGGTCTACTCCAACCTCTTGCCATTCCAGAATGGAAGTTTGACCACATTGAGATGGACTTCATGACTGGGTTTCCAAAGTCCAAACGTGGCAATGATGCTATATTCGTTGTCATTGACAAACTCACTAAAGTGGCTCACTTTCTGCCTATCAAAGAGTCAATCACTCCAGCTCAATTGGCGGAACTCTATACCTCTCGAATTGTCTCTCTGCACGGTATTCCTCAAGTGATCTGTTCAGACCATGGCAGCATCTTTACCTCCAAGTTTTGGGATTCTTTTCATAAGGCCATGGGCACTAACATCCGCTTCAGTACAGCTTTCCATCCTCAAACTAGCGGTCAAGTCGAGCGTGTCAACCAGATTCTTGAAGATATGCTCAGGGCTTGTGTGATCTCCTTCGGCATGAAGTGGGAGGATTGTCTTCCTTATGCTGAATTCTCCTACAACAACAGTTTTCAAGCAAGTTCAGGCAAGGCCCCATTTGAAATTCTGTATGGCAGGAAGTGCCGTACCCCTCTCAACTGGTCCGAAACCGGTGAACGTCAGTTTTTGGGAAATGACTTAATCACAGAGGCAGAGGAAATGTGCAAAGTCATTCGAGATAACCTCAAAGAAGCCCAATCCGCCAGAAGATCTACTATGACAGTAAGCACCGCGATTTGGCTTTCGAGATCGGAGATCATGTTTACCTCCGCGTCTCTCCAATGAAAGGTACTCCTCGCTTCGGTATCAAAGGGAAGCTTGCCCCCAGATACGTGGGACCTTTCAAGATTGTCAGCAAGAGAGGCGATCTCTCCTATAAACTCGAGCTTCCCTCAAACTTTGCAAATGTTCATGATGTGTTCCATGTCTCTCAGCTCCAAAAGTGCTTCAAGACTCCTGACCGCACCGTCAACTTCGAGGACATTGAGCTCCAAGAAGATCTCTCTTACCGTGAGCACCCCATTGCTATTCTTGAAGAGACTGAACGCAAGACTCGCAACAAGTCAATCAAATTCCTCAAAGTCAAGTGGTCACACCATTTCGACCGTGAAGCTACCTGGGAACGCGAGGATCACCTCCGTTCTGAGTACCCGGCGTTCTTTCAGTCCTAGATCTCGGGACGAGATCCTTTCGTAGTGGTGGAGTGTTGTAACACCCCGGATATGACTTTCCCAATATGTATTCCAACTCTTGCCGTTTCCGGCCTTAAGTTATTTTATTTTCTCGGGTTCGGGTTTTTGTCTCCGTGTGTTGTTGTCGTTTTCATGCTTCTCATATCATGTCATCATGTGCATTGCATTTGCATACGTGTTCATCTCATGCATTCGAGCATTTTCCCCGTTGTCCGTTTTGCATTACGGCGCTTCGTTCTCCTCCGGTGGCCATTTCTACCTTCCTTTCGTGTGTGGGGATTAAACATTTCTGGATTGGACCAGGACTTGCCAAGCGGCCTTGGTTTACTACCGGTAGACCGCCTGTCAAGTTTCGTATCATTTGGACTTCGTTTGATACTCCAACGTTTATCCGAGGGACCGAAAAGGCCTCGTGTGTGTTGCAGCCCAGCACACCTCCAAGTTGGTCCAAAACCCACCAAAACCCTCTCCATCATCTAGAGCGTTCGATCACAATCGCGTGGCCGAAAACCGCACCTCATTTGGACTCTCCTAGCTCCCTCTATGCCTATATAAAGAACCCCTCTTAAAAATCCCGGATCCCCTCCATCCCTAACCCAGAGGTGCAACCCATGTATTTTTGTGATGTGTGTGGTGACTAGCACAAGCTTGCAAAGTGAGGCACTTGGCAATGCTGATTTCAGGGACTTAGCATTTCCACTAAGTCCTTGAGCTGTTTATCTCATATTGTCATATGTTCATGTTGTTTCCTAGTGATCCGTGCCTCTTTTGAGGATGATTAGTAAGGATGTTTTGTTAATCTTGTAGTGATCTATCCATCCATGTCTTTTTTTGCAATTATGGAGCACCCTAGCTTGAGTCAATCGAGCTCTACTTTTGCTATTTCGTGAATCTGGGCAGATTGTCTACTTGTTAGCGATTTTGCCGATGATGTTGTAGTTGATCCATGCATGCTATGCTATTCTTCTTGCCATGTCTAGCTTGCATTTTGTGTATTCTTGATGGGTGTATTCTTAGATTGTCATGACTTGCTCTGTAGTGAGTGCATCGAGCTCGTAAACATGCCTACTTTATATCTGTTTTCAGCATGCTCCAGTTTTCACTAAGTCTGAAAACTGATTATGTTTTTGCCATGTTCACATACTTGCAAATGTATTTTATGTTCCCTTTTGGCTCAAGGTCACTAAGGGACTTTTGTTAAGATCTTTGAGTAGCTCCATGCCATGCTTTACTTTTCCATGTTCAGGTCCTGTAGCATCTAGTTTTGTTGCTCCGAAGTGTGCTACCTGATCTGAAATCTGTTTGTCATATGCATTTTTGCCATGCTTGTTTGAACCTGTTAATGGATTAATTGTCCATAGCTCAGTGCTAGACTTTTGTTCAGCATCTTGAATGCATCCCTGACATGTATTTTGATTCCATGTTTGGATGTTGTAGCATGTTTATCTTGTTGCATTTAGATGGCTACTTGCTGTAAATCGCAGAACGTGGTCATATTTGAATTGCTTGCCATTTCCAAAACCGTAACTCCGATTCCGGCGTTCTTTATATCGTTTTCAAGCGATTTCATCTCATATTTCCAGTGGCGCACTTGGATTTCCAAGTTGAGGCCAGGTTCATGCCTTCCTTGTCAAATCTTGCATTATGCATCCCGCATCGCATCCCGCATAGCATACAATCCTTGCATCATATTGTTTGAGCTTTGCACGTGGTTGATTGTGTTCCGTTTGCTTGTTTGTCTTGTTTGGGTAGAGCCAGGAGACGATTTCGCTAATGAGGAGCCCGTTGAGTTTGCTTTCAAGGATCCAGTCAACTCTGACAACTTTCCAGGCAAGATGATCATACCCCCGAAATCACTACTATCTTTGCTTTGCTAGATGCTCGCTCTTTTGCTATGCGAATGCTACGATGCCTACCACTTGCTTTCAAGCATCCCAAATTGCCATGTCAAACCTCTAACCCACCATGTCCTAGCAAACCGTTGATTGGCTATGTTACCGCTTTGCTCAGCCCCTCTTATAGCGTTGCTAGTTGCAGGTGAAGATTGGAGACCGTTCCTTGTCAGAACATTTATTTACTTGTTGGGATATCATTATATTGCCATGTTATCTTAATGCATCTATATACTTGGTAAAGGGTGGAAGGCTTGGCCTCTCACCTAGTGTTTTTTTCCACTCTTGCCGCCCAAGTTTCCGTCATATCGGTGTTATGTTCCCGGATTTTGCGTTCCTTACGCGATTGGGTTATAATGGGAACCCCTTGACAGTCCGCCTTGAATAAAACTCCTCCAGCAATGCCCAACCTTGGTTTTACCATTTTCCACCTAGCCTTTTCCCTTGGGTTTCGCGGACTCAAGGGTCATCTTACTTTAAACCCCCCAGGCCAGTGCTCCTCTGAGCGTTGGTCCAACCTAGAGCACCGTGTGGGGCCGTCCCTTGGAAACTTGGGTTACGTTGGCTCCCGTACGCTTAGCTTATCCGGTGTGCCCTGAGAACGACATATGTGCAGCTCCTATCGGGATTTGTCGGCACAGCGGGTGGTGTTTCTGCACTTGTTTTACCATTGTCGGAGTTGTCTTGAAGAACCGGGATACCGAGTCTGATCGGAACGCCTCGGGAGGAGGTCTATTCCTTCGTTGACCGTGAGAGCTTGTCATGGGCTAAGTTGGGACTCCCCTGCAGGGTTTTGAACTTTCGAAAGCCGTGCCCGCGGTTATGGGCAGATGGGAATTTGTTAATGTCCGGTTGTAGATAACTTGAACCTTAACTTAATTAAAAAATGAATCAACAGTGTGAGTTGCCGTGATGGTCTCTTCTTGGCGGAGTCCGGGAAGTGAACACGGCGTTGGAGTAATGCTTGCGCAGGTTGTCCTCTAGTTTCTCGCTTGCGCTTTGCCTCCTCTTCTCGCTCTCTTTTGTGAACAGGATAGCCACCATATATGCTAGTCGCTAGCTGCAGCTCCACATATTTTACCTTGCCTTACCTATAAGCTTAAATAGTCTTGATCGCGAGGGTGTGAGATTGCTGAGTCCCTGTGGCTCACAGATTACTATTATACCAGATGCAGGGCCTGATGATTCCGCTCTAGGTGACGCGCTTGAGCTCAAGTGGGAGTTCGACGAGGACTCTCAACGATACTACGTGTCTTTTCCTGATGATCAGTAGTGGTGCCCAGTTGGGGTGATCGGGACCGTGTCGCCTGTTGGGTTATCTTTTACTTTGGCGCTGTAGTCGGGCCATGAGTGTTTGAATGATGTAATGTTATTGATGTACCTTGATTGACATGGCGAGTGTAAGCCAACTATGTTATCTTCCCCTTTTATTATCTATATTACATGGGATGTTGTGAAGATTGCCTGACTTGCGTCTTATGCCTCGACACGTGGGAGCTATAGTCGCATCGAGGGTGTTACAGCATATGCGGCGTGCTTCACCCTGAAAGCGTAGCCATTCTTGATGCTACCTTGGGATGTTCGGACTGCATGGTTGATGGTACTTCTCAGGTCGCCTTTCATCAGCTTGGTGCAGTAAGGGCATCCGTAGCCCCCCTTTCGATTCCTGGCCTAACACGTTTCTCAAGCACACCACTGTCCAGCTCCCTCACCTTCTGCCTCATGTAGATCCTCTGGGTTTCTTGGTCACTGTCGACGTCGTCACTTAGGATCTACATGTAGTACCAAATGTTGCGTAAGTATATCTCATATGAGAATTCAGCAGGCATAGAGTCTATGAAACATAATGTAATTGAGGACAGCGTAAAATAGCTTCAAATGATGTTGAAAAAATAAATGCATAACTTATTAGTTGGTACATAAGCAACTAAATGGGATAGTACCATATAGTAAAAAAATGAAGGATCAACCATACATGTCGAAGAGAGCACTAGCATTGCCACATTTTGCCACACATTTTTCCCAAGCTTGCCTAAGGTTAGTTCATCAAAAGGAGAGCCACAAGTTGGCAGGCCTAAGGGAACCTTGCCACACTTTTTGTGTGTATGCCATGTGGGACCCAAGTGTGGCTTGCCTAAGGTGTGGCTGGAACCAAACACTCACTTAAGTTGGTCAAACTTTCCTAACCTTAGGTATGGCAATCTTTGGCAAAGTCACTAACCAAACAGCCTTTAGTGCAACAAAATTCACTTGTTACGTAAAAATGCATGAACTGATGATGTAACATGGCAGAGCAGCATACAGATGTACTAATGCAAAAAAAGACTTATAACTTACATGCATGACTAGATAAAATAGCTTGTGAGCTGTATCTATTTAGGGTTAGAATTTTGTGTGTTAATGATGATGGATATTGAAAGTCCACATGTTATCATCGTGGAAGTTTCCCCTGTTGATCGATACCCCACCCATCAATGTTCCTGAACCATTCAACGTTCTAGGTAAAGTAATTAATTATTATTAATTCTGACAATAAGTGATCCCAAATGTTGTACTAGAAAAAATGGTTTTTATCATTTATGCCACCAGTTGTGTCCCACAACTAAGTATCACCACTAGGAATTTCTACTGCTAAAAAAAGCCATCGCTTCTTTAGACACATGCTCAAAAATGCCACTCCACATCATTATTGTGATATCAAATCTATCTTGACATGCTATAATGGCATCAATACCTATGGACCAGCATGCCAGCTCCCCCTTTATCTCACTACAATAAAGTGTGGGCCCACTTGATCCCAATAGTGTTCTTATTTTCCTGTAAAATTATTCACTTACTTACTCCTCACAAGTGGGTCCACACTTATCATTGTGAGATAGAGAAAACTAAAATGTGGTCCTGGGCTTTTTTTGTCATATTGGATGGTCAACAAGTTTTAAATAAAAATAACAATGTCTAATGGCATTATTGAGCAAACATCTAACGGAACGATGGCATTTTTTATACATTTAATGGCATTTTTGAGTAAGCATCTCATGAATCGATGGCATTTTTGAGCGGATGTAACTTCTAAGGGAAAAACTGAGTAGTGGGATACAACTGGTGGCATAAATGATAAAAACCCTACAAAAGAACTAATTAAAACAACTCAGGTAAAACATTGATGATATCCAATTTCTTTATAAAATAGCCATTGCTTAGAGATAATCAATGTTTAAAATCATTGCCACAACCACTTATGGAACATTTAGACCAAAGATCGATCAAGTGCAACCAAACATGTACTCAACATTTTAATACCTTATTTTCCTTGTACTGACCAGAGAAGACCTAGGATATTACAAAATAAATAAATAAATAAAGGGGATAGATGACTAACCTCTTCTTCGTTCTCGTCGGCGATGACCACTGGTGGGGGCAGGGGAGGCAACAACTGTGGGAGACGAACACCCGGCTGAGGTTGAGGAGCCACCACCTGCTCCGGCAGAGGAGCCAGAGGAGCTACCTGTTCTGGATTATTAGCAGAATAATTTATATAGGTAAAAAACTGACATATACATGCCTCAATAAATGTAATCTAGCTACACAGCTGCGGATCCAGGATTTCATACTTGGGTGTTAAAAAATTTATATTGCAAACTAAAACCACAACAATATTTTTCAAATGGAGGGAGTAATATCTAAAATTTTCATGTGAAAAGATTCTTAGTCCATCGTAATGACAGTACTGACATGAATGACATAAAATGAAGATTATTTACTTCTTGACCATACAATATGACATTTTCATAAACAAGGCATGGTGTTGTTATCCTTAAGTTGCAGAAAATATTTTCACAAGCACCTACGTAGGCAATTCAATTCCAAGGTCAAGCTACGTATTTGTATTAGCACAGTCACCAAACCTAGGTGGATATATTAGCAGAATAATTTATCTACATCAAAATATTGCCTATACAGGGCTCAAAACATGTAACCTAGCTAGTTACCTAACACATCTACAGAATATTGATATGGAGTCCATCGATCAAAGATAAAAAGAAACCTTGGCCTTCCCCAAAAATAGAGAAAAGGACTGACCAGAGCACACCTAGGATTTTACAAAAAAAACTAAAGGAGATAGATGACTAACGTCGTCTTTGTTCACGTTGCCGGAGACCACAGGCTCGGGCAACGGAGGCGTCACCCGCGGCAGAGGAGACACCAGCTCCGTCTGAGGAGCCAGAGCAGCTACTGGGGCCCACATAAATGGCTATGCAAGGACAGTTTCATGCCGGTCAAGTACCATATATAAGAAATTTCGGCCAAAAAAATTCGGGTCCAGTACTGTACGTCTGTACCGGTGCTGCTGCTATCAAAATTTGGCATCAACACATTTTGGATGCACGAGAACCATGAGATCCTAGTGGTTGGTAGGTCTTAAATAAAGATAGCCTATACAATGAGGAGCTGACCCCCACACCCATGCACCCATGTGGATCCGCCTTGAAACCTAACGGATCTAACGAATCTAGGTTGACACCTAGGATTGACCAGAGCACACCTAGGATTTTACAAAAAATTAAAGGAGATAGATGACTAACGTCTTATTTGTTGACATCGCCGACGACCACAGGCTCGGGCACAAGAGGCATCACCTGCTCCGTCTGAGGAGCCAGAGCGGCTACCTGGTCCAATATAAATAGCATAATATTTTACATAGATCAAAAAATGTCATATACATGCCTAAACTAATGCAACCTAGCAACACAGCTTCGGATCCAGGATTTCAAAGTTGGGTGTTCAGAAATTAATATTGCAAACCAAAACCACGACAATATTTTTCAAACGGCTGAGATCAAGTTGGCTTTTGAGTCCAGAAGGCATTCTTCTGCCTCTGCTTCTGTTACTCAAGAAATTAAAGAGTTAGGAGTAATAGCTAAAATGCTCATGTGAAAATATTATTTTTCCATCATACTTATAGTGCAGACATGAATGACAGAAAATGAAGATTATTTAGTGTGACATTTTCGTAAACAAGGCATGGTGTTGTTATCCTTTACTTGCAGAAAATATTATGCTGAAAATAAGCAACCAAATAATATATTTCAAGTAAGGCTGATAACAAGTCAATGATATTAGTAATTGGACTCCAGGAATCAAGCAATTGGTGTTGAGAAATTTGAACGACAAAAAATGTGTCTGCTGGATTAAGCGTAAGAGGCTAGTTTTATACAAATTGACATGAAGTTTAGTGCATAAACTACACCACTTTTAGTACATTTAAAATAAAAGAACCATATATAAGAAATTTGGGGCAAATAATTTCGGGTGGTTGGCAGATCTATCTTAAAATTTGGCATCAACACATTTTGAATGCACGAGAGCCATGGATCAGAGTGGTTGGTAGATCTTAAAAACATGATAACCTATACAATGAGGAGCTGCCCCCACACCCATGCACCCCATGTGGACCCGCCCTCGAAACCTACCTGATCTAACAAATCTAGGTATGGATTTCATAGATGGAGGAAAAGCAGAAACCCTAGCCATGCCCAAAAATAGATAAGGGACTGAACAAGGAAACCTAGGATATTTCCTAAAATAGGACTGACCTCTTCTTCAACGTTGTCATCGCCGATGTTGACCACGAGCTGCGGCAGAGGAGGCAGATGGCGTGGGAGAGGAGGGAGATGGCGTGGCAGAGGAGTCACCTGCTCCGGCGGAGGAGCCACCTGCTCCGGCGTAGGTGACACCTGCACCGGAGCCTGGACGTGGTCAATGATGTCACGGCCACCCTGCTGCCGGCTGGAGCCCTCGCCGGAGGGGAGGGGTTTCTCCATGTGCAGCTTCGCACGGCGCTTGGATGCTTCATGTGCCATGGCGTCAGCCCCGGCGTTGGCCCTCCCTCCCATGGTGCGCTTGGGCATCTCGACGGCGGAGGTGTAGCGACGGGAAGGGAGCAGCAGCAGGAAGGGAGCAACGGCGGGGTGGGGAGGCGAGTGGTGAGGCATGGGAGGTGAAAACCCTCGAATTTGTGGATGGGGAAGAGGACAGGAAGAGGGCAGCGGCGATGAGATAAATGCTAATGGGGAAGCGGAGCATGCTATGGGGAAGCTGAGCCACCGATTTAGTCCTGAGCAGTCAAAAGGAGTTGTTGCCACGTTCACACCTCTCCATGTGTTGTTCACACCACCACGTCTTGCCACGTCAAAACGTAACTTCTCACTTCTCACTTAAATGAATAGCCCGATTGTGCACAACCATGATTTATGAGTAATGCAACTTCCCTTCAAAAAATTGTGTAATGCAACTCCCTCATTACACAGAACAAAGTCATACAGTGGGACAACTGAATTTGCAGGCTTGTTTCATCTGCACATGTCATTTTTTATATTTGTCCTAAAATATGTTGTAAAACTTTACAAACAATGGAATGGAAAATGGATGTGACAAAACTTCGTCAGCAACCACGCGGATTCGTCTGCCATATATCCGATGTCCGGTACCGAGGAGGGGAATGTTGATCCACACGATGGCATGTGTTTCGTCTGGACCAATATCATGCATCCCGAGCCAACCGGGCCAAAACTTGCGCCGCTAGCCTTCTCGATCCAAACAACGAGCTAGTGTCCACCATGTGCAGAGATGCTCATGGGGACAGGTTTGCTAGCACTAGTGAATGACGTCGGATCTCGGTGTGCAGTATGTGTAGCCACGTGTCTCTTTGGCGTGCCTGGCATACCGAAGGGACTCGTCGAAGGTCCAACGAACCGCGGTGGGGTCAATGCTGGATGTATGGTGTGGGTCAACCTGGCTAACGGTGCATGGTTTGAGTTTAGGTGGCTAGGTTTGCATGGCTGGGGGGCTAGATGGCTAATGAGTGCGCATGTGTCGTCTGTACATTGTCAAGGTTGAATGGTGGTTGTCTACGTGGCCATGCGTGCATGCATGGTGTGGGTCTAGTTTGCGTTCGGCGCACAGGATGTGCCTTTGTGGGTAGGGCCCACAACTTGTGGCACAGAGTTCTGAAGCAGATGAAGGGGCGGGCCCCGGTCTTCGTCCACAAGCAGGACTTGTTCCGTCTCGATGGCTAGCTCCGAGATGCGTTTTGGTCTCGTTTACACACAACCTATGTGAAGGCTTATGCGTGCCGCTCTCGATGTTCGACCACACCCACACCGTGAAAGGTCCCAAGAAATTTGGATCCCTCATGAATTTGCACGGATTATGCGGCGGCAGACGAGACCCGGCATTTTTTTCCCTTAACAATGGCAAAGAGGCGGCCCTGCTCATTGGTCACACATGGCACATATATTGACCAGAGCTTAGCATGGAACTATCACCCCCAATCCCCGCTGTGATTTCATGTGGCCGTGGTATAGATCCTGAATTTCCGAGGATACTGCCCTAGAAATGCGGCAAATATCCCAAATATGGCAAGCGCGGGCTCTGAGAAAGGCCGGGACCTTGCATGCACTTTTGGATTGTTCTCCGTTGACCCGAGAGAGAGCATCGGCGAAAATGGAGGAACGTGCCCGCATTCATTGTGCAAACCGGACACGTTACCCCAAGGTAGCTAGATCCAAACCATGCACCCCCGCCGTCTAGACCCACATGGTGCACCAATTAGACACTAGACCCACATCACTTACGCCGGCCCCCAAGCCAACCATTCCCCGTGTAGACTCATATGTCGCACCCCGCAAAATAGCTTAGCACAAGACTTCCACCCCGATTTCCACAACATGCACCACTACACGTAAGTGTCCAAAAAATGGACTATCGCATTATCAACATTTTTTTTGCCAAAACAAGTAAGTTGTTTTTAAATTGCTTGAAAATAGCAAGGTTTCTGTTAAATTATAATTTCATTAATTACACATTATAACATGCATTTTTTGTCCCTCAAAAAGGGGTGCATTCCTTTTTATAAACCCACAAAATTACTTCCTTTCCCTGGAAAAAACAAATCCTTCTTCACCCTCTCACAATCACGTTCACGGTGGCCTCGCCCTATAATCTAGGAGTGGTCGATCCAATCTCCCCATGGGGGACAACTTCCATGCACTATCTATCTTGGTTGGTTGCAACCATCTCGCCATCATGGTTTTTATGGGAAAGTCACATTCTTTTGTTTTTCCGTCCAAATATATGTGGCAAAAAAACATGGAGAAAAAATTATAGAAGGCATGGTGGGATACGTGCACAGGTTGTCTTTTTTTACTACAAGTGCACTTGTTCGCAAGTTGCATGTGCACGTGTCATGTTTCATTTTTTATTGAAAATTATGTTGTACACCTTTACATAGACGCTTGAATTGTTGTTTTCGTATGTTAATAATTCCTAAATATTGAAATTCAGCATGCACATAACACATGGTTTCCAAGCTTCGTCAGCGACCGCTTGGATTCGTCTGGTATATGCCCGCTGTTTGGTATTGGGCAGGGGAATGTGGATCCATCGATGCCATGCGTTTCATCTGGACCCATGTCATACACCCCCAACAAATCAGGCCGACATCATGTGCCGCTAGGATTCTCGATCCTAACCATGCGCTAGTGTCCACCATGGGTAGAGATGCTCAGGTGCACAGTTTTGGCTGGCACTAGTGAATGACGTCGTATCTCGGTGTGCAATAAGTGTAGTCGCATCTTGCTTTGACATACCTGAAATGCCGAGGGAAGGGACTTGTCTCGGAGGTCCAACGAACCGAGGTGGGGTCAAAAATGGATGGATGTTGTGGGTGAACCTGGCAAATGGTGCACGGTTTGAGTGAAGTTGGCTAGGTGTGCATGGCTGGATGCTAGATGGCTAATGAGTGCGCATGCGTCTTGTGTACATTGTCAAGGTTGACCGGTGAGTGTCTACTTGGCCACGCGTGCATGCATGGTGTGGGTCCAGTTGGTGTGCGGCGCAAGGGACGAGCCTTGGTTGCTAGGGTCCACATCTTGCGGCACGGAGTTCTGAAGCAGATGAAGGGGCAGGCCCCGCACACCGTTCATAGGCCAGACTCGTTTCCTCTGAATGGACAATGGCTCCGAGGCGGCCCTTCTCTTTGGTGGCACAATGGCCCATATATATGGACCAAAGAGCTTAGCATGTGATTGTTACCCCATTCCCTGCTATGATTTCATGTGGCCGCGGTATAGATCGTGAATTCCCGATGATACTACCCTAGAAATGTGGCAACTGTCCCGAATATGGCACACGGGACCCAAGAAAGGCCGGGACCTAGCATGCGCATTTGGATTGTTCTCCGTTGACCCGAGAGAAAGCACCGATGAAAACGGAGGAACGGGCCCGCACTCAGTGCACAAACCGGATGCGTTACCCCAAGGTAGCTAGATCCAAACCATGCACCCCCGCCGTCTAGACTCACGTGGCGCACCACTTACGCAGTAGACCCACACCACTTACACCGGCCCCCAAGCCCAAGCATTCCCCCCGGGTAGACTCATATGTCGCACACCACAAAATAGAATTAGCACAAGACTTCCACCCCGATTCACCAGGTTACTACCTTGTGCACCCCTAGCCAGCATGATACACTGCATGCACCTAGAGCCACCTGGGCCCACAGCATGCACCACTACACGTACATGTCCAAAAAACAAACTAACCCATAATCAACTTTTTTTTCCAAAACAATTTAGTTATTTTTATAATGGCTTGAAAATAGCAAGGTTTCTGTTAAATAATAATTTCCTTAATTACAATAAGGTCCATTTTGTAACCACACAAAATTCCTACCTTCCCTCGAAAAAAAGAATTCTTCTCTCACGATCACGATGGCCTCACCCTATAATCTAGGAGTCGATCCAATCTCCCCACAGGGGCCAAGTTGCACGCAGTAGATATTTTTGGTTGGTTGCAAATTTCTCTCCAAAATGGTTTATTGTGAGAAAATCACCTTATATTTTTTTTACTTCCAAAGACATGTAGCGACAAAAGCATGGAACAAAATCATAGGAGGCACGGTTGGATACGTGCACATGCAGTATTTTTCTACTACAACTGGACCTGTTGGCAAATTGCATGTGCACGTGTCATGTTTCAATTTATCTTGAAAATTATGTTGTACACATTTACATAGGTGATCAAATTGTTGTTTTCATATGTTAATAATCCCTACATATTGACCACGTAACACATGTGGTAAGCAATCCAAACAATTCAAAAAAATCCCTAAATATTGAATTTAAGCATCCTCCTAGAAATTATCAGTCATAGAACCAACATCTCTTTCGTAGAGATTAAGGTACTTCCACATTAAATCTAATACAATAAATTCAAAGGATCAACTTAATACATTAACAACACATAGGGATGTAGCCCAGGAATCCAACGAGTAGAGAGAAAAGGAGGAACAAAAGCTTGAAGAAGAAGGATCAGCCAGCAGCAGCACCATCAGCCTCCTAGCCTCACAACTCCAGGTCTCCAGCCTTGTGAACTCTAGTTTTTTTCCTGCGAAACACAAATGACAAAGTTGCTGTTACAGGTTAGGACTTAGTGAAAATTACAGTTATGTTGAAACAGTTATAATGACAAACAGTGTTGACATGATGGTTACAACAAGCAAACAAAACCAAGCTCACAAGTGCAACTTACTTTTAACATCAGACAATTATATTGACATGGCCACTTTAGAGCAAGATTTTACTATGCAACATAAACTTGTCATAGCAACAAAAGGCATGGCATGAATGTATTGACAACAGAATGCAAATAAACTTTAGGAAGCTTGGCCAGAGAAGTTATATTTTTAGTGGCAACCTTCAAGCAAAGTGGCATAGTTTTATAACAGAAAGGGCTGCAGTTATTGGTAGAGGCACACTGAGGTTGGCTAGCCATAGAGGATGACCAGTGGGCCAGGGGCCACATGACTGGGAGCATTTGTGTGTGCGCAACTGCCGTGGGACCCGGATGTCAGTGGCTTACTTTGAAAATAAAAGGGGGATTTATAGTTTAATGGGAACCATCAAGAAAATTCGTGAAGTTTTATAGCTGACAGATTTATACTTGCTGAGATGCACAGAGTAAAACGATAGCATGTTGGAGGCAATAAATAAATATGCTACATGGCTTTTCATGGCATCTAATTGCACAGAATGCTAAGTAAAAATCATGGAGAACAAGACATACAACATGAGCATCTCCATAAGAGTTGGTAGCTCTACCAAAAAGCAATCAACAACTAAAAAATAAAAGGTTCAAATATAGTATCAAGCACTTAATAATAGAAAGACACATAACAAATTTTTGGAGTAGAAGTGTAGGTGAACATCAAATACTACCACTACAATAGTAAAAATTTAGCCTAGGGTTCATATACATCATAATCCAGCCCCCAAAACCATGTACTCAATCACTACCACCACAACTGTAAGCAGTAGCAGTAGGAAGATTAGGAGTGGGGAAGCTTACCCTAAACAACGGTACCGCCGCCGTTCAGACGAGGGGAGCGGCGAGGGAACCATGGAGAACGGCGGGGAAGCGATGTCGCGACCACCGTCCTCCTCCTCTTGCGTTTCGAAGTCATCTCTGACTTGGTTGGAAGCTCCACAATCTGCAACGGCACCTCGTGCACCGTGGGTTCCTGATCCAGTGGATGCTCTACCCTGGATCTAAACGCCCACCACCTCCGCATGTCCCACGGGCTGGACGAATTGTCCTGCTCCATCGCCCACTGGAGGATCTCGATGTCGTGCCTCGGTTGTGCGGGCGGGGGAAAAAGCTTTTTCTTCTCCCTAGATGTCATTTCCCTCAATGTGGCCATTGTCGTCCAGTGCAACTGCCTTATGTTGTCAAATCAAGAACGGATCTCCATCAATATGGCCATCTTTACCTGGTCGCCGCCGGTGATCTGCTCCTCCATCGAGGTTCTTGCGTGGATGGAAGAAGGGGGTGGGATGTGGAAGAGGAGACGAGCAAAGTTGCGGCCGGGAGAAGGAGGAGAAGGAGAGGGAGGAGATGTCGCGGTTGTAATGGCGATGGGTGAGGGGAAGGATGATGGCGGCGGCGGTTCTGCATTGGATGAGAGGGGCGGCGCGTGATTGTTTTCTTCCTATGACTTTTTTGAGACAATTTTTTCCTATGACTAAAATGCCACAGATTAAAACGGTTCCATAAAAGCCCAACCACTGTAAAACTTTGTATAATAAATATAGATAATTCGGGCCAACCAAAGCCCACAACATGAATTAATAGTACGCTTACATCTTAAATAACACCAAGACAAATATAGATAGATAGACTTTTTAGCTAAAAAAGATAGATAGATAGATGGCCGCCGCTTCTCCACCAGGCTCCTCCTTGCTCCTCCTCTGGGTGCCCTTCACTGCTCCTCCGCGGTGTTGTTGATGGGGTACGGCAGAGTGTGCATGCGCTCGTCGGTGGGGAATGCGTTATCGTAGTCCGTGAAGATGTTATGGGTGGTGAAAGCTATGAACTCGCAGCCACACCAGAACACGCGGCCGAGGAGGTAGAACGCGTCGAAGGGGTTAGTGAAGTGGGCAAGGATAGCAACCACAACCCCGTTGTGGATGACCTCCTCAACTCGGTACATCCTTGGAGATCCCCGAGGGAGGTGCCCGTAGCCGGCCCGAAGGAAGAAGTCAGTGAGCCTCCTTGCACCCCTCCACCTTGACATCGCCCACACACGAATGGTGCTCTCGACGTACACCCCGGCGGGGTAGAGCATCTCCGGCACGGTGGGGGGAAGCGGTAGGTTGGCCCGGTGTACTGCATGGCTGCGGCAGGCTGGTTCTTGGGGCTGTTTGTGGTGAAGAAGAAGAAGGGCAGGCGCAAAATGCAGGTGGGAGAGTATGGGAGATGGATGAAGGGTGTGAGAGGAAGAGGAACATGGTAGGTGGCTTAAATAGCCACCGTGGCAGTAATGGGGTCAAATGTTAACAAATTTTCCACCCACCGCGGCATCGGGAGTGTACACGCGTGGGAAACTGTAGTGTGAATCAAAATGAGAAGTTTAAGTGCTAGCCTATGTGTCGTCGGTCGGGTCAACCGGGGACGGCTCTGCGGCGCGTGCACCTTCCACTACTAGGGAAAACCTTATACACAGAATCTTAGTAGCAGCGCGGTCTAAAAACAAACGCTACTGCTAATTAGCAGCAACGAGATTTAGAAAAGAGCGCTGCTAATGACTGAGTAGCAGTAGCGCTCTAGGTGAAAAGAGCGCTACTACTATAATTGCCACGGTGTTGCCTCCAGGCTAGATATAGTAGTAGCGCCCTTCCCATGGACGCGCTCCTGCTAAAGAACTTTTTAGCAGCGGTTTTGCTCAAAACTCGCTGCTGCTAAGTATGACCGCAACTAATTAAGTTTAGTCCCATACTGCTAAGCGAACAAGGTGTTTACCACCTTAAATATGTTGCTTCTCAACCTATCTCGAGCACTTGGTTTTCATTGAACTATATGTGTATGATTTGTGGTTGCAATATGAATCCTCGCCTGTACCTATACAAGTACAGTGAGGATTCATGTTGACTATTTAGATTATACACAAAACGATCAATGATGACCAATGTATATTTTTGGTGTTTTTACTAAACAAAAGAAATAACTGCTTCCATTAGCAGTAGCGGTTTTCCCCAAAACGCGCTGTAGATAAGTTAGCTATAGCGCGTTTTTTGTACGTGCGCTACTGCTAGTTCGAGTTAACTACCCCCCGCATCAAAATTTTGCTAAGTCCACCTTTCCCCCCCACCGGCATGTTCCCCTACTCCCTGTCGCCGCCGCCCGAGCTCGAGCGCGCCTGCGCTCTCACCGCCGCCGCCGCCGCCCGCCCTCAACCTCACCGCTGCCACTCTCGACCACACTATCGCCGCCCTCGACCTCACCGCCGCCGTCCTTGATCGAGCCCGCCGAGCCCGCCTCCCAGGACCGCCGCCCTCCCGATCCCGAGCCCACCCTCGCCGCCCCTCCATCGCCGAGCACCTCCCCACCATCGTCTCTCCCTCTGTAAGCCCCCCACCCCTCCCCAACCCCCTCTCTCTTTGCTTATTTAGTAGATGATTTTAGTAGTAGTAGATGTTAATTTAGGGTTCATAGATAATGATTTTTAGAAGTAGTGGATATTAATTACTAGTAGTGATGGTAAACTAGTTGTATAATTAGCAGTAGTACATGTTAATTAGTAGTAGATGTAGTAGTTAGATGTTAATTAGTAGTAGTAGATGTGCTAGTTTCATTCTATTTATAGTAAGTTTATATTTAGTAAGAACTAGTTGAATTAATAGAACTAGTTTAGTTTTAGTTGAACTAGTTAAGTTTTAGTTGAACTAGTATAGTAACTAAATTAATAACTAGTTGAACTACTTCATTTTTAGAAAGAACTAGTTTTTTCTTTTTATACTAAGTTTATATTTAGTAAGAACTAGTTGAATTAATAGAACTAGTTGAACATGCCATATTTGGTGTTATTTTTGAGTTTAAGAAATTATTTCATGTTTTGGTTACACCTCCGAGTGGCCTATGTTTTGCCGGAGTGTTGATTAATTTCCATTCCGGCAAATTTCAGGTGCTTGATATGTCTTTTTTTAGCAAAGGTCATGCCGGATTTTTCCATGAATTCTGGCATGACTTGTGCTAGAATATGTACAAGTTTAATCTTTGAATTATGAACGTAGGAAATGTCGTACTCGGACGACGACAGTCTCCCGGGGGAGTGCAGTTGGTGCCACGATGATCGAGGTTTGTTCGACAGGTTCGTTCAGCTGGATGAAGATCGGCGCTTCAGCATTAAGCTCGAGGAGACCTTCGATGTTGAAACGGTACGTAACAACGACAAATGTTTTTTTTCGTAATTAAGCATGACTTCAACTATTTCAACGTCTAATATTCATCTTTTATAGTTCGACTAGCTTATCCCATGCCATGCAAGACGCTATGTCTTGGAGAGGATGGGTTTTGAAGACCATGAAAATTTTCAAACAAAGAAAATACACCTAAGGACCCATCATGATATCGATTTTGAAGTAAATCTGTACAATTCTCAGAGCGTAACCCATTTTGGTTGCCAAAATTGGGAAGCACTTTGCAAAATGTATGGTTTTTATGAGGGTATGATTGTTAGCATGGATCTTGGTGATCCTGACATCGAGCAAGACAATATGGACATTTGGGTCCTTCTTGATACGCTTCCGATTCTACCACAATGTGATTTTCTCAAACATAGTTATTAACTAATTTATATTGTTTATTTCAAAATAGTTGACAGCTTATTTCCATTGACAGCTTATTTTGAATCTGCAAAGAATGTGCAGAAGATGGTAGACAAAACCCACTACACTGATGGCTCCGAATTAACTTATAAGGAGAAAAATCATCTGATTGCTTATTGTACTTTTTTGAGAATTACAATACCTATTATCGAACTCCTCCAAATTATGGTGAATACGTGCCACTAGTGCACGTGTTGAACCACGATAACTTCTATGGAGATACCCTGGTAAGATATTTTACTATTACGACATCCGTGCATCTTTTGCATACTTCTAAAACTAGTACATCATTGCTAACTACGAAGTTATTACTATGTTTTTCAACAGAAAATCCCGATGGATTGTGTGCCTCATCTGATGTATTACAATGGTCGCCTTGAAGTTCTGAACCTACAGCCAGGTCATCCTACGGATCTCACCTGTGCATATCGAATTTCTGAAACCGGTGAACACATGCTAATCAAAGAGTGGAAAAAATGTTTGGACATTCGTAAGGAGGTTCTTGGAAGCAACGTTAAGCGAAAGGTAAGAATTGGAGACAGGATAATCTGCATTCTCCAAAATGGAGAGCGAGGGGCTATCTTGTTTTTTGCTGTTTTACCTTAGAGAATATAGTAGGTCCTAAGAGAATGTAGTAGGTCCTATGAGGTACAATATGTTTATTATGTGATACAATGTGTTAGAGTTGAAGATCTGAGGAGTACTTGTGATTACGACTAGTGACCAATGATATGATGATGATGATGATAAGTTGTTAATGATATGATGATGATGATGATGATGATATTTATTATATCATTGGGTGAAAGAACCGCGGATTAGTTTCAAGTGGATGTCCGTCCACTTGAAACTAGTCCACACGGTTCTTTCACCCCGTGATGTAATAACTCATTTTGATGTAAAAACAATTTTTAAATTCCTGTTCTATGAAAATTTGTGTAAAGGTGTACGAATACAACATGAAATAAAAAAGAAATAAAATATGAAATAATAGTAGCAGCGCGGGCAGAGAGAAGCGCTACTACTAATTACCAGCAGCGCTCCTCCTGGAACTCGCTGCTACTAAGTCGATTTAGCCGTAGCGTGGGTGGAGGCACGCTACTGCTATTCGTTAGCTGTAGCACCTTATCAGTAGCGCACCACCCCGCGCTACTGATAGGTCTAAAACCCGCGCTGCTGCTAGCCTTTTCCCTAGTAGTGTTCGCGTATGTGCACGCATGCAACATAGGCTGAAGCGGACGCATGCATGCAACCGCATGCAACGTAGGCTCACTTGGGCGCATGCAACGGTGGAAGACATCGCTCGGTCCAACGGGTGGGCTTCTTTACACAGCCCCACGACACGATGCATGGCAGCCCACCCTCGAGCGCAGAAAAAAACAAGCGCTGAAAAAAAACGTAAGTATTAGTATGATTTATCGATGCGAAAGCCCTAGATAATCCTTACAATGTCAAAAAGCTACGAAACATGGCAATGATGCTAGTCATGTTGGTACAAGGTTGTTGGTCCAATTCAAGGATGTCGACAAAAACATGCTTCGAGACGGACCCTTCCCATCCCGAAAGGCCTCCGATGAAGCAGGTTCAGAATGACACCGAATTTTGCCAGGATGTAAGTCCAGTGAGTTCAACACTTGTTCATGTTGGCCAATGTGGGAATGACCATCGAAGGAGATAAAGATTGATACTTGTTCATGTGGGCCCATATTTTTTTACATTTGGTGTCGATAGAACACAAAAAACAAACATGACTATATGCTTTTAGGTCTTCACCCTCCCCAATTTGTTGGCCAACTCAGCAGGTTTTGCCATAAGATGCCACCTCTTTTTGTAAGCTGCAATTGATGTGGTTTTGCATGCTGGTTCTCTTTCCTGCAGAACGGGCATTTATAGAGACCGTTATGCCGGTACACAATCTTTGCAGCCATGAGCCACTTGAAGATTTTCTTTCTGAAAGCTTCCCTCAGCTGTAGGTAGTTCTCCCATTCTTCCAAATCTGCAACCTGGTATTAAAAGAAAAAAATCTCATGCCAGCGAATTGTACATTATATCAAAGGCAGGTAATAGATTGTTTTTTCTTTGTATTGGTTTCCTAAAACTTTGGTTATATGGAAGACAGGCATAAAATGGAATACAAATGATCCATTCATCTAAATTTGCAAACCCTAGGATTGATAACCGTAGGATTAACCAAAAAGGCAAACAGTACGATTGTCTATACGAATAGCGAGGAATAACAAGAGAGCAATTTCTAGGGTTAACCTCGAGAAGGAAAATTCTAGGGTTAATATCTGCAGACACTAACCGATTCGTCGTCGTTGGTGCTGTGTTGGACCAGTTGCGGCTGCGAATCGGCGGCGATGACTTCCTTGTCGACTAGTTCTTTCATGGGGTCCACATCTACCGCACGGAGCGCACCAGCCACACACACTCTCCCGGCAGGTAGGATCATCCTCGCCAGCAAGAATGTGGGCTTTTTGGTGGTGGCGAGTAGTGGGCGGCGACGAAGACGTGGGTGGATAGGCAGAGGCGATCGAACGCTGGAGGCGGGAGCGAGATTTGGGGAATGAAAATTCAATTTGTTTGGGAGAGAGAGGTCAAGGCCGCACACAATTCGTCACTTTTGAAATTTAGGTACAAACATGCACGTATACGGCATCGTGCACACCTAGAGATTTGCCCGAACCAACCAATCAACCAACCAAGTAAAAGAAAAAATGCACAATGTCGGTCCACAAACGTGGCAACATAAACTGAACACCAAAATAGTGTGTTAAAAAAACAGCAAAATAGGAGGGACATTTTTTTGTTTTGCGCAGTACTACTAAATACTAGAAGGGAGAAATACCGAAAAAATACTTGAAGGGACAGTTGGCACATTTAATTTCACATGGAATCTACTAGCTTTTTTGTTCATCGCTAGCTATGTTGTACCGATTAGGTAAAATGATTGGATAATTATTAAACCCTAGCAATTGTCAAGGTTTATCGGTGTGTGTCTACGTGGCCAAGTGTGCTTGCATGATGTGGGTCCAGGTGAGTGTGCTGCATGGGACGGGCCTTTGTGGTTAGGGCCCACATGAAGCGGCACCGAATTTTGAGGAATGTGAAGGAACGAGCCCCACACACCGTCCGCATGCCGGACTTGTTCCCTCCCATTGGCTATATCCAACATGCGATATGGCCTCGTTTACACTTACTCCGCGTGAGGGTTTATGCATGCCCCTCTCGTTGTTTGACCATACCCTTCATGAGTCATATTATGAGACCACGCCAAGCCCCGTGATGCACCGCCTAGGCACAAACCGGGCGCGTTACCTCTCGGTAGCTAGATCCAAACCATGCACCCCCACTGTTTAGACCCAAGTGGAGTAGCACCTAGACACATGACCTACGACACTTGTGCCACCCCCCGAACCATGCATGCCCGTCGTGTAGACTCATATGTGGCCATGTGTGCATGCATGTTGTGGTTCCAGCTGTGTGCGATGCACGGTACGGTCCTTGGTTACTAGGTCTAACATCACGCGGCACCGAGATTTGAGGAAAATGAAGGAATGGGCCCCGCACTCCCTTCATAGGACGGACGCATTCCCACTCTGTGGCTTGATCCAGCATGGGATATGGCCCTAGTTTCCCATAGCCTACGTGAGGGCCTACGCATGCGCTCTTGATGTTTTAGCACACCCGCTAGGGGTTGTATGATTACACTTGCGCTAGGTCCCGTGAATTTTCGGCCCCTGGATAATTTGCATGGATTATAACGGCAGCTGATGAGCATCATAGCCTAGAGAACGGCGTCGAGGCCACCCCTCCCTTTGGTAGCATATGGTGCATATATGGACCAAAGAGGTTAACATGGGGCTTTCATCCCAATCCTTGCTATGATTTCATGTGGCCGTTGTAGATCTTGAACTTTCGATGTTACAACCCTAGAAATGCGGTAAATGTCCCGAATATGGGAGGGAGGGGGGCTGGAGAAAGGCCACGCAATAAACGATCCCCATAATTTTATGTTTGTTTTATCTGGTAAGACAAACAAGTTTTTTAAAATAAGGATTTTTAGCATGTTTTAGTAAGGATTTTATAATTTCACAATATAAGGTGCTTATTTTTTCCTAAAACAACTGTGTTGTAAACGCACAAAGCTCCACATTGAGCCTCTCACCATCACGTTCATGTTGAACTCACCCTAAAATGAAGGAGAGGTAGATCGAATCTCCCCATGGGGGCAACCTCCAACTAGTAGCTAAATATGGTTAGTTGAGAATTTCTCCCCAAGTCGTTTTTTTGAGGCAAAATCACTTTCTTTTTTTTCCTCCAATATTGTGGCGAAATACATGGATGAAAAATCGTGGTAGGCATGGTGGAATGAGTGCACCTGTTTTTCCCCTCCAAAAGTGCACTAGTTGCCATATTGCATGTGAACGTGTCACCTGTACAAACAATTGAATTGTCGTTTTTATTTTGTTAAAAATTCCTAAATATTGAATTTCAGCATGCACCTACCCCATGTCAGTTAGGTCAAATTTGTTTTATCCAAGCTCCGCCAGCGACCGTGCAGATCCTTGTACCATGCACGTGCTGCTCCGGGCCTCTGGCGTCCGGTACCGGATATGGGATTCTAGATGTGATGCAATACAATTCATGTTGACCCATATCATGCACCCTTAGCCAACCAAGCCGACAACATGCACCGCTAGCCACCTCGATCTAGACCATGCGGTAGTGTCCACGATGGGCAAAGATGCTCAGTTGGACATGTTTGCTGGCACTAGTGCATGATGCCCAATCTCGGTGTGCAAGATGGGTAGTTGTGTATCACTTTGACATGCTTAGCTTACGGAGGGAGGGACTGGTTGGAGAACTAATGAATCGAGGAGGGGTCAAGGGTGGATGGATGGTGTGGGTCAACTTGGGTAAAGGGGAACAGTTTGAGGCCATTTGAACAATGGATGCCATGGCTATGGTCATGAGCTACCTCACTTGCCTTACCACGAAATTTTTCATAAGGGGACAGTGTAAACCTAAAAATTTTGAGTTTTATTTTTGGATATCCTGATTGTTACATTTATGGCATCGTGTACAACAAATTTGGGGTTATTTTGGAGATGGTCAAAAAAATCACTTCATTACAAATGGACCGTTTGGTCCCACTTAAGCGAGTTTTTCCAACAAGGTGGTTTTTTCGACCACATCCAAATCACCTGAAATTTTGTACACATGATCTTTTCATAAACATAGACGGAATTTGAAAGTTTTCCATTTTTTAGAATTTTATATAATTTATAGTGGCTCAGTGAAACTCAGGTACATACCTCTGACTTTACCCTAAGGGGATAGTGTAAACTTCATTATTGCTGAATTTTCTTTGATAATCATGTTTATTACATGGATGTGACTGTGTAAAAAAATTGGATGATTTGGAAAAGAAAAATCCCACCAACTAACAAGAGATATCAAACCCCACGGCCTGCATACGACTAGAAACCCAACAACCATATGGGCCAGGATGCAGGCCCGTGGGACGTTGATTTCTCCTACTAGTAGGCCCCATAGGGCATACACAGAAGTGGATAGGGAACTTCCTGTTTCAGTGAGAGAGGCTCATGCAATTGGTGTCTCAGCCGCATATATAAGTAGGTGCGTGCGCGTCTCGCTTGGCGAGGTGGGACTAAATTCCCACCACCCGTCAGTTGCGCCCAGTGTGTCTCAGTGTTGGGCCAAATTTTGTTGGGCTGTCCCACGCGAACCTCACTCGCATGCTGCACCACGCGTCCCTATAGATGGTTGGGCTGGCCCAACATATACTCATATCCTTTGTCTTTTTTGTTTTTCACATATTCTCTTTCATTTATTATTATACAGTTCTAAAACAAAGGTTGTTATAAATGCACAAAACTCCTTCTTCAGCCTCTCACCATCACATTCACGTTGAACTCACCCTAAAATCAAGGAGAGGTAGATCGAATCTCCCCACGGGGGACAACCTCCATGGAGTAGCTAAATATGGTTACTTCATCTTTTCTTCCCAAGTCGTTTTTGAGGGGAAAATACAATTTTCTTTTTTCCTCCAATATTTGTGGCGAAATACATGGAACAAAAATCGTGGGAGGCATGGGGGCTACCTGTTTTCCCCCTCCAAAAGTGCACTTGTTGCCAAAATGCATGTGAACGTGTCATATTCCACATTCTCCGTAATACATGTTGTACACCTGCACAAACAATTGAATTGTCGTTTTCATTTTGTTATCAATTCCTAAATCTTGAATTTCAACATGCACCTATCCCATGGTCTCATCCAAGATCCCACATCAACCACACAGATTCTTCTACCATGCATGTGTGCTTCTCCGGCGTCCGGTACAAGAGAGGGGAATCTTGATCCGATGTGATGTGATTCATGTCTACCCATAGCATGCACCGCTAGGCAACCGGGCCGAAAACATGCACCGCTAGCCGCCTCGATCCAGATAATGGGCAAAGATGCTCAGCCGGACATGTTTGTTGGCACTAGTGCATGACGCGCCAATCTTGGTGTGCAAGACGTGTAGCCGCGTGTCGTTTTAACATGCTTGGCATACCAAGGGAAGGGACTCGTCGGAGATCCAACGAACCGAGGTGGGGTCAAGGGTGGATGGATGGTGTGGGTCAACTTGGCTAAAGGTTTACGGTGGGTGTCTACGTGGCAAGTGTGCATGCATGGTGTGAATCCAGCTGTGTGTGATGCACTGGATGGGCCTTTTTGGATAGGTCCCACATGAAGAGGCAACGAATTTTGAGGAAAATGAAGGAACAGGCCCCACACTCCGTCTGCATGCCGAACTCGTTCCCTCCATTGGCTACATCCAGCATGCGATATGGCATGCCTTCCACATAGCCCTCGTATGGGCTTATGCGTGCCGCTCTCGGTGTTTGACCACACCATTCATGGGTCATACGACGAGACCACGCCAGGCCCCATGAAGCACCGCCTAGACACAAACCGGACGTGTTACCTCTTGGTAGCTATATCCAAAGCACATGCAGCCCGCCGTCTAGACCCACGTGTGGAGCATCGCGTAGACGTTTATACTAATACGTGGACATGCATCCTCTTGGTAGACGTTTAGACTCATGCATTACCTCTTGGTAGCTAGATCCAAACTGGACTCACACCACTTACGCCAGTCCCCGAACCATGCATCCCCGCCGTTTAGACTCATATGTGGACATGTGTGCATGCATGTTGTGGGTCCGGTTGAATGCGATGCACGAGACATGCCTTGGTTACTAGGTCTAACATCACGTGGCATCGAGATTTGAGGCAAATGAAGGAACGGGCCCCGCACTCCTTTCACAGGCCGGACGCATTCTCTGTCGATGGCTTGATCCGACATGCGATATGGTCCCGTTTGCACACAGCCTATGTGAGGGCCAATGCATGCTACTCTCGATGTTTTACCACACCCTCTACGGGTTGTACAATGACACCACACCCGGTCCGGTGAATTTTTAGCCCCTCACGAATTTGTATTGATTATAACAATAGCAGACGGGCATCATAGCCGTAGAGAACAGCTTCGAGGCCACGCCTCCCATTGGTAGCATATGGCACATATATGCACCAAAGATCTTAACATGGGGCACTCATCCCATTCCCTACTATGATTTCATGGTGGCTGCATAAGATCTTGAACTTTCGAGGTTACAACCATAGAAATGCGGTAAATGGGCCGAATATGCGAGGGGAGGCGAGAAAGGCGACACAATTACCTACACCCATTATTGAAGTTTGTTTTTTTGGAAAGAAACAATTTTTTATAAATAAGGAATTTTTAGCACTTATGAATAACGATTTTATAATTTCACATTGTAAGGTGCATTTTTTTCTCTAAAACAAAGGTGTTGTAAACACACACAACTCCTCCTTGAGCCTCTCACCATCACCTTCATGATGAACTCACCCAAAATGGATTTCCCTGTTTTTTATGATTTTCCTTTGTTTTTGTTTTTTAGACAAAAGGATTTTGCTTTGTATTTTTTTATTAGTAACATGGGGTTTTAATTTGTGACTAGTAAGCGGCCTGTGGGCCTGTTTGGTTGTTTCTTTACGAACTGGACCCACGGGCCGTTATTTTCTGTGCTTAACACGGATAGGGTCTGTGTCATCACCCCCATCGCCCACACACCCCCGCCCCCTCACCCCACCCTCCACACAAACCACCCCGCTGCGACCCCGCCGCCTACTCGCCTGGCCGCTCTCGATGGTTGGAGCAGAAGAGCGCGGAGTGAGATTGGGAGGCCGCCAGCAAGCACCTAGCGACTACCGGCGACTAGGTGAAGTGAGAAACACTAACTTGTAATCTTCGACTTCTTTGTTCCTTGTTGTGTTGCCGTTTCGGGAGTTGGATATGGTTTTCAAATTCAGAGATTAGATAGTTAGGATTTTTAAATCAGAGGTTAGGTGGAAGGCGATGTAGAGATTGAAGGAAGTTTTCTACATCGGTGGCTAGCTGGGTATTTTTTCTAGGGTTTCGGTATTCTAGGGTTTTCATAATAATGAACAAGTGTAGATGCATAACACAATAGCAGCAAATTTCAGCAAACAGTCCTTTCAAAACTTTAAAAAATATTGGCCTTGTGCAGTGGCAAATCCAGGAAGAAACCAGAGGGTGGGCTCAAAACTTATAAGCTGCGCTAGTGGATTAAATTCCTTTTTAGGCAGAAATTAGGTTGGGTTTAGTAAGGCAGCCATTAACCTGTAGTCCTAGATTGCAAGTCAACTAAACATTTCTCATAATAATATTTGCTGCAGTGTTTTTTTTTGCAGAATATGAAATTTTGATCCAAATATTTGTATCTTTGTAGGGAAATAACAATAAACTCTTAATTTTGTTGCCCAAATTAGTTCATATTTTAAAGACTATAAATGTGAGGGCATACAATATATCAGAGTTTTAGGAATTATTTTAGTCTTTATTTTGTGTGGTTATGTAGTACCAGGAAAAAGTGAAGCAAGTTCATTTTCTCCAACATGACAGACAAGTGGCTAATTGAGTTGGTTACCCTGACGATCCTTCGTCCGTCCAAAACAGATTTTCTTTTCTTTTTCAAGGAACATATTGTTGGATGCGGATGTATGTAGATGGGCTGTATGTTGAAGGTGTGCGTGTGTACATTCGGGTGGGCCGAGTAACAGCAGTAGTAGGATTTATGTTTTCATAGGACTTTTCTCAGAGATTACTGCTAAGTCTCAGACACTAGCTTAGTTGTGCTGCAGAGGAGGAGGGGCCAATGCCGCACGTTGATGCTTAGGGTGAGCCCATGCTGCCGGTCGAGGATGAAGAGAAGGACATGTCTAAACAAGCTGTGGTGCGGCGGGCACACGCTGCGTTGGGGGGTTATGAGGAGTGGAGGGCGAGCCACCCGCTTAGTTCAAGTGTATGATTGTTGATTACTGATGTAGTACCTTCGTTGATTATACTATATGATTATTGCCTAGTGTGTTTACGTGCATAAGCCCTTTTCTTAAATTCTCATCCTTTGCTTTTCCTCATTTTATTTTGTTTACACAGGTGGTGTGCATAACTTGTCGACAGGACTGCAACAGGCCCAATGAAGATGGGTTGACATTTACCATCAGGCTAGATGGGGACACTTCAACTCTGGTATAAATAATCATGTAAATTTTACTTGTATTGTGTTTGTTCCCCTCTACTTTGAAGATTAACAATATGTAGGAAATAAATAACAAATAAATTCTACATCTACAGATCATGCCATGCTATGCAAGGCACCAGTTCAGATCCATCCCAGACAGTTCATTGCTTTTTCAAGCGAGAGGGAGCCGCATGTATGATTTTGGCATGTACAAAGGGAATTCAAGGGCAATCATCTATGGTGAAAACTGGTGCAGGTTTGTTGAAGACTTCGACCTGCGAGAAGGCGACCTTGTCTCCTTCGATTTGACTGAAGACATTCCTATGGTGAACTACTGCAACCTGCCAAGGACATGCGATCAAAACGAAGAGCATAAAGATCCTCCAGAATTAGCTATCATAACGAAGGGAATTAATCTTATGAAGCAAGAGGAGCGTAACCTACATGATCTTTTGGCGATGAAGAAAGGTTATATAGGTGCATTTTTTGTCCACCGCTTCACCAAGTCGAACATAGCAGGAAAGACGATGGTATGTTTTTTGTGTACTAGTATTTTTTATTTTGTATGCAATTTTCTTTGTTTTTTCATGGAGAGAAAGTTTAATGATATTCTATTGTAGCTGAAACCAGTGAATACACTGATGTGTGTTTTTGCATATCCTTTTGTTTCCCATAACTGAAGATCCTTATGTAATATATGTAGATGTAGCTGAAGATCCTTTTGTTTACTGCTCCTTCACATATTTGATAATTTTTCTTCCTATGACGGTGCACACAGAGATTCTCGGTGAAAGTTGTCGACGCCCTGAAGACCCCAGGAGATGGGGAGATACTGGGAGATGGGCTTGCTGGCATTCGGCTGTGCAAGGACAGTTTGATGTCGGTCAAGTACCACAAGTGTGATGATGGCCACATCATCTTCGGCAAGGGATGGAGTGATTTTGTTGACAGTGAAGAGCTTAAGGTTCATAAAGCCGTTGTTTTCGGTTTCAAGACCACCACCCGTGAAGATCTTCAGATCGAGGTGGTTATGAACATGCTGACCGAGGAGCCACAAATGTAGCACGACAACGCAAGAGAGTCCTTTACACTAGGTATAGTGCGAAAACTATTTTGATAGCAGTTATGCATCTATGGGTTTATGTCTTCATTATGTCTTGGGTGATGATGACTATGAGAGGAGGACATGTTGCAGTTAGAGTAAATGCTAGGATTCGGCCCTATTCAGGACTCAAAATAGGTCTTTCACAGGTGGTTGCTTTATTGGCTGTTGTTTCGCTGGCTATAATCATGAACGATGGTAATGCAAATGGAATCGTTAAGGGGGTTTTATTAATATTTTAAAACATGGAGTTAAGATGGTAGATCTACCTATGAGTGTTTGCGTAGGAGATGCGGGAAGGGCATCAGTTGTGTTCTTGACTCTTTGGCAATGCAGGAATAATGTGAGATTACAAAATAAATGGTATAGTGATCTTATGATTCTTGTTTAGCTAATTTGCTTGTGGATCATGGGATGGTCTATATTGCAGATGAAGGTGGTAAACAAAGAGGTGCTGATGTTGGGAGCAAAGAGGTGATGATGGTCTATATGCGCACACTAGAGCATGTAGCAGGTGAATTGTACAGTTCATCGCAAGTGTGGAGTCACAGGGTACTGTGGTGTCGCCTGCGCATCTCTGCAGTAGTTTTATTTTTTGGACCTTCATGTTAAGTCTAGTTGCGCTTGCTACCATGTATGATTTGTGCTGCTAGTTGATTACTTTAGTTTCTAGCTGTAGTTTGTATTAGGGGCTTCAAAGACCATGTGGTTTCTATTAATGGAAAATTAGAGGGGGCAGCCCTTCTTTTGATTAAAAAATGAACTTGCTCTTTGCAATTAAAAAATAAAATTTCTCTATTCAAACCCAGTTGAGAACAATATTCATTATAAATCTGAAATAATCTTTTGGTAAAAATGGCTATCGCATTCTGTGTATTCATTATAAATCTGAAATAATCTTTTTGTAAAAATGGCTATCGCATTCTGTATCATAGCTAGCGAAACCGAAACAAAATAAACGTCTTAAGTATAATATCTCGTGAATGTGGATCAAATTAGGCAAGACAACTAGAATAAAGGATGATTCAACTTGCAGGAAATTTGAACTTACAACTTACTAGCAGTATAATAAAGTTTATAGACTATCAGCTAGATAAATAGAAGAAACATTTTAGGTTGATTCATTCTTCCTTCCGGACTTCTTTGACCGCCTAGATGGTTTGGTGAGATACTGGCGCTGACTCTCGAAACCCTTCTGGAAGTTCACCAACCGCATGTATACGTCGTAGGTGGCATACACGTCCATGGAAGCATAATAGATGTTCTTCAAGGGCAAGGGCGCTTCTGCCCATATATGGTGGTCATCTTCTGAGAGAGCGTCCTTCATCTTGTTGTAGCTGTGGTGGATGATGGAACCAGCGTAGTTAGCCAAGCCATACTTTGGCTTAATTGTCACTGGATCAGGCACTCTCCACATATTCTGGATATCCACAAAGTTTTGTACCACCAGACCAACATGCTTGAGTTTTTTCTTGTCATTGTTGATGTCCACCCCAACAAAGGTGTACTCCTCGTCGAGCAGGAAGGTGGCAAGCAAGCTGCAGTGCTCATCAACAACGCTTATGTGGTACACGAGGACGTAGATGCCAACGCATAACTGGACCATGACTGCCATCTATGTCAGACCACGAGGCCAGGTGTACTCCAAGTCCAGTGCCACTATCTTCTGGTCGTCGTTCCGCAGCCAGTATTTGAATCTGCCAATACAGTACTCAACACACCTAGCCTTGTTCGTGTACTTCACACAAATTTCGGTATTTCCATCTGCCCTAGCATCATAATCATTCTTGAACGCCATGCCGAAGGACTATAATTGAGGAAACCAGTATAAGACATGAAGCATGACAATAACATGATAACAATAAGCCGAGATGAATATGATGGCAGATAGTATAGGAATTCTGGCGCTATTGAAAGTTTATGTAAACAAGTGCATGAACAATTTAAACTAAACAAGTACTCCCTCTGTAAAGAAATCACTAAAGTAGTGAACCAAAAGTTGTTATATTTCCTTGCAGAGGGAGTATATGCGAATTAACAATCAAAATTTACGCTCTTGAAATATTTATCTAAACAATTGCATCAACAATTAAGAATAAACATGTATCTATGAATTGTTGATTGCCCATGCAGATGAAATTGTGTGTACAAACTCAACAAGCAGGAGAAAAACAAGAAATTGACAAGACAGCGGACTAGATGTTGCATGCAGATGAATCTATGTGCAACATTCTCATAAGGCAACAGACTACATGTTGCAGGCAGATGAACCTGTGTGCACAAAATAAAGAAGCAGGAGAACAAGAAATTGACAAGAAGAAGGCCATCGTATGTGCTGCTACTGGAGAACTACAAACAAAATTGACAGGAAGGAGAACTCACCGTTCCAGAAGCCAGATTGTTGGGAGAGTGGGCGACACAGAGGAAGAGGGAATCAAGAGCACGCAGAGGCAGATGAACCGTTTTTAGAGAATCATGGCAGTGAGGACGAAGCGCCCTCGCGCATGCCCATCCTAAATAATTGGGACGGGGCTCGTCCCGCTTGTTGGAGTCCTCGCTTCCTTTGTCATGTTCACATTTAAAATGGGCTCACCCATAGGCCCGTATAAGAAAGCACAAGAAGCCCAAACGCTTCACGGTTGAGATTACTGATCTAAACTTGCTAAAAAATTCTCAAAATAAATAAATAGCTAAAAAAAACTTTACGTGATCTAAAACTACCTCTTCGTGAGATACCAAATTCCCAATATTTCCTTGTGATCGGTTGTTAGAGAATCCCCTATAAATACGAAGCTTTTCACGGCATAGATCGTATACTTCCACCCCACGCCTCCCAGCCCACGCCTCCCATACCTATCCTTCCATGACTACACGAAATTACCACCCCACGCCGCCCAAAGTAGCTCCCGGGTCGGTGAAGCCGACGGAGCCGTCATCTTCAAAGCCTGCTTCGGCGAATCCTGAGATGAAAGAGAAGGGCATGTTAGAGAAGCCAACGAAAGAGAAGGGCACGTCGGAGAAGTCGGAGAATCAAAAGATGAAAGCGCACGACAATGGAGTCGGTCGCCATCGAGAGAATCCTCCGGTAACGATCGAGATCCTTGTATTTTGTATACACCCTCCTTCCCAATTCTGCATGCAATCCCATTATTTACGGCGCACTTCTTTTTGATCTCGTTTAGTTACAGCCATAATGAACTATGCCTATTTTACCGAAGGGAGATTGGTGTGTCTAGAAAGGCTTGCAGGAATCTTAGCATAAAATCAATGAAATAGGACTTAGATAAGCAATACTTAGAGCACATCTACATGTACTTTAGCAAAACTTAAGGGAGATCGTGGATACTTTCCTCTCTTAGTTTTTACTCATGAATGCCTCTCTATGTAATGAAACTTGCGCTAATTTTCATGATGGAAAGTTCTACGTGCAACGATATGGAAAGGAAGGACTAGTAATTCAACTTTGTTTAAAACCAGCAACCGAATCAACAAAATAATCGTAGTACTCCTATATGCCTGATCAAATACGCAGTAGACATAATACAAAGTAGTTTTGTACGTAAGTTGCACGCCTCACTTATTTGACATTGAGAACATCAAATGTATGTACTATATTAAATTTTAGGTTGACGAGAAATAAAGGAGAAAACTAAAGAGAAAGATGGACAGTAGGATCACATGTTACATTCCTAGTATGGTGATTATCTATAAACTATTGATCTTGTGATCATGTATGCAATTATTTTCGTAAGCGTGATGCCTGAAACTTTAGTAGTGTACATAGAAAAAAGATTGCTCTTTGTACTAAAAATCTATACTATTATCAGTCAATTTGCCGACAGAAATAGCTTGTTTTTCTATGTCTGGTGTTCATTACATGGCCTAGAAGCTCTATAATTTCATGCAATACTGTAGAGCATAATTTTGATATTGGCATAGATTAGATCTAGCCGGTTCTACGCATGTTTAAATGAATACCATACAGAATCTAATCACACTATTTGTACATTCAGGGAACTCAGGTTGCTTCATTGCTGCAATACGAGAAGTTCATAAAAGAATTAAATGCACAGCAACTGACGTACATCAAGTTGATTGGACTGGGTGAACTTCTCAAGACTCCTGGCATCAGAATGAGACGTCTACTATGCCAGGCCATCGCTTATTCATATGATGCAGAGCAGGATGCCTTTATAATTAATGGGAAACCATGTAGGATCACACTAAAATATGTGGATCATATAACATGCCTGCCCTGCATGGGGAAGAATCACGTCTCTTCAAATCACAACGATACTTTGGAGTTGTGGAAGGAACTGAAAGACCCCAATGGCACAAAAGTAACTTTGAAAGGATTGCTAGCCAAGATGAAAGGCAACAGCACACCTAATTTTGTCAGGCCATTTGTCCTGTACACCATAGGCAAATATGTATGCCCGACAACACAATAGTATGTGGACAATAGATACCTTAGGATTGTTAGAAACGTTGAGACAATAAAGAGCACCAATTTTGGACAGCTTACACTTGACCATCTTATGACTAGCGTCAGGAAATTTGTAAATGGTGGAGCAAATCTGGAGGGTAACCTACCATTGCTGCAAGTAATACAATCATTATGAACATACAATACATTTAATTTTATGGAAAATTTTCTAAGCTGTTTTTGTTGTAATGCAGACGTGGTACTACGAGAAGTGGAGGGTGCACCAATTGGACTTTACCATCTCGTATGCATCAAGGTTAAGGCCGCTGATCCAAAACTGGAGTGACGAGAAGGCACAGAAGGTTGACAACATAATCAACAAAAAATATATAGGGGTTGGAGAGGTAAAGTGTTAGTACTTTGTGCCTGGATTATCTACCATATGTTTTGAATGATACTAACGACACTAACATACAGTATGTCGATGACCTGCTATGGCTTTTCAATCTGCCACCAGTTGGGATGCCGGTCAAACCAAAGACTGACGGTCAGGTAAATGATGAACATCAGACACAAATATATATTGTAACTTTGCAAGTACAATCGAAGTCATATGCTTCTAACTGCTTGTAATTTGCAGGATAAGGCACTCATGGGCCGTGTATTGGCTCATTTGAAAGAAGTTTCCTCCATTGTGCGGGAAGCCAGTGCACAACAATTTGATAGGATGAGCACCCTTGAAAAAAAATGGACGAGTGCCTTAGGCGTACACTTGCCAACGGCAGACGCACGGAAGACCTCATCACAGAATTCAATGTAAGTATACCATTATGAATTTCTATAAATATTTTTACTATCAATACTCTCCACACTAACACATTTTTTTAAAGAACCACCGCTATGGAATATTTGATGCTAATCACCCAGGAGTAGAGGACATACAGCTATCTAACCTAGGAGTACCTGCGGACCCAATGGAGGTCCCAGGAGAGAATACTACTCACTAGCAAAAACAAAAAGAAGACACAGAGGTCATTGCCAAAGGCATTTCTGCTAAGGGAATACAAAAAGATAGCATGGATGCCCCCATGAAGAACGTAGCTGAAGATTTGCAGCCTGCTCCTAGTTTGCAATTGCGAAAGCATTCAAAAACCACCACAAGCCTTCAAGCTTTCATGGTGATACACATTTCACATATAACTGATTTTGTTTTAAGTTAATGCAGATTCGTAGCTAACATATGATCTTCCATGTTCAGGATGAAGAAGACAGAGCTGTTGCTGCAGCTTGCAAGGAGAGTCTCAAGAATGTTTCACATCTTTATAAAGAGCTGGATGCTTCGCAGGGTGCTCCGAGTTTGGATTCGCGAAAGCATTCCAAAGCCACCACAAGCCTTGAAGCTTTCCTGGTGATGCACATTTTACAGTTAACTGGTTTTGTTTTTTTATTTCGCACAGATTACAAGCTAACAAGTGCTTTATTTTGAATCACAGGATCCTCTAAATTTGAGCCACAATGAGAATGTGCGAAAGGCTGAAGAAAGAAGAGATCAAGATGATGAAGATGTCAGTATTGAGGTGGGGGGAGAGGCAGGTACCAAAAACAAACACCGGTCTGCCAAGGCTAAGGCAATAAGGGAGCCGGAAGAGACCCATGTCTTCCCAGTTGATGAGGACAACTATGATGATTCTTTAGCAAAGCAGCGACAAGATAGTGTGGTTGATTCCATGCTACCAACTCGTACGAGCATCCGGAAAAGACTGGCATCTTCATTATTGTGCAATGAAGATTATGTTCTATACGATAGTGATAAGAAGAGAACGAAAAACAGGACCCCATCGGAGTCTACCAACGATTCCAAGGACACAAACAATACAAAGAGGAAAAACCGTGCAAGCATTTTTAAAGATACAGACACAGGTGCTTCGAGGCTGGAGACCGACCTTGACAAGTTTCGATGGAATCACGTGGCCGAAATTGTCAACACCTTAGATCTTGATAAACAATTGGTGGTAATTGATGACATTGTTCTGCTACAGAAGAATTTGCAATGCCTCACCATGAAAGATGGAGTTTAGATGACAAATAGTTGGGTCACGTCTCAGAACAGAAGGGGTAGACAAATGTGGGGAACCGAGAACCACCTGCTCTGTAAGAAACCCATGGAAAGTCAAGAAGTGCACGGATTAAAAACCGCTTTACTAAAGAAAGTGAGTTCACTAAGAGGGGAGAGACAAAGGCGGACGAACTAAGATATTTGCCAAATTATTTTATCAATTTTCTTTTGCACAGTACAATTAACTTGAATTTTGTTTTAGTTGGTTGATGTTGTGATTCAGATCATGCGTCATGATCATCCTAAGGACATAAGGGACGGGCAACTGGTTTACATTGAGAGGGTGGCCGGCGTCGCTATGCTCGAAAGAGATGGTAAGGTAGAGAACTACCACGAGGCCGCTTTGGCGGACAGTCATGGAACAACAAAAGGAGACAACTACCTCAAACATGATCTAGTACCATCTAACCATGACATAAACACATTTATTTTTGGAATCATTATGCATGTTGATGTAATCATATTTTCTGTCTAGGTTTTTCTACCTACGAACATGGCGAACACGCACTAGTTCCTTGTGGTCGTAAACCCCTAGAAGGAGGGAGATTCAGATTCTTGATTCACTTTTTAGCTACGTAGTAACACAAGTGGTTCACGCGGTGAGATTTTACATGTCTTTTAATATAACACAACATTTAGCATCATACCTAACCTTGAACCGTGAGAAATTTCTCATACCATGGACTTTGGCAGATACGTGGGGTGGAAGCACATCTGAGAGCATCGCTGCGAATCAATGGACCACAAAGCCATGCATGGCAAGACATTAACGTGACCCAATGGACAGTAAACCATGTTCATGTGCCAAGACAAGATGACAAGTCAGTCAATAGTATTAGCTTCTAAATATGTTTTTCATTGTTAATACGTGAAATGGTGCTAATCGAATTAATTGTTGTAGTTCTTCTTGTGCACTCTACATGCTGAAGAACATTGAATTCTTTACGGGAGAAGATCTTACGCTGCGTTATGACCAAGTACATAGAGTAATACCTAAAATTCTGTCAATTTTGTAAACATATGGAATGATACTAACATATCCTCCCATGCAAGCATACAATGACAATTATAGAAGAGAGCTTCCGGTTGTCCTTCTTACTTCGCCCTACAACAAATTGAAGTCCATGAAAAGGCAGAAGACGTACATTGCTAGCCTATCGGATGCAGCTGCGATTGAAGATCATGAAGATGCAAGCAGTTAGTCCAGCAGTGGTTGATTCTTAGATCGGGAGTGTACACTTGGTTATGAAGCGGTTGAGTAGGGTGTGGTTTGGTTTTAGTCCCAAAGAAGGTTTCCTAGCCATGTTCATAGTCCAGTGCGGATTAATCAAGTTGTAATATTTCACAGTACTGGTTCCAAATACTATTCTTGAAATAAATTTGGTCTACATGGGAGACGCTGAAACATATATTTTCTTTTTAGAACCAGAAGTTTTGAAGCTTAGGAAGGTTAACTGAATTCTTAAATTTATATTTAAGTGTCGTCCGAGTCTGGACAAGATTCAGAACAATTACATCGCTAGTTAGAAGTTTCAGAATTTTTTAAACATTGCTAGTTAGAAGTTTCAGAATTCTTTTAACATCGCTAGTTAGAAGTTTCAGAAAAATTTCAGCGAGTGCTGAAATATTTTGGCATCGCTAGTTAGAAGGTTCGGATTTTTTTAACATCGCTAGTTAGAAGTTATAGAAAAATTTCAGCGAGTGCTGAAATATTTTGGCCGAAATTCAGTGAGGCTGAAATATTTTGGCTGAAAGGCAAATATTGCAGTGAGTGCTGAAATGAATGAAGTTCAGTTATTCAATCAAAATCTCACCGAAGTGAAAACCATGGTGTCGTGCCATCTTGAGCAGCACCAGACATGATTCAGTATTATTAACAAAATTTGGTCTCACATATACGAGGAAAAAAGGTATGAGCATGAGCATGCAAGATCGGATGGGCAATAAAATAGCTTCACAAGAGAGTAAAATACTTCATGTGTGAAGACTCAATCTTAGTTGACTTTAGAACCAGTTTTCATCCTAAAAGAGGTCCAGTGAACTACTTATAAGCAATAATAAAAGCGGTCCAGTTCTTTCAGCCGATTTTCAAAGAAACGGGAACGATATCATTTTGATGATCGTGATTCTCAGGAGACCTACGTGTTGTTACGCAACTTACCTTGGTTTTTGTTAAACCATAACTTACCTTTGCTAAACTCTCCACCCCCCTAATATTCAACCAGGTGGGTCCCCTCCCTTGATTTCCTCCAACCAAAGAAATCTATACGTAGATATATGCCCGGCTTGTTACTATCCCTATAAATAGGGATCCGTTGAAACCTCGTAGATCATAGTTCGTCCTTCTGCGCCGCCCAAACCAGCAAGACAAAAGGACGGAGAAACCCAGTAATCCAGCAAGACCGAATGACGGAGCCAAACATGAATCCTCTGGTAACTCCCCACGATCTCAGCCGCTACTATTTTTCGTGCCACGATCTTCCTCCCATGATCTCTTGTTGCAACCCCACTCGCTGTTTGCATATTCATGTAACTCAGCACGTTTTAAACAAATTAAGTTGGGGGCGTTAGGGGAGGGTGCTAGGATTTGTTTCCTACCAGATTGGCAGTTCATTGATTAATTCCAGGCTAAATCTTAGCATCTGGTCTTGTCGATGCCAATTAGTGCAGCAGGCGCTTGCCTTCTTTTTTTCCTTCCGCACGAGTCATGGAAGGCATCGATGGACCATGTTTTAATTCCATACTACTGACCATGATTAGCGCCTAGAGTTGAGGAGACCATGGTTGGATAGTTTTTTATTTTCCAATCTTTATTTTATTTCAGATAAGTGCCTTGCAATGGAGATCACCTTAGATGACCGTTCAAACGTAACCAAGCTGAATCACATGATAGTATTTGCACATACATGGAACTCAGCATGCTTGTACCTCATGCAGTAGCGTAGAGCACAATTTTTATGTTGGTATATATAAGCTGTATTAGTCTGTATGAGTGTTTAAAAACGTGTGGGAAGAAAAACTAGTAAGAAGACTATGCAATCCCTTACCACTAAATCGAAGTACTTGTCCGATGCTTTGAGTTTATCGCATCCTATGCAGCACCCCCTGGCTGCCAACACCATGTCATATGTTCCTACACAAAGTTCCAGTAGCTCTCTGTCACCTCACAGCAGCAGCCACGAGTTCCCGGGAATGGCTCGCAGGAGAGGTCGGGCATCCATCTCTCTCTCCCCCCCCCATGTTCGTTTTCTTAACGAGTCCTAACGATGCCACTGTTCTTCCCCAGCTGCTCAGCCATTCCCAAAGAACGGGCTAAGATGCAGAAATACACCTAGCTCCAATAGAAAAGAATCACCAGGTCTAGTCTCACCAATGTATACTCATTGGAGTTGTTCGTGTCAAGAGTTCACCAGCTGTGTTGACACCTGAGGTTCATGGTTTGCCATGAACTGCTGACGGAACTCCTCCCTTGCAGCAAGGCATAGCTATACTCCCTCGACATGCCACTAGACCGGGGAAGGCTCTTCAAGCCATCAAGACGGAGAGGCACCTTTTTTGAAAAGGGGAATATATTAATATCAAGTAGATATCAATTACACCTAGTCTCTGCACCTACAAGATGTCTAAAAACATCCAGGATGCACAGAGCCAAAAAGAAAATAAAAATAGGAAACAAAAGGAAAAAAGACCCTGCCACGGTGATGGATCATCCGCAGTAGCAACACTCTAACCACCACCAAAGACAACACCCAGACTAGAAGGAAGGTTCTCCAAAAGCGACAAAGCGACACATCCAAGAAGGAAACAATGCACAAGCATTGTCGTTGCCCGATCAAAGATTGTAGGTTTTCACCCTCGAGAAAGACCATGTTCCCCAAAACAATGCCTTCAATAAGGTCACTGCCAGGCACAACCAATAAAGGCCACACCTTGGGTTTTCACCCTAGAAATGATGACTTGGTACTCAAAGGAGCACCACCAACAAAGAAGTCCTCCGATGCTATCGCCCCCACTTGTGGAGTCCGCTACTAGAAGTCTCGTACCACCAGGCTCACATGAACTGGTGCCTGGTTTGGACGGGTACATATCCCGTAGCCAAGTCTGGACAACTGCCTGTGAAGCAAAGTCTTCATCGCATTCAAGGCCCCGCCTTCGTGACTTGTAGTTCCTCCAATCACGTCATGGCATTCTCCGCATGTATTGATCCCTTGAAAATCTTGGTGTAGACATGTCCCAAGGTGTCAACAAAAACAGAGCTTCACGATACCCCGGTGAAGCTAGTTATGCTGATGTTGCGGGTGTACTCAACCGGCCCAATCCAATCAAGGTGCCCAAAGAGCGTCATATACACCAATCCTTGTTTTCCTTCAAAGGAGAAGTCCAGAACTCGCCGATGGTGAAATCAAAGACGACCAATCGCCAGTAGAATGGTGACTTTGTGCGAAGATCACTAGGGCCATGAGGGATGCGTCCTCCCCACTGCTCCAACTCGCCGTCGCACCCGATGGCCCGCCCACGGCCAGAGATCCACCGTTGCCGATAGCCACCACCGCCGGGAGACAGAGCAGTAGCCCCCGGACCTTGCTACCGCTGCCTGCATCGCCAATCGACCAGAGCTGGCCATCGCGCCAAGGCACGCTCCACCGCCGTGCTGTCTGTCACGCCGCAATCCCCCTGGGCGCCGCCGCCGCCGCAAGGCTGATCCGTCAGACCCGAGCGCCGCCACGCCGCAACGCCCAACACCAACGCCGCGCATGACCATGGAGAGGCCTGCCTATGCAGCCCCCACACACTCACGAGGATGCCAAGGCCCCGCCGCCGCTGGGCCGGACGAGCTTTGCCTGGTCGTGCCCCGTGGCGGTGACGAGGAAGGAGGAGGGGTGACCGTTGCCATGCGGGCGTGACGAGGGAGGGATCCGGAAATTTCGGATCGAGGATACGTTCGGGTGAAGATAAGGGGGAGCCAATCGACGGAGAGGCACCTGCTCTAGAAGCTCGCCTAGGCGAAGGACTTTAGTCGGCAAAAGGCACAAATTTGACCTCAGGGCGAAACTATTTCACAAACTAAACTGTCTTTGAAAAATATTTGACCCAACCGACCTCTAATGTCCAGCGCATGTCAGCAAGGCGTTGTATTCTATTGTGCAATGCCTAACCCTCAGGCGCCACACCTGTGCAATTCCTAACAGCTAGGCGCTGCACTACACTGTGCAGCGCCTAGCTTAGGAGTTGCACAGTAAAGTGTAGCGCCTTGCTATCGGCCGCTGCACAAATAGTCCAGTGGTGTAAAATAGTTTTAAAAATAGTTTAGTTTGTGAAATACTTTTGCAATAAGGGCAAATTTATCAATTTTGCCACTTTAGTCATGCCTTGCTGATTCATGGATTCCTTGCCATCATTTGTGGTCTGTGGTGTGATGTCGGTCATGTCTGCTTCGCAAGGGCGCATGCGCGTGTGTGGCGAAAGAGAAGGGTGTGGTGCTTTGACTCTCCGCGCTTCATGTCAAGAAACGGCATGGTGAGGAGCTCGAAAATCTGGTCTATTGCGAGCAGGGAGGCGCCTGCAGCAGGAGGCCCAAGGGGCATGGGCTCGAGCAGCGCGTTTGGCAACTTTTGACTTGAAGCATCACGTGAATTCTACATGGGCTCACCTGTTCGGCCGTATGCACGTTAAATGAAACATGCATCTCCCCGTACTCTGTACGCGTCCATGGAGGTACGACCAGAGGGTATTCATCAGGATCGTGTTCGTAGAGTATTACTCGACGTGTTTTCTGGTCGACAAAACGCCATGCACAACATGGGGAGCATTACTAGTGAGGAGCGGCGCTATGTGTTGACACATGAGCTTACTATTGGAGGATTCCTATTCAGCCGGCTGCACCTACATGATTATCTCTCACGTAGCTCTAACTACCCCACCTAGTCTCATTGCATGTATTAGTGTAGTGGAGCTTGTTGCGGCATTAGTTGGAGTGGTGACCGCACCTGCGTGTACATTGGCATGTATATGTGTACACACTTGATTGATCAATACATGTGAGTTCAATCATTCTTGTGGTTCGCTGTCTTACACTTACATGTACGTAGCTCTGTGTACAAAGAACGCGGGCATGGTCGAGGAGCAAGTTTGCACCGCTTTCTTTTTTATTTCTTTCCATTCTTCACATCGTCTATTGTGATGATTCGGCCTAGACCTCGGCCTACAGATAAATTAATCCTAGGCGGCCAAACGCTTGAATTTGCTTGAACATGCTGGCGCGCAACAATGCGCGCACGGATTAAACGAGATGCCACCCACAACACTAAAACTCCCAAGAAAAAAAACTATGAAAGGTTTAAACCTTTGGATCCTGGAACCGTTCCGAGTCGCGTGCGGTGTGGGCCCCCAGTCTGCCGGCCTGCGTCGCGCCAGCTAGTGCTACGCTCTCCTGTGCTAGTGCAACCTGCATGGTCCACATTACTCTATAAGAGGAAATAAGCAACAGTCTACTTATAAAACGAAAATACAAAAAAGGTAAGGGAATAGAGCGGATCCCAACCTGAGTGTGCGCTCATGATTGCAGCCACCCGAGCGAAGCTTCATAGGTTTGCTTCATAACTTTGATGTGGCACCTGCCTCGGAAACCTTTAAGTCACCCATAGACGAACCGAGGTTCATGACACGTAGGTATGTATTAGGTATTCAAACATCACAACCACACATCTCCATACATACGTGTTTGGCCCACAAGCAAGCGATGGCAGTTGTCCTCTAGCACTCACTCACGGGGTTATCGGCGAGATGCTTCATCCATCTTTGTGTGACCGCTTGGTCAATCACTTGGATCGACAGTGATAGAGGTTAATTTCACTTATAATTAGGAGGGGATTATATTTTGCTTCATATTATACAGTTTGGTACATGCAACTATACTTCGCACGCATGTGTACTCACGAATCCCTCCCACCGGGTCGAAGTGGTAGTGGTGGTGGGGAGGGGGGATGGAGAACGCGACGCATCATGAACCAGATATGTGTGGGGAATATGCGTTTTTTGACGCATGCATGCACCACATCAAAATGTTGTGCTTTTGGTATCCCAACATATATGCATGCATCGCGCATGTCCATACATATGTTTGGGGCACATACATGCGGTGGTTGTCTATGGACACTCTCCCTCGCTTGGTTATCATCGATGACCTATATATTCGTGGGCCCATGTGGACGTCTCCATCACTTCGACCAGCAACACGAGAGAGGTTACCAGGGTGGATTGTTCTTCTCTTGGTTCGCGTTACCATATAGTCGTACGTCGATCATGGTGAGATTCGAGACCTAAGTTTGAGGGCTCGCATACACATGAATCAAAGTTGTTTATTGGGTATATTCAAACACCACATGACACTTCATACATATGTTTGGGCCACACATGCACGCAGTGGTTGTCTTCAGGCACTCCCTCGCGTGGTTATTGGCGACAAGCTAGCCTATTTTGTGAGGTCGCGTGTGGAACGTCAATGCATGACTTTGACCCAACAAACAAGAGAGGTTATATGACCAAGGTGGTGATTCTTCTTGGTCAGTCTTACAATACCCCTTGGTGAGATGCCCCCTCCCACTGACTCAAAGTGTGTGTGGGGGGGTGGCACAGTATACTACTTCATACTAGATAAACCTCCATGGGGTTGGGGATGCCCCATTAATTTGCGATGGACATGTGCCATGATGACCCACAAGTATAGGGAATCTATCATAGTCTATCGGATTGCGGGTTCCGGCAAACCCTTGTGAGGTTTGAACTCTTGGGTGCGCACAAAGAACACTCTCTTTCTTGCTCGCTCACTCAATGATTCCACGGTCTAGCTCGATGGACCCAAAGAACAAGAGACGCGAGGGTTTATACTGGTTCGGGCCACCTTGCGGTGTAACACCCTACTCTAGTTTGTGGGTGGATTGCCTCGGGGGGCTGAGGATGAACTAATACAATGGATGAATAGCCTCTAGAGGTGAGGTGTTCTTGGGCTCGATGGACTGGTGAGCTCGTTAGGGTGGAATGAATCCGATCCCAGATCCTTCTCTATGGTGGTGGCTAAGTCCTATTTATGATGGCCTTGGTCCTCTTCCCAAATGTTAGGCGGGAAGGGATCCCACGATGGATAAGTTTGAAGGGGGACAACTAGTACAAGCTATCCTGACATAAGGTGGTCCTCGCCTGCCAAAGGCTCTGGTGGTGATGCTGTTGTGGGCTCCGTGATGACCTTCGTCCTGCCATCCTGCTAGTCTTGGTCTTGTTGCACTGATATGGAAACCATTGCCTGATTCCCAGGGACCCCGCGCCTGCGCTTGCCTCCTTAGCACCAAAGTGGAAACTGGTACACTGCACCCGCTGGCGCTCGCCTGGCCTTGGTCATCATGGCTCACGTCGCATGAACCTCGCGAGGTGCTCCCTGCATAGATATCCCCGCTCCTCAGCAGCCAGCCTAGTGAGGCTGCCCTCAGGGAGGTCTTGGCGTCATCCGCCTCGCGAGGCTTGGCCCCACGTGAGAGTCTTGAGTTTTTTCTGTTGAAGATGGGCCATACCAGGCCGCTGGTGGAGCCACGCTCTAGGCCGCAGGCAGGCAAGTCTGGGCACCCCCGTTCCCAGGACGCCGATAGTAGCCCCCGGGCCCAAGGCGCGCTCGGACTTGGCTTCGAGGCGAAGCCAAAGGGCAAGTGCGGAGTGCCGCGGGCCCCAACCGCCTGCGGCCTTGATTGACGTGTGGCAGTCGACGAGACGTGGGCATCTCTGCTTTCCCATGCTGCCTCGACAACCGTTTGACTTGACGAGACCCTGCTGCATGTAGAAGAAAGCCATCATTACCCGCAATCGTGGAGGCCGGCGGTTGGCCTCCTTCTGGCTGTAAATGAAGAGAGGGGAGGAGCCCTCGTTGCTCATCTCCTTCTCCACACCGCTTGCTTCTTCTTCCTCTTCCTCGCCGTCTTGCTGTAGTCCCATCGCGCCAACGAAGAGGTTTTCGGCCGCGGAGAAGGGGAAGGCTCGCCAGGAGGGGCCCGACTCACCATCGCCCAAGAGGGCCGGGGCCATCGCCGTAAGCACGCCGTGACCCCTGCTGTGGCTCCTCGGGGCTCGGTCGCACTCCTTGGGGGACTGGCGTCGTCCTCGGCGGCCGCAGCGGCGTCTCCTCCCATGGCGAGGGCCGCTCTAGGCGGAGCAGCCCCTGCGCCGAGGGGAGGCATGCCGTGGTCGCCCAGCCTCCTCGGTCACGCTTCCATTCGGCGGAGGTGCTCCTGGAGTTCGTCGTGTGGTCGGAGAGTCCAGCTGGCACCTGGCTCTAGCTTCTGCGCTCCTTTGTCGGTGAGCTGCTAGCCTGGGGTATTGACGGCCTCTGGCTTCAGGCCGACGGTTGCTGCAGCAAGGCCTCGTGAGTCGTGGTGGAGGTCTCCACCATGGGCAACATAATCCTGGTCCGCGTCTGGCAGACGTTTGCCCGCGCGCACGGCCTGAGCGGGCGGTGTACCCTCCACTTCAAGTATGATGGCGCCGTAACCCTCTTCGTGCAGGTGTTTGGGAAATATGGTCGTCATGCAGGGTGCTTCCCCGAAGACAGCGACGGCGATGGTGAGCTCCGACTAGGCGACAGCCATGACGAGGCTGATGGCGAGCTTGCCCATGGCGACGGCCGTGGTTCTCCCAGCGGCGGCAGCTTCTCCACCAGCGAGAGCACCAGAAGCAGCGGCGATGACCAGCCGCCTCGCCACCGGGCCCGCTTCGAGGATGGCGGCGGGTCGTCCCGACACCGCGCGGCGCCGAAGCGCGAGAGGGAATCTGATTGAGCTGAGTCCGGGAGGCCCTCGGAGCCGCGCCTCATCAGCTGTCGCGGTCATGCGGGCCACTTTTGCTCATCCTTTCCTTTTTTCCTACATTCCAAAAACAAGCATGGGGCCCTGTGAGGGCGTGTAATGAACCGCGGTTTAATGCCTCTATGCCATGTTTATTGTTTCTGTGTTGTGTTGCGACATTCATGCTCCACCTAGAAGCCGAAGGATTACTTAGCTTTATACGCTCAGGGTAGTTTCCTGTCTCAGGAGGGCACGACTCCTGGCATCTAGTGAGGCCGCCTCCTTGTTGCCGACTCGGGAGCCGCTGACCTCGGGAGGCGTCGCAAAGCTGCAGAGTTTGTTAGGACATTTGTCGGGTGCCTTACTCCTCCTTACACTAGCCCTCAGGTATGGGCTAATCATGGCTTAGTGCACCACATCGCGGTACCCATGGGGCATGGACTTAGGAGGGTGTGCCAGTTATGAGCTGAATCAAGGGTGCCTTGCAGAGATCAAGTGTACCAAAGCTCTTGGGCGACAGGGCATTGGCGAGGTGTGTTCATGGTTTTGGCTAGCCTAGCGCATGCACACACCTGCCCAGCCCCTGCACGGGGCACATGAGGGAGACGTCGGTCAACTACCATCCTCCCTGATGCAAAAAAAGAGTTGAGCGAAGAAGTAGAGGAAAAGGGGGATCAACCAAGCAATCGAGAAATTCCAGAACTCCAAATTTCATAAAAAAGTTGCAACCAACTACAGAAAGCAAATGAACAGCCGCGTCCGGCACCTAGTCTAGTCTTCTCACCAGCGCAGAGCTAACTACTACCACTAGGACGTGGGAGGGAGCTCCCGAGGCCCGAGGGTGGCACTCCGGAGACTCCGGGGCATGTACAGTCCCACTCATTATTACGTGAGAGTGTCACGAGCGAAGACCTTCACATGCACTGGGCCTTGCTTCACGGGTAGAACTTCTGGAGGTGCTGGATGTTCCAGGCATTCTGGATGGGGATCCCGTCCTGCGTCTCCAGGCGCACAGCGCCCGGCCTGGAGAGGCGGGCAATCCCAAACGGGCCCTCCCACTCGGGTGAGAGCTTATGCAGTCCTTCCCTGGAGAGCACCCACCTCAGGACGAGATCGCCCACCTCGAGCGTCCTGGAGCGGACGTTGCGACAGTGGTACCGTCGCAACACCTGTTGGTACCTTGCCGCTCGGAGTGAGGCTTGGCGGCAGCGTTCCTCCCCCAGCACGAGGTCCATCCCCCGCATGGCGTCCTGACGTGCCTCATCAAACGCCAAGAACCGCACGAAGTGATGCTTGACCTCGTGAGGGAGAACCGCTTCGGCTCCATAGACAAGGAAGAACGGGGTCTCGCCTTTTGGCTTGGTGGTGGTGTTGCAGATGGACCACATCACAGACTGGAGCTCGTCTTGCTAGCCCCTGCCACATGCCTCGAGCTTCTTCTTGAAGGTCCTTGTCTTGAGGCCTCTCAAGACCTCCGCGTTGGCCCGCTCAGCTTGGCCGTTGCTCCTGGGGCGTGCCACTAAGGCATAGCATATCTACGTTCCAAGGTTAGCACAATTTGTTTTGAAGACATTTCTAGTGAACTGTGAGCTGTTGTCGGTGATGATGCGATTCGGGACTCCAAACCGGCTCACGAGGCCCTTGATGAACTTAACTGTGGAGCCAGCTGGGATGGTGCGGACGGCTTCCACCTCCGCCCACTTGGTGAACTTGTCGATGGCGACGTAGAGGTAGCGGTTGTTGGGCTCTACGGTAGGGTGCGTCGACAGCAAATTAAAATTTTCGTACGTGTAGAACAACCAAGAACATGCTACAGGAGATGGATCACGGATCGTTACCACTAGACGCGCAGTGTCGTGCAGCGGAAGAAGAGTTGGGGCAGCGCGTCTGCATGGATCATCTCCTTGTCGTCCGATCTCCCTCGAACAGCCAGTCGTCGGTTCCCATGTACAGGTTCGTTGGAGCGACACAAGTGCACCGCCTCTAAGGGTATCCGCGCGTGTAGGAGGAATGTTGTGCGGCAGACTACTAGTTCCGATCACACAACCGGCGATGAGTGGAGTTGTCTATTCACAACACATGCAAACCCTAGTGACATCGCCGAAGCGATCAATCGCATGAGTGTGCGGCACCTCCACTTTATATAGGCGTCCATCGTGGGCTCAACAGTTGGGCATTGCACGGACCCTAAAGCCCATAAGTCTACTCGGCCACAATCCGAATACAACTCGAATCACATTCGACCAGTGTCCTCGGATCTGACCTCGTAGGTTCCTTCCCTTAAGCGCGCGACCCCTTAGGTTCAAGCCGGCTTGGTCGCAATTCGGATCACCTCCAAACTGCATGGTTGGTAGCGGCTCATAGCAAGGCATGCCGAACACCAAGCAAACTATGAAGCTGGTTAGGCAAACCCGTACATCATACTTCTGTTCCCTTTGCCACAGGATATATGTTGTCGGGCTCAAGGCGATTTTGTCATCCCTGTGCTACCCCGACCTCTTTCTCGTTCCAGTGATGTCGACCACAAACCGGATTATCTCATAGTCCTTGCCGCATGGCCATGCTTATCTTGGTCGGACCACACGAGGGGCCCAGAGTATATCTCTCCTGATCGGAGGGGCAAATCCCATCTTGCTCAACCATGTCTCGCAGCATGGGTATGGACAAGCCCGAAACCTACCTTTGTAAATACCCAGTCATGGAGTAGCGTTTGGTTGGCCGAAAGCAAGTTTGTCACCATCTCGAGTACATGCGCCAGATCAGGTCTTAAGACATTGAACATATGTTGTACTAGAGACTTACAAATGACATATCGCTGCGTCTCATAGTTGGGTCTGTCTGACTCAGACCTTATCTCAGCTCGGATCCGACTACGTCAAATCCGACCAGATCCTCCCAAGTCCATATTATCCGGTTAGCATCCAATGCTCCATGGCTAGTGAGACCAAGCCATCGACCGTGTCATATGCTAGTCTAGTCGGCTGCGCGTCCACACAGCCCTTTTGACCAGGGACCTTTTAGGACAGTCATCATACAATGCATAGTCCCACAAACAAGTCAGGTACTTGCTGCTACACATCATTGATAATGTCCAAGGACTATATTTATTAATAAACACATAGGAAATATCATCATACATGATTGCCTCTAGGGCATATCTCCAACAGTCTCCCACTTGCACTAGAGTCAATGAAATAGACATCGAATGCCCATAGCTCTAACATGCCCCTCATGCTTAGATTGTGGAAGCGGCTTAGTCAACAGATCTGCAACATTTGCATACGTGTGAATTTTGCATAACTCAACATCACCATTCTTTATGATCTTTCATATCTGATGATATTTCTGATCTATGTGTCTGGTCTTGTGGTGATCCCTCGGCTCCTTGTCTTGTGTGATGGCACCAAAATTATCATAATAAAGGTCCAACAGTTTTACTGAGGCTAGGAAAATACCAAGATCATCTTGAAATTTCCGGATCCAAACACATTCCTTTGCAGCTTCACAAGACGCAATGTATTTGGCTTCTGTGGTAGAATCGACCACCGTATCTTGCTTGGAACTCATCCAACTCACTGCTCCTCCGTTCATGACATACACGAATCCGGACAGTGATCGAAAATCATCTCTGTCGGTTTCGAAACTAGCATCGGCGTAACCCCTTACGACGAGCTTTTCCTCACCTCCATAAACTAGGAACATCTCTTTAGTCCTTTTCAGGTACTTCAAAATAGTCTTTAGCACTGCCCAGTGACTCTCACCTGGGTTGGCCTGGTATCTACTTGTTAGGCTTATTGCAAAAGGAACATCAAGTCGTGTACATATCATGGAATACATGATGGACCAAATTGTTGAGGCGTACGGAATCCGATTCATCCTGCTTCGCTCATCAGATGTCGAAGGACTCTGAGTCTCGCTTAGACTTATACAATGTGAGATAGGCAAGAAACCTTTCTTGGCCTCACTCATGTTGAACCGCTTGAACACTTTATCTATGTACGTGCTTTGGCTCAAGCTGAGCAGCCTCCTCGATCGATCTCTATAGATCTTGATGCCTAAAATGTAAACTGCGTCACCAAGGTCCTTCATTGAGAACTTGCCATTCAATGATTCCTTGACCGAGTTCAGCATCGAAACATCATTTCCGATCAGTAGTATGTCATCCACATACAAGATCAAAAACACAGTCGAGCTTCCACTTAACTGCTTGTATAAACAAGTGTCCTCATCGCTTTTGATGAAACCGAGACCAGTGACGACCTCATCAAAATGAATGTTCCAACTCCGAGATGCTTGCCACCACCCATAAATGGATGTCTTGAGCTTGCATACTTTACTAGTGCTAGTCGGATCGACAAAACCCTCGGGCTGTATCATATACACGTCCTCGGTTAAATTTCCATGAAGGAAAGCCATTTTGACATCCATCTTCCATATCTCGTAATCGAAATAAGCAGCTATAGCTAGTACGATCCTTACCGACTTCAGCTTCGCTACCGGCGAGTAAGACTCGTCGTAGTCAATTCCTTGAACTTGTCCGTAACCTTTAGCGACAAGCCGAGCTTTGTGGGTCTGAACATTTCCATCCACATCAGTTTTCTTCTTAAATACCCATTTGCAGCCAATGTCCTTTACGCCAGGCGGCGGATCAACCAAGTCCTAGACTTGATTTTCATCCATGGACTTTAACTCGGATCTCATGGCCTCTAGCCATGCCTGGGAATCCGGGCTCACCATCGCTTCCGCATAGGTGTCTGGCTCGTCACTTTCTAGCAACAATACATCACGCACTCTATGCAGTCTTTCTGACCTTCGTGGTTCCGGTGCCGCTTCCACTACGGGTTCCCTGACAGACTCTGGTAGGATCTCATCACTCGCCGAGCCGTCCCTGGGTGGTACTCGAACTTCTTCGAGTTGGACCATCCTCCCACTGGCCTCCCAACTGAGAAAATCTTTCTGAATGAAAACCCCGTTCCGAGCAACGGACACTTTGTTCTCTTCCTGGTTGTAGAACCTATATCCCAAGGTTTCCCTCGGATATCCCACGAATATGCATTTGTCTGAGCTGGGTGTAAGCTTGTCTGACATAAGTCGCTTGACAAATGCTTCACAAACCCAAATCTTTAGAAATGACAAACTGGGATTCTTCCCGGTCCACATCTCATGTGGTGTCTTATCTACAGATTTTGATGGTACCCTATTAAGTGTGCAAGCTGCAGTTTCTAGAGCATATCCCCAGAATGACAAGGGTAAATCCGATTTGCTCATCATAGATCGAACCATGTCCAACAAGGTACGATTCCTCCATTCCAATATGCCATTTCTCTGTGGCATACCTGAAGGTGTGAGCTGAGGTACTATACCTTAGCTTTTCAGATGATCATCAAACTCCTGGCTCATGTACTCACCTCCACGATCAGATCGCAGAAGTTTCATAGTCTTGTCGAGATGATTCTCAACCTCATTCTGAAACTCTTTGAATTTTTCAAAAGTTTCTAACTTGTGCCTCATCAAATAGATATATCCATATCTACTCAAGTCGTCGGTAAAAGTCATGAAGTACTGATAGCCACCTCTGGCAGTTGTACTCATTGGACCAAACACATCACTATGTATAAGTTCCAATAGCTCGGATGCCCTCTCACAAGTCTTTGCGAAAGGAGAGTTAGTCATCTTGCTGAGCAAGCATGATTCGCATGTCTCGAACTATACAAGGTCGGACGAAGTTAGGAGCCCATCATCATGGAGCTTCTTCATGTGTTTCAGACTAATGTGTCCAAGCTGGCAATGCCAAAAGTATGTCGGATTTATCTCATTAGGCTTATGCCTCTTAACATTCACGTTATAGACCGGTTCCTGTTCTAGATTCAATATAAATAGCCCATCAACAATGGGTGCATAGCCGTGGAACATGCCATTCAAATAAAACGTACAACCATTGTCCTTTAAATTCAATTCATGACCCTGAATCATCAAACAAGAGGCAGAAATAATATTCCGACTAAGTGCAGGAATGTAATAACAATTATTCAGTTCCAAAATAAATCCAGAAGGAAGCTGAAGCTGCATCGTGCTGACCTCCAACGCAGCAACTCTTGCTTTGTTGCTGACCCTGATATCAATCTCCCCTTGTGCCACACGCCTAGTTCTTACTAGCCCCTGCATCGAGTTGAAAATATGAATAACTGAGCCGGTATCAAATACCCAAGAGCTAATAGGTATGTCAGCAAGGTAAATGTATATAACATATGTAATAAGTGTACATTTGCCCGAAGAAGCATTTCCAGCCTTCTTGCCATGCTCTGCAAGCCACTTGCTACAGTTCCTCTTACAGTGACCGGTCTCCTTGCAATGATAGCAAATGGTCTTCGACTCTGGTCCAGACTTCGATGGAGCGGTGGAGGTTACCGTGTCCGTGCCCTTTGCCTTAGCCTTTTTCTTGGACCAACTCTTCTTGAACTTAGCCGATTTCTGCACCATCAACACTTGATGTGTGCCTTTCTTAATATCCTGCTCTACCACTTTGAGCATCCCATGCAATTCAGTGAGCTTCTTATCCATGCCATGCATATGATAGTTCGAGATGAACGTCCCATAGCTGGGCGGAAGAGAACCCAGAACTGCATCAGTAGCCAACTCATCCAAGAGCGGGAAGCCCAAATGATCCAAAGTTTGCACATATCTGATCATCTTGATCACATGTGGGCTCAGTGGATCACCTTCCTTCAGCTTGAAATCCATCAAGGATCGCCAGACGTTGAACCTTTCGGTCCTAGCCTGTGTCTGAAACATGCTCTTGAGACTCTCGATCATATCGTAAGACTCAACATTTTCGAAATGCTGTTGCAAATCGGGCTCCATACAAGCCAGCATCAGACATCTGATCCCCGTTGATTCATCAATGATTTTCTGGTAGACATTCTTAGCCTTGGCACTAGCATTATTGGCAGGTTCCCCTGGAAGTGGATCCTCTAGAATTTGTTCCTTTTATCATGCTTGAGAACAATTCTCAGATTTCTATACCAGGTAGTAAAGTTTGTTCCATTCAGTTTATCCTTTTCCAGAATTAATTTCAATGCAAAGTTGGGTTGAGCAGGTTTTTCCATTGATCTACAACACAAAATATGCAATCACTAAGCAATGTGTTTATGTAGAGTAATTCAAGCCTTAAATATAAATACTCCCACTGAATTTGACATCCCTCCGCAAACTCTCAGTGATTCAGGATCTGACTAGCACATGCGACTAGTGAGATTTAGCATCACTTCTGGACAACATGCCTATCCAGTAAGCAACTCCTTGCTAATCGTATCTCTATACGACTCCTATCGGTCGGGAAGGTATCTCATACCCTAGCCCCCAACCTTCTATGCCACAAGGCCCAGAACCGTTTTGATAGCCTTGTCAAGTTAACCTGACGCAGTGCATGTCCGTGTCCGACAAGAACCCTTCAGTTCAAGGAAACCTAGCAGCACCCCAATTTTATGAGCCCACTACTAGACGTACTTGGCGTGCGAAGGTGCAACATCGGGAATGGAAAATTTCTTGATATTAACGAGGGATCTTTCTATCATTCTAACATGCATAGAAAACAAGAAGCATAACGATCACAAATAAAACATATATTGTGAAAAGTATGGCTCCTTCATGGCAGTTCTTCCAGGTCGGCTCCGACTCCAATGACCATCTAGGAACTCCATCTTGTTTGTCACACCGGGACGCCAAGCTACCAACCTGATCTCTATAATCCAACTACTACAACTAGTAATGAATTTTTCATAGAGTCACAAGTCGACATGTAGGTCTTTATACATTATAATGACAACACTTTGGCTCCTACCGGCTGACAAACATGACACGCAAGCCATGTATAAATTACACACATGCATCACATACATATGAGCCATGCTATTCACATTAAACCTGCAAAATAAAGTTACTCGCATTCTACCGTTTTGAGTGATCGTGTACGAAATGCAAGGCATTACGCACATGGCAGTCCTGATCGTGTATGTTTTTGGAAATCACAGATCACATCTAAACTCCCATCCCGCTGAATTTTCTGATCCGACCGATCTTATTTGTCACCGCGAGTCCGATTCGGATTTACGTTTCACTGTTAACCCCAATGGCGGATACTGACCGGTAGGGGTAGGTTGTGTCACGACCTCATAAATTCCGATTGACATAAAAAATAGCCTCGACGATTCCCATGTGCAGTTGATCTTATCAACCGTGCACATAGCCGATACCATAAACAACAACAGATCTCATCTGCCGCCTCCACATACCTAATATGCATACGATCTGAATCCAAATCCTATAGCAGAGGCTCTGATACCACTGTTGGGGCCTACGGTAGGGTGAGTCGACTGCAAATTAAAAGTTTCCTACGCGCAGAACAACCAAGAACATGCTACGGGAGATGGATCACGGATCGTTACCACTAGACGTGCAATGCCATGCAGCGGAAGAAGACTTGGGGCAGCACATCTGCATGGATCGTCTCCTCCTTGTCCGATCTCACTCAAACAACCGGTCGTCGGTTCCCACGTATAGGTTCGCTGGAGTGGCGCAAGTGCACCGCCTCTAACGGTATCCGCACGTGCAGGAGGAACATTGTGTGGCGGACTGCTAGGTCCGATCACACAACCAGCAGCGAGTGGAGGTGTCTATTCGCAACACATCCAAACCCTAGTGACAGCGCCGAAGCGATCAATCGCATGAGTGTGCAACACCTCCACTTTATATAGGCTACCATCATGGGCTCAACACTTGGGCCTCGCACGGACCCTAAAGCCCATAAGTCTACTCGGCCACAATCCGAAAACAGCTCGGATCACATTCGACCAATGTCCTCGGATCCGACCTCGTAGGTTCCTTCCCTTAACCGTGTGACCCCCTAGGTTCAAGCCGGCTTGGTCGCAGTTCGGATCACCTCCAAACTGCATGGTTGGTAGCTGCCCCTAGCAAGGCATGCTGAACACAAAGTAGACTATGAAGCTGGTTAGGTGAACTCATACATCATACTTCTATTCCCTTTGCCACATGATATATGTTGTCGGGCTCAAGCAGAGTCTGTCATCCTTGTGCTAGCCTGACCTCTTTCTCGTTCCATTGATGTCGACCACAAACCGGATTATCTCATAATTCTTGTCGCTTGGCCATGCTTATCCTGGTCGGATCACATGAGGGCCCAAAGTATATCTCTCCTGATTGGAGGGGCAAATCCCATCTTGCTCGACCATGTCTCGCAACATGGGTCAGGTCAAGCCCGAAACCTACCTTTGTTACTACCCAGTCATGGAGTAGCGTTTGGTTCGCCCAAATCAAGTCTGTCACCATCCCGAGTACATGTGCCAGATCAGGTCTTAGGACATAGAACGTATGTTGTACTAGAGACTTACAAATGACATATCCCTGCGTATCATAGTTGGGTCTGTCAGACTCAGACCTTATCTCAACTCGGATCCAACTACGTCGAATCTGACTAGATCCTCCCAAGTCAATATTATCCAGTTAGCATCCAATGCTCCATGGCTAGTGAGACCAGGCCATCAACCGTGTCATATGCTAGTCTAGTCGGATGTGCGTCCACACAACCCTTTCGACTAGGGACCTTTTAGGACAGTCATCATACAATGCATAGTCCCACAGACAAGTCCCGTACTTGTTGATACACATCATTGATAATGTCCAAGGACTATCTTTATTCATAAACTCATAGGAAATATCATCATACATGATTGCCTCTAGGGCATATCTCCAACAGCGGTAGCCCCCGGGTGCTCGAGGGAACGGACCCAGGATATCCAGCCCCTAGACCACAAACGGCCACGAGAGTGGGATGGTCTGGAGGCCCTGGGCAGGCTGGTGGATTTGTTTGGCATGGAACTAGCAGGCCTCGCAGGATATCACCAGCTCGGCTGCGTCGTTGAGTGCTGTGGGCCAATAGTATCCGCTGTGGAACGCCTTGCGCACCAAGGTGCACAACGACGAGTGATGCCCATATTCTCTGCCATGTATGTCAACTAACAGCTCATGCCCCTGCTCCCTGGAGATGCATCGCAGGGAAACATCATTCGGTCGTTTTCGATATAGCTCACCGTCCTAGATGCAGTAGGCTGTAGCCTGCCGAGCTACGGACGCCGCATCCTCCTCCTTTGGCAGATCCCCTTGCAGTAGGTACACCTTGAAATCTTCAGTCCAGCACCCCACTTGGGGTTCAAGCGCGATGAGCAGGTGTGCTCTTGAGGTCGGGCCGCAGGCGGGAGCTCTTGAGGTTGGTGGCAGGGGGAGCTCTTCCTTAGGCGGCATAGGGTCCACCGCCGGAGGGGCTGCTGAAGGCTTGAAGAGCCGCTCCTCAAAGACGCTGGGCTCTTGGGGCTGACGCCTTGACGCCCTCTTGGCAATATCATCAACTTCCTTGTTTGTGCCGTGGGGCACATGCTACAGTTCTTGGCCCAGAAAGTGTTTATCCATTTTTCGTACCTCCATGAGGTATGCCTCCATGTGCTCATCCTTTGGCTCGTAGACCTTGTTGGAGAAGTTGATGAGGAGCTAAGAGTCGCCCTTGATGGTGAGGCGCTTCACTCCCAAGGCCGCCGCAGCCTTGAGGCCAGCGATCAAACCTTCGTACTCCATGATGTTGTTGGAGACCTTCTCACCCTGCTAGAAGCAAAGCTGCACGACATAGTAGAGCTTGTCCTGGGTGGGTGAGATGAGTACAACTCTGACTCCCATGCCCTGGCGTGTGAAGCTGCCAACAAAGTACATGACCGAGCTGTCTGATGCTTTGCTCCCTGGCGAGAGAGACCGATCCTCGCATGCTTTGGGCCCTGGAGCGTTAGTCCATTCTGCCATGAAGTCTGTGAGGGCGGCTCCCTTGATGACCCTGGTGGTGCTGAACTCCAGCTGGAAGGTCTGCAGCTCGATGTTCCACTTAGCGATCCTCCCTGCTGCGTTGGGGCTTTGGAGTACCCTCTCTAGCGGGTAAGTTGAGACGACCTTGATGGGGTGGCCTTGAAAGTACTGGCGTAACTTGCACGAGGCCACAAGGAGCGTGAGCAAAAGCTTCTATGGCATGGGGTAGCAGGCCCGTGCATCTCGCAACACCGTGCTGACGAAGTACACCGGGTGCTCGATGAGGGCGAAAGTTTTGGTGAAGTCCGTGATTCCCTGAGGCCGGGGCGCCCCCTGAGGCTAGGGGACCTCAGGAGTTCGGTCGCCTATAGGGGATACCGTGGCCTCAGGAGCGCCGTCTTGTGCTGCCCGGTCGTTTGCTGGCTTTGCTGTGGCTTCAGGTGCGCCGTCTTTGTGCTTCACCATTCTGACCGGACGCACGGCGTCGGGTGGCAGGCTCTTGGCCTGGCACTCCTCCCGGACGGACACCAATGCTGTGCTAGCGGAATGAGGTGTGGCGGCCGGGTAAAGCACCAGAGGCTCGAGAGGACGAGGCGCCACCATCACCGGTGGGATGGTTAGGTATCTTTTGAGGTCTTGAAATGCCACGTCGGCCTCCGGAGTCCACTTGAACGGGCCCTTCTTCATCAGCTTGAAGAACGGGAGGGTGTGCTACCCCAGCTTGGAGATGAAGCACCCCAGTGAAGTTACACAGCCCGCGAGTTTTTGCATTTCCTTGAGAGTCTGCGGTGGGCTCATGTCTTCTATTGCTTTGACCTTTCGCAGGCTTGCCGAAGGGGACGCCGAACACGCATTTCTCCGGGTTGAGCCGCAGATCTACCTTTCGCAGGCTAGCAAAAGTCTCCTCGAGATCCCGAATGAGGGTCCTAGCCTCCGGAGATTTTACCTCAATGTCGTCGACGTAGGACTCAGCATTCCTCCCAAGCTGTTGGACTTGAGCGATTTGCATCAGCCGCTGGAAGGTCGCCCAGTGTTACGCAGCCTGAATGGCATGCAGGTGTAGCAGTACACCCCGCATGGGGTTAAGAATGACATCTTCTCTATGCCCTCCACCACTATCTTAATCTGGTGGTAACCTGAGAAGGCATCTAGGAAACATAACAGGTCGCACTCGGCGGTGGATTTGATGATCTGATCGATGCACGGAAGCGGGAACGGGTCCTGAGGGCAGGCCTTGTTGAGGTTGGTGAAGTTGACGCACATGCGTTCCTTTCTGCCCTTCTTGGGCATGACGACGGGGTTTCCCAGCCACTCCGGGTACCAGACTTCACGGATAACACCCCCGCCTATAGCTTGCGGGTTTCCTGGACAATGAAGGACTGTTTCTCTGTGGACTATCATCGCGCTTTCTGCTTCAGCGGGCGCACATTGGGGCACACCCTCAAGTTGTGCTCGATCATTCCCCTTGGGACCCCCAGCAGCTGCTTGGGCTCCCAGGCGAATACCTCCTTGTTCGCGCGCGGGAATTTCACCAGTGCCTCTTCTTGGTCCGGGTCGAGGTTGGCGCCTATGGTGAAGGTGGCTCCTGAGGCCTCGTCCTCATCGACCACACCTGCTTCGTCTTGGCCCGATCTTGGGAGAGCAATTGCTTCTTCGTCGCCAACGCAGCCCGCTGGGTCTCAGGTGCTGCTGTGCCCGCAAGGCACGCCACTGCCGCGCCCCTGAAGGCGAGCTTGAGGGCCATCAAGGCCTCCTTGGTGTCTCCAGCCACAGTGAGCACGCCGTTGCTCTCCGGCATCTTCATGAGGTTGTATGCGGGGTGAGTTGCTACCATGAACTGAGCCAAGGCTGGGTACACGAGGATGGCGTTGTACGGGAGGTTGATGCGAGCGATGTCGAAGTCGATCAGCTCAGTGCGGTAGTTGTTGCGGGTGCCGAAGGTGACGGGAGGCGGATCTGCCCTAGGCGGCTGGTGGAACCGCCGCCAACTCCGTAGAAGGGCTTGGTGTGACGGAGCCAACCGTGCGGTACCTGGAGCAAGTCGAAAGCTTCCACGGAGAGCACGTTGAGGCCAGCCCTGCCGTTGATGAGGGTCTTGGTTACCGCCATGTTGCAGATGGTGGGCGTACAGAGCATTGGGAGCACGCCCGAGCCAACGATGGTCGCCGGATGGTCCTTTGAGTCGAAGGTGAGGTCCCTATTGCATAGAGGGGGCGCCCTTGGGCGCTGCCCATCCCGGGGGAGGTCCCTATTGCATAGAGGCGGCGCTCATTCAACGGAAGAACTGCTTGACGTGGCGATATGATGGCGGTGCTTGCGAGCCACCGAGGATGGCAGCAACGGCAAGTGGCGCTGGTGCCGCGAAGCACGCGACGAAGAGACCGCACAGCTCTTCCCAGGAGGATACCGAGGATCCTGGCAGGCTGAGCAGCCAGGCGCGCGGCATGCAGGCCAGGGCCATTGGGAACCAGGTGGCCATGACCCTATCATCTCCTCCAGCTTCCCGAACTGTCTCCTCGTGTACCAGCAGGAAGGCTGCTGGGTCCGCTGTGCCATCGTAGCGAGGCGGCATATCCAGCTTAAACTTGCACGACCACTGCACCTGTTGTAAGGCGGGGGTGAAGGCCCAAAGGCCCATGGCGCCTTCGTGCGCGCCCGTCGACCCAGCTGGTGGGGCGGCGCCTGCCATGAGGGCCGGGCGGAGAGACGAAGCGAGCGAAGAGGCGGAGCTCCAGCGCACCCCTACCTGGCGCGCCAAATGTCAGATTGCGGTTTTCGACAAAGCCTTGTGAGGTTTGAACTCCGGGGTGCGCATGAAGAAGACTCTCTTCCTCGCTCGCTCACTCAATGATTCCACGACCTAGCTCGATGGACCCAAAGAACAAGAGGTGCGAGGGTTTATACTGGTTTGGGCCACCTTGCAGTGTAACACCCTACTCCAGTTTGTGGGTGGATTACCTCGGGTGGCTAAGGATGAACTAATACAATGGCTGAACAACATCAGGAGGTGAGGTGTTCTTGGGCTCGATGAACTGGTGGGCTCGTTATGGTGGAATGAGTCCGATCCCAGATCCTTCTCTATGGTTGTGGCTAAGTCCTATTTATAGTGGCCTTGGTCCTCTTATCAAATGTTAGGCAGGAAGGGATCCCACAATGCCAATTTTGAAGGGGGACAACTAGTACAAGCTATCCTGACAAAAGGTGGTCTTCACCTGCCAAAGGCTCTGGTGGTGATGCTGTTGTGGGCTCCACGATAACCTCTGTCTTGCCGTCCTACTGATCTTGGTCTTGTTGCACCGACATGTAAACCTTTTCTTTATTCCTAGGGACCCCACGCTTGCGCTTGCTTCCTTAGCACCAAAGAGGAAACTGGTACACTATGCCCGCTAGCACTCGCCTGGCCTTGGTCATCATGGCTCACGTCACGTGAACCTCGCGAGGTGCTCCCTCCATAGATATCTCCGCTCCTCAGGAGCCAGCCTACCGAGGCTACCCTCAGGGAGGTCTTGGCATTGTCCGCCTCGCGAGGCTTGGCCCTTTGCGAGGGTCTTGAGTTGTTGTTGCTGAACATGGGCCGTACCAGGCCACTAGTGGAGCCATACTCCGGGCCGCAGGCAGGCAAGTTTAGGCACCCCCGTTCCCAGGATGCCGACATAGTCCTTTCGACAAGTAATATTGTCAAACCCAACGAGGAGCAGAAGGAAATGACAAGCGGTTTTTAGTAAGGTATTCTCTGCAAGCACTGAAATTATCGGTAACAGATAGTTGTATGATGACATAATTCGTAACGGGTAATAGGTAACAAAAGTAAACAAGGTGCAGCAAGGTGGACCAATCCTTTTTGTAGAAAACTAGTACAAACTCTTATATAAAGCAAAGGGCTCCTGAGGTCTCGCAGGATATCCGCGGCCACCTATGGGACTAGGAGGCCCCTTGCTGGTTTCGCAAGTGGGATGTCGAGTTGCACAAAGTGCAGACCAGCGCACCTCAGCACGGTAGAGAGAACACAAGCAATTTACCCAGGTTCGGGCTGCGGCGAGGCGTAAAACCCTACTCCGGCTTTGGTGGATTGATGATGGAATGGAGGTGGTGAAGCATAGTACACTTGCCCGACAGGGGTTGCCTTAGGGAAGTAGCGACTATGCGCGTATGAGGGTGTGGGTTCATCAACTTTCCAACCCTTTCTACGGTTGGCATGGGCCTCCTTTTATAGATCAAGGGGTCGCTACAATGGCAAAGTAGCCCTTATGCACTGATATGATAGAAAACAGTGCTATCATACCTAACTCTACGGGCTGACAGGGCGCATTAAATGCACTGCTTAGTGTGACATCACTGGTTAGTCGGCAAGGCTTGCTGGGCTATCTTGCCAGCTCCGCGCCTGTTCTCTTGACACGTCGCAGGACATGTGTCATCTGTGGGTTTCTTCTTAGGAAATGGCTAGCATGTGGCGAATGGCTGCCACTTAATCATCTTGCGGCTTCCCACTTCACTGATCGACGACGTGGGTCGTGCTGGAGTGGTTGGTGAGGTAGTTTTGCCTCCGCGAGCCCTGACAGGCCCTGCCGGTGTGCCTTGGTAGTCTGCTTCTAGGGGTGGCCTTGTCCCTTGCCGGGCTCACATGTCTGGCAAGGGAGGCCCTTCTCTTGGCGATATCTTGCTTCTTCGGCTTGGCCTTAGTCTCTCTGAGCTGCATGCTGGTTCTTTGACTCTCTTGGTTTCTTGTATGCTGGCTTTGGTTGGCGCATCAACCTTGCTCTTGTGCCTGTGCACAGTCTGGGAAATAGACTCAGGGTTTGTTGCACCGATAGAAGCCCATGGGCCTGACTCGAACGCGCTGCTAAGCGTCGTCGGGGTAGGGCCTAATAAGTGCACATGTAGGGTTAATGAAGGTGTCGGCCCCTCGAGGTCTTCATTGCTTCTTCACCAGTCTTGATTTCGGGCCAATTTCCAATTTCCCCACGCGTGGTGTAAAGCCAATAGCGGTGGGGCCGCTCGAGTGATGGCCCGTGAATGACTTTAACGAACGGGGTAGAAACTGCCAATTTACTCTTCCCACAGCGTGCCCTTATCCTTGGCCACGTATGTTGCATGCATTGCGCGGGGTAGGTAACGGAGGCGCGTGGCATGGGAGAGCATCGTGGTGAGGGCCCGGGCCCTTGAATTGGCGGAGGAGGAGGGTGGCCGCCCGTTGATGGAGTAACCCTCCTCCTCATCATGCCTATAAAAAGGGAGGGGAGGAGTCATCCATCTTTGCATTCCTTCTCTTCTTATCTTTCGATTCTGCTAGCTATGTCAAAGAGAGGGGCCTGGGGTCAGCCTCGGGCTCTTGCTTGGGATCTCCCTTGGATCTGAGAGGAAGATTTGGGCGGTGCGGCACCGATGCCAGGAGTGGCAACCCCAGTGTGTTTGCCACCGGGCTGCCTGTGGCCTTGACTTCAGTGGGAGGTGGCGCGAGCGACGCCGTGTCGCGGCTTAACGTAGGCATGGCGTGTGGTAGTCGATCGCTCCCCATTGTTCTTCCTCTTGCGGTGCTAGGGAGGAACCATGGAAGAGATTCGCCGCTAGTAGGGGCGAATCTGGTTCCTCCTGGGCGTCGTCCTTCCTCCGTACAATAGGGCTCTTCGCTCCTACTCACGTCTTCTGGGCCATGGTGGCCTCCGCTATTAGGGCCACTGGGGACGACCATGTTCTTTGTGGGGAGTCCTTCGGAGAGCATGGTGCCCAGCACGGCTGCCGCGACGGGATCGTCGAATGGCAGCGGTACAAGAGGTAGTAGCAACCCACGATGCACCAAGAATGGGGGTAGCCATTCTGACGGCTCACGTTTGCCAGTGACTCCGCTACCCCCGTCAGGGCTCCCTTCAGTGCCACCATACCTCCTGTCCCTTTGGTTCCGCCGTCCATTCAGGGGACAATGTTGTCTTGATCCTGGGGATGCGCCAAATCCAAGACAAGTCCGGCTCTTGCTTCTTTAGTCCCTCCCTGTAATACCTTGAGGGAGATGGACAAGGGAAAAGGCATAACGGTGCCCTTATCTTTTTTCAATCTTAAACTTGTAGGCAATCGCCAAATTTTAATTCAAATAATGTAATCCCTCAAGTCCATCTTTGTGTTCTGTAATGCTTGTACTTGTATTAGCATATGAATGAAAAAGATGAACCTTGTCGGGAACTCGTGCGTGTGTACGTCCATGCCGAGGTGAGATGCCCCTTTAATGTAAATAAACGAGTTTTCCCCGGCAGGCTATCCTGTCGGCACCCTCTTTGTCTGCCGGAGAGCTACGTCTGTCGGGAACAGATGGAGGGGCCAGACCCCCGCCAACTTCTTTTATCAAAAATGTCACTACGACCATCTAGGCCGGAGCAACGTTCGAGTCAAAGATGGGAGCACCTTAGTTTCAAGAGAGTGGCAATGTTTCTGTATGCACAAGTTATAGCTTTACAGAAGACTAATGGACATGAGGTAGAACTTATCTGCTTGGCTTGCCAGGGATTGTTGCGCCGGGCAATCTTCACAACTCCTTGACAAAGCCAAGTTTGCGGCAGGAACCTGTAACTTCATCTAGATGAGAGTGAATGCAGGACGCGATCCTATCTACATGCGTATGCAAATGCTGATGAAATGCTTATGAAGTGATCTTGGTGTGCTCATGCATGCATGCAATCCTAGTTGGGGCCCCCCTTACAGAGATTATTTATTTTCTCTTGCACGTGGTTATCGCCCCCGCTTCGTACAAGGGGTTACATGCAACTGAGGCCAGGCCTGTACAAAAGGGTGGCTGCCGGGTAGGGCCCGACAGCCGCGCCTTATGGGTAGTACTTGCGGAGATGCTCAATATTCCATGAGTTTTTCAACTGAGTGCCATCTCCGGTCTCCAGATGGAGTGCGCCAGGTCTAGTCACTCGTACTACCCGGTAAGGGGCTTCCCACTTCGGTGACAACTAGTTTGTACCCTTGGCGGACTGAACGCGGCTAAGGACAAAGTCACCTTCCTCAAAACACCGGGCATGAACCCTACGGCTGTAATAGTGACATAGGGCTTGTTGGTAGCATGTAGGATGTGTAGCAGCCCAGAGTAGGTTCTCCTCGAGTAGAACAGCGTTGTCATGCCGATGTTGATCCTATGCAACTTCATCGTAGGCATGCAATCGAGGGGACCCGTAAATGAGTTCCGTGGGGATAACTGCTTTTGCCCTGTAGACCAAGGAGAAGTGAGTCTGCCTGGTAGCTCGGTTAGGTGTCGTTTTGAGGGACGAGAGAACTACCGGCAGCTCTTCGATCCACCGCCTACCGTGCTTCTGTAGCGTATCAAAAGTTCTTATCTCGAGTCCACGTAGCACTTCAGCGTTCGTCCTCTCAACTTCTCCATTGCTCTGGGGGTGTGCCACAGAGGTGATTGAGATCTTGCATCAGAGGGTACGAACATATTGCATGAAGGCGTGGCTCATGAACTAGGTGTCGTTGTCAGTGATGATCCTTGTCGGAACTCCAAAACGACACACAAATTCTTTCAAGAACTTGATAGCCGACTGAGCAGTCACCTTTCTCAGGACAGTCACTTCCGGCCACTTTGTAAACTTGTCGATGTCAACGAACAAGAATTCAAAGCCCCCGATTGCTCGAGGGAAGGGGCCGAGAATATCGAGCCCCCAGACCGAAAATGGCCATGATAGAGGGATTGTCTGAAGGGCTTGGGCAAGCAGGTGTATTTTCTTGGAATGGAACTGGTAGGCCTCACATTTTGTGACTAACTACAACGCCCACGATGCATCTATATCTCCCACGTGTCGAAGCACGACTTAGAGGCATAACCGCATTGTAAGCAATGTCGCAAGTGGGGTAATCTTCACACAACCCATGTAATGATTAAGGAAAAGAGGTACATAGTTGGCTTACACTCGCCAGGTCACACAATAGCATAAATATCATTACATTCATACAAATACAATCAAGGTCTGACTACGGAACCAAAATAAAGAACAACCCCAAATGCAACAAATTCCCCGATTGCCCCAACTGGGCTCCACTACTGATCGTCTGGAAAAGAAACGTAGTATCATCCTGAGTCCTCATCGAACTCCCACTTGAGCTCAGTTGAATATCCTGGAGCGGTATCATCGGTCCCTGCATCTGGTTTTGGAAGTAATCTATGAGTCACGGGGACTCAGCAATCTCACACCCTCGCGATCAAGATTATTTAAGCTTATAGGTAGGGGTAAAAGGTATGATGTGGAGATGCAGAAAGCACTAGCAAATATGGTGGCTAACATACGCAAAAGAGAGCGAGAAAAGAAGGCAAAGGCACAGTCGGTATACTATGATCAAGAAGTGATCCTAGATCAACCTACGTTCAAGCATAACACGAGACCGTGTTCTCTTCCCGGACTCCACCAAAAAGAGACCATCACGGCCACACACTCTGTTGATTCATTTTAATTAAGTTAAGTTTAAGGTTTTCTACAACCGGACATTAACAAATTCTCATCTTCCCATAACCATGGGCACGGCTTTCGATAGTTCAAATCCCTGTAGGGGAGTCCCAACTTAGCCCATCACAAGCTCTCATGGTCAACGAAGGATATTCCTTCTCCCAAGACAACCCGATCAGAGTCAGAATCCCGGTTACAAGACATCTCGACAATGGTAAAACTAAGCCAGCAAATCCACCCGAATATGCCGACAAATCCCGATCGGAGCTGCACATATCTCGTTCTCAGGGCACACCGGATTGTCCAAACTTCCGGTAGGCCAGCCCAGAGTTGCCCCTGGTGGCCACCAGCGGCTGACAAGTTGGACCAACACTCAGAGGAGCACTGGCCCGGGGGTTTAAAATTAAGATGATCCTTGAGTCCGCGGAACCCAAGGGAAAAAGAGGCTAGGTGGCAAATGGTAAAATCAATGTTGGGCATTGCTGGAGGAGTTTTATTCAAGGCGAACTGTCAAGAGGTTCCCATTATAACCCAACCGTGTAAGGAACGCAAAATCAAGGAACATAACACCGGTATGACGGAAACTAGGGCGGCAAGAGTGGAACAAAACACCAGGCATAAGGCCGAGCCTTCCACCCTTTACCAAGTATATGGATGCATTAAAATAGACAAGATATAAGAATGATATGCCAACAATAATCATGTTCCAACAAGGAACAAACTTCAATCTTCACCTGCAACTAGCAAAACTATAAGAGGGGCTGAGCAAAGCGGCAACATAGCCAAACAACGGTTTTCTAGGACTAGGTGGGTTAGAGGTTGACATGGAAATATGGGAGGCATGATAAGCAAGTGGTAGGTATTGTAGCATAGGCATAGCAAAAGAGCGAGCATCTAGCAAGCAAAGATAGAAGTGATTTCAAGAGTATGGTCATCTTGCTTGCAAAGTTCTCCGAGTTGACGTTAGCTTAATCCTCATAAGCATACTCAACGGGCTCCTCGATCACGTACTCGTCTCCCGGCTATACCCAAGCAAGAACACAAGCAAAGGGAGACACAATCAACCACATGCAATGCACAAACAACATGATGCAAAACATGGCGTGATATGTGGGATGTGATATGCGATGCACATGCATGTTTCCGAAAGGAAATATTGATCCTAGCATCAACTTGGAAAACCAAGAGTGCCACTGGAAAGAGGAGTTGATTTTGGTCGAAATCGATATATAGGTAACCGGAATCGGATGCACGGTTTGCAAATGGCAAGCAAAACAATAATGGCACCGATCTGTGATTAATAGCATGAGGCCACCTAAATGCATAAAGAACAACAAGCTACTGCACTCTAACATAGCACCAAGATACATGGAAGGGATCCACTCAAGATTCTTAACAAAAGATGAACACTGAGCTATGGCTAATTCACAAAATAGCAGGTTCAAACAAGCATAGCAAAAGTGCAAAAGATATCAGGTTACAGACTTAGTGAAAATAACAACAAGTCAGGAATTTAACATCAGGAAGCAATGTTTAGAGCAAGGTAACAACATGCTACAGGAACATATCCTGTCAAAGCAAGGCATGGCATGAAGATACTCAAAGCATACAACAAAAGTCCCTAACTGACCATAAGCCATAAGGGATCAGCAAATACAATGGCAACCATGTGAACATAGCAATTATCGTTAACAGATTCAGACTTAGTAGAAAACTGGAACATGGGAAAACAAATATTAAGTAGGCATGTTTACGAGCTCGATGCACTCACCACAAGGCATTGCATGACAAACTAAGCATACACCCAGCAAGTATACATGGCATAGAAGATAAACATGGCAAGAGCAACCTCATAGCATGCATGGATCAACTACAACAAGCTCGGCAAAAATGCTTAACACGTAAACATTCTGCCAGGATCATTTTATAACAAAAGTAGAGGTCGATTGAGTCAAGCTAGGGTGCTCCAAAATTGCAAACAAAGACATGGATGGATAGAGCACAACAATATCAACAAAACATCCTTACTGGTCATGCTCAAAAGAGGCATGGATCACTCTGTAGCAACAAGAATACATGGCATAAAAATATTAACAAGGCAACGACTTAGAAGATTTCTAAGTCCCTGAAATCAGCAACATTATGAGAGCTACTTTGCATGCTTGTGCTAGTCACCACAGAGATCACAAAAATACATGGCATACACCTCTGTAAAGATGGCATGGCGTACTTCAAAACTCATGTAGGGCTCAAGTTCATAGGAGGTACACATCAATCATGGCAAAAATGACAAAAGTCCAATTACTGATAAGAATCTGAAACTGACATCAACTAGCACTCTTGCAACAGCATTTAGGGCATCAAGATGAGCTCAAATGGACATGGTGCAATGGAATGAAATGAAGTACTCGTCGAGACAAACAATTTGATATGCTACACGTCCAAAACGGAGCCACGGATGCAGAGTTATGATGCGATGAAATATGCATAAAAATACTAGGAGTTGGACAAAAAGTCAACCGCTAGGGTTTTTTTCAGATCCAGATCCGGATCGGGCACGGAAGTCGAGGTACACCGGAGCTTCGACGGAGTTGGCGAGGAGGAGGCGGCCGGCGAGGTGTGGGCGTCACCGGAGCGGGTCGCCGGAGCGGCAAGGGCGGCGAGGGTGGCGGCCACCGGCGACGAGGTGGCACGGCGACGGCGGGGAAGGGAGTTGGGTGGCGCGGCTGATGACGCGGCGGCGGAGAAGAGACGAGGAGGCACGCGGGCGGTGACGGGCTTCGGGGGGCCCGGTTCAGGCTCGCCCAGGCCGGCGGCGGAGAGGGCGGTGGAGCACCACGTGGCAGCGCGTGATTGGCGGCGGCGGTGGCGTCCGGCGCGGATGGACGTGTCCGGCCGCGCGGAGAGGAGCGGGGCTAGGTCTAGCGTTGGAAGGGATCCGAAATTTCTGGGGAAGAGGCCTTTTTATAGGTAGAGGGAGCTCGGAGGCTCCAAATTGAGCACGGTTTTCGGCCACGCGATCGTGATCGAACGACCTAGATGATGGAGGAGGTTTAGGTGGGTTTTGGGTCACTTTGGAGGGGTGTTGGGCTGCAACACACATGAGGCCTTTTCGGTTCCTCGGTTAACCGTTGGAGTATCAAACGAAGTCCAAATGGCACGAAACTTGATAGGCGGTCTACCGGTAGTAACCCAAGGCCGCTTGGCAAGTCTCAGTCCAATCCGAGAACGTTTAATACCCACACACGAAAAGAGGTAGAAAGGGACACCGGAGGACATAGGAGCGCCGGAATGCAAAACGGACAACGGGGAAAATGCTCGGATGCATGAGACGAACACGTATGCAAATGCGATGCACATGATGACATGATATGAGATGCATGACAAAGACAAAAGCACACGGAGACAAAAACCCGACAACGAGGAAAATATCATCAGTTAGTGCCAGAAATGGCAAGAGTTGGAATACAAATATGGCAAGTTACATACGGGGTGTTACACTAACTCAACCGCATCCTGGAGGGCTGTGGGACAATAGAATCATTTTTGATTATACACGATAGGGCAAAACCCCACTGCAATTATTTTATTAATTTAAGCAAATAGAAAAATAGAACAAAGTCTAGATTACAAAAGGCTTGAGGTAAGCCAACAAGAAACCTGGAAAAAGAAACAGAAAAAAGAGCTAACCACCTAAAATTACAAAGCCAGATTATCCAGCCAAGAGCAATAAGCCCTGGCATAGCTCTTCTTAATCCTAAATCTAAGTAAGTTGAGTTCTTCCAAGAAAATGGCTTTCCACGTATAGATGCTAGGAGGGATGGCTTGGAATATGAGGTTATTTCTGGAAATCCATATGGCCCAAGATGTTATGATAAAAATTTCCATGAAGAAAGGCACATGCAATTTCTGCCTGAGGTCAGCAAAAGCTTCCGGAACTGAAACATTGTCTTGTCTTGAGGGACAGACCAGATGCCAGCATTGAGCAGCAAAGGGGAAGGTCCAAAAAAGGTGTTGTAGTGTTTCCTCTCGCTGGCAGTAGTTCATAGCACAATTGTAGCTGTCCAGATGGAACGTTTTCCTCCTTAATAAATTCCTTGTGTTTAGCCTATCATGAAGGAGCCTCCAGAGGAACACCTTATGCTTGGGTTCATAGGAATTATTCCAGATCCAATTTAATTGTTGAGGAACAATTTTAACTCCCATCATAATTCTATAAGCTTTAGCCATAGAAAATTGCTCATTTCCCCAAATATAACTCCAAGTGTCAGTACAGTCAAGGAATTTAGAAGCTCTTAAGGATATGCAAATGTCCTCCATTGATTCAAACTCAGCAAATGCCTGCATAGTCAAAGGCAAATGAAACAGGACCTCCAGATATTCAGTGTGGATGACTAAGTGCACCGTAATGTCCTTGTTTTTCACAAAAGAAAATAGGTATGGGAACATATCCTACAAGCAAGCTGTGTGCCATAGGTCAGACCAGAGGAGAGCACTTCTTCCATCACCAATATTACATTTGGCCAAGGATTTATAATTGTCAATGAGCTTAAGATTGGCCTTCCACCAGAATGATCCAATCCAACTACTTCCCGCAAGTGAACCATTGTTGTAATATGATTCCCAGATCAAATTTACCCAGGGAATGTCATGCCTGTTATAGAATTTGTGAAGATTCTTAAGCAGCAAAGCTTTGTTTTGCACAAAAATATCCAGCACTCCCAGGCCCCCTTCATCTTTTGGCCTATAGACAATAGTCCAAGCCACCATTGCAGGTTTATGGTCTTCTAAATCAGGGCCTCTCCACAAACAGTGTCTCAAATATTTGATTACCTGGATTTTAATTATGACAGGAACATCAAGGCATCCCATGAAGTAGATTAGAAGTGAGTTTAAGACTGACTTAACTAGTAGCATCTACCAGCCAGATTCATAAATGAGGACAAACCCACAAGCTTTTTTGCAATCTTGTTACTAATGGAAGGCACTGCTCAACGGTAGGTTTGTGAAGGCCTAGTGGTGTCCCCAGGTATTGGAAGTAAAAGATTCCCTTTTACATTGAAATGTATTTATCAAAATCTACACTTTCTCCTCAGGCACATTAATTGGGATAAGACTTGATTTACTGTAGTTCACATTAAGGCCTGTGGCATCAACAAAAGTGTTGAGGAGAGATTTGAGGCAATGAAGTTCCTTTGCATCTGCTTGAAGTAGAACTAGAGTATCATCTGCAGACTGAACTATAGGAAAATCAGGGCAAGAATCCACTTGTAGGGGTGATGAAAGCAAACCAAGTTGCATAGCCATGTTGAGGATTGATTGAAGCAGATCGGCTGAAGGACAAAGAGGAGAGGAGACAGTGGATCCCCTTGCCTAACTCCTCTAAGACAGTAATTTTTTCCAGGGACACCATTCAACATAATAGCCGACGAAGCAGAGGAGAACAACATATGATCCATGTGATCCATCTTTCCCCAAAACTTTTAGCTTTCAAAATATCTGATACTGCTTGGCGCTCAATGGTGTAAAAAGCCTTTTCAAATTCAAGCTTTAGCACAATTGTCTCTTCTCTGGACTTGTGGCATTGATGAAGATACTCATAGGCCCATCCCAAGAAGTCATGGATGGCTCTTTCTTTAAGAAAACCATACTAATTAATGTGCACTAGTTGGAGAATTACTTTCTGCAATCTACTTGCCAACAATTTGGTGATGAGCTTAAGACAGTAGTTGAGGAGAGAAATTTGCCTAAAATCATTTGTTGTCAGAGGTGTACCACTTTTAGGAATAAGTGTGATATATGATGTATTTATACTCTCAAGGTAAAGTTGTCCAGCATGAAAATCAACAATTAACTTAAGAACATCCCCTTTTATAATATCCCAACATGATTTAAATAATTCATTGTTGAAACCATCTGGACCTAGAGATTTGTCCAATGGAAGCTCTTTGACCACATCATTGACCTCTTCCTCTGTGAAAGGTAACTCTAAATTTTCAAAGATTGAAGCATCTAGTTTCTGGCCATATAAAGATTCCAGATCAAAATGCATGGTGATTTTTTGAGAAGTCCCCATTCTTTTCTTATAAGCTTCCCATAAGATTGCAGCTTTTCCTACATGGTCAGAAATGTCCACTTGGTCATCATTCTGGAGAACAACAATGTGGTTACGCCTATAATTAATTGAAGCTTTGGTGTGGAAGAATTTGGTGTTTTCATCTCCAAACTTCACCCCTTAATTTTCCCCTCTGCTTCTAGTAAATCTTCTGGTTACTCAACAAAAATAACAGATGCTCTTTAAGAATTATCTTGCGGTTCCATTCATAAATATCCAACTCTCTAAACTCTTCAAAGAAGTCCCAAAGGAAGATCACCTCATTAATTTTAGCAATCTGAGTTTTAAGTCAAGAGAGAGATCTAGCCTAGTGTTTCAAGGCCCTCCTGAGATTTTTGAATTTTGCACTTAAGAACTTGGTAGCATCCAAATTATCAACAGGAATGTTGCAACCAGTAATTTTCAATTCTGAAAACTCTTGCTTTGGGAATAGCAGTACCAATTTTAATCACACGAGGCAAATTATGAGAGATAGGCTTAGCTAGTGGAAGCACAACAGTATTGGGGAAAGTGGTCATCCAAGATGCAGAGGTAAAAACTAATCAAGTTTAACCAAAAGAGGATCTTGTTGCATATTACTCCAGCTAAATTGTCTTCCATGCATAGGCAACTCCAGTAAACCTTGGTTACTAACAGCCTCATTGAACATTAGCATATCATTCACATCTCCACCAGGTTTGTTCCTATCTGAAGGTGATCTAATAAAGTTGAAATCTCCCAGAAGAATCCAATCAACATTAGCAGGCGTATGAATATTATGAAACCAATCAATAAACTCAATCTTGTCTTGTGGTTCATAGGTCCCATAGATGTTAGTGAGTATCCCAGATTGGTTTGAAAGCAGACTAGTGAGTTGTATGGAAAGAGAGAATCTGTTTTGAGCAATAACCACTCCAGTAAACACAAAACCATTCCAAGCAATTAGCAGTCCACATAATGCCCCAACAGATGGTAGAAAAGTAAATTTGTTGATTTTATTGGGACGGAATTTTTTTATGTATGCAAGATCAAAGGTTTCTCTCTTAGTTTCATGAAGACAAAGAATGTTGTAGTCACTCTCATCAATTTTCTGCCTTAAAGCCAGCCATTTAACTTCAGAGTTCATCCCTCTAATGTTCCAATTAAGGATGTTCCAACTTATATTTGTGTTATTCATGGAGACTTGTGGGTATAACCAACCAAAAGTCAAGCACCATCACTTGATCTAAACTTACAACTAACTGATCAAACAACAAAAACATGAGCCACATCATCTCACATAATGACCGCATCATCCATAATAATTGCATCATATAAATTCCATTAAGGTAGTACATCACCAAATAGTCAGAGTCTACAAAAGGACAACATTCCAAAATTACACCACTTATAAATAGTCCCAAAAGGTAACATGAGGAGCCAACAAGACTACCCCTCCAACCATCACTAGGTTGCAGATGTACTATCATCAGGGGGACTTTTGAGCATTTCCCTCCCCTTTGGCCAAGGGCACCTTGACCAAATCTTCACCCTGCCTTCTTCTTGGCTTCTTGGCCAGCTTGTCCTCCAACTCCCTCTCAGCAACCTTACACAAAGAGGCAGTGAGATTTTTTACAACTGATTTTTTATAATGGGAGGGACAACATTGCAGGGTAAGCATTTGAAATTTGAGCAAGAATTTATCTTATACCCAACATTATCCTTTTTAATTCTATCAATCCTCCTTACCTCAGGTTCAACAAGGGGAGTTTTGCCACTCCTCATCCTGAGGTTGTCAGCCCAAAAGGTTGTAGCAGAGCCTGGGATTCCGCATCTTGTTGATTGTTATCAACTCCAATATTTTCTTTATCCTTGTCCAGGGTCTGCTATTTGTCAAGAACAATGGCCTGACAAATAGGAGCATGCGAGGCAGGGCATTTATCAGGTATGTGGAAAAGCATAACTTTATCCTTGCCCTCAACCTCAGTAAATAGTTCCCACCTGACAGATTTTAACATGTTTACTGTCCAATCAATCTTATCAGGTGTCAAACAATAAAGTTGAACCAACTTATAGGAATGCTTGTGGAGAATACAGTCTTATTTTCCACAGGCTCTTGGAAATGCTTCTACCACAGCACAAGACCTTCTTCTGACATAGCATGAGCATTATTACCACAGGCAGCTATTCGAATATACTTAAGACCTAGAAGTGAAGGTTCCCCATTGAAATGCTCATTAATTTGAGTAATCCAATTACCATGAAGCCCATTTGAAGTTCTCCAATGTTAGCCACTGGTTCAAGACTTCCCCTTGTACAGTTGATGTGAGCAGAGCTAAAAGAAGAAGTGCCTGCATCTATATCAGCTGGCTAACCAGATATTTGCTCATGCGTAGTGGTCTCCCAGGAAGCAGTTGGCTCAGAATCTGCTTCCAAAGGAGCAGAGAGATTTCCCAAACAATCTTGTGGCCTAGAAGTGTTTTCTTGGGCATTCACTTCATTATTCCCAATTAATAAGTTCTCTGCAACATTGATATTCTAAACTACAACAACTTCCATTGGAGCAAGCACAACATCCACTACAACTGCAACATGTGGAGGAGAAGCAACATTCTACTCAGGCACTAGAGGCTCATCATCATCAGATTGATAAGCTTGGATGATATTCTGAAGACCACTGATAGTCACATATGCAGGTGGTGGTGTCAAAACAACATGAGATTGAGCCCCAATATGAAAATCTCCAATAATGACAGGTGGCACAAGGTAATTTGAATTATCTCCTTCAGAGAAAGACATGTCAGAGGATAAACTACTGTTTCTGGCAGCAGGTAACAGCTCCTCTCCATCAGCCCAGGCCATTTCCTCTTGCTGAACCACATCTAAAAGGTCATCAAGAGCAGCATTGTGATTGTCTTGTTGTGGCATCTCCCAATTTCCATCTTGCTCCCAGTTATCCTCAACATGAATGTGATCTTGGTTATTATTAAGAGCATCATGGTGAAAACCACCAGCAGCATCGGCATTTTCTAGCAGAGGGTGTGGATCAACATGATCAGGAGGAATTGGGTCCTCATTAGCTGGGCCCCCACCAAGGAGTTCACTAGCAAGAACTTCAATAGAAGATGACCAGCCATCGTCCTCAGACTCATCCCCTTCAGACCATCTCAAGATTTTGGTAACTATATCCAAGCTCATTACTCTAGCTTTAACCACAATACGTCCCATGTGCTCATCCTCCTTATCCGAAGAGATCAAACGACCAAACTTACTGACAGCAGTAGCCAAATCTTCAGTGTTTCGCAAATCAAATGGAACACCTGTCAGTAGAAGCCAGACAGTTCTAGTGAAGTGAACTCTCCTATAATTTCTACCCTCGTCGTGCTTCACAAAAGATATAAACACATCTCCAAATTCATGAGAGCTATCAATAACCAACTTATCCCTATCTCTGACCCTGGTTAGGCGTACATAAGCTTCTCCGAACGGACACCTCTGAATAACCCTTAATCCGAACTACTTATGAAGTACAACAAACTCTTCAAGAACATCTCTTACATTGGGGAATGGCGCATCAGCCGGGAGAGGATGAATGGAGGCAATCACACAGTCTTCGTGGCGACGAGGTCGATGAGGAAGCACCACCCGAGCAACCCATTGTGCCCCGCAATCTGCTGAATATCAAAGCCATGGGGCACAAAGGGGCGTGGGTCGATTGGGATGTTGGCCATCGGAGTAGGCCCGCATGCACGCACTGCCGCAGATGAACTTGACGTGACTGGAGGAGGGTTTGTGCACTGTAGAGAAGCAGAGGAAGATGGTGCAGAAGTTGAGGAGGAAAGTGCTATTCGAGCCTGAAAATTAAGGAAAGATCCCCAACACAGCTCACTAAAAGAGGAAACTATCAAAGGGTCACGGGCCGGGCCAATAGGCTAAAACTAATCTTGGACCGCACCAGGGGCCCAAACCTCTTCTGGTGGGCTGGGGAAAGAGTCAAACCAGAGAAACGGATAAAGCCCAGTCAGCCTTTTATCATTACAGTCCGTGGCAAAGTGGCCCAATTGACCGCACGCATAGCACTAAAAGTTTGAAAAAGCAAAATTGCCGCCATAAAAAACCGTTGTGTGACCCTCGCCTGGGGTGTTATGATCCATTATCAAGGCCTCATTAGTGCCCAAAGCCACATTATTACTAGACTCCGGAATATTTGCCAAGCGAGCAAACACCGACGGCCGCCGATTATCACCGAAGACATTGCCGGCAACCGTTCTTGGTCGTGATCCACTTGTTACCAAAGTCCAAGATGCGTCTTCTTCACGATAAAAAATTTGTTCTTCACGAATCCAATTGAGACCTCCAGCACCCCAAAGACTAAACACCAATTCAAAGTTTTTTTCAACCACATGACCTTGATTGTAAATCTAAAAACCCACAGCCTTAGAAGCGACTGAGAACTTGAAAGCTCTTTCCTTGAGGTAAGAACACAAAACCCTTAAGGATACACACCAAAACAGGACTGGAGAGTTATACTAACGGTGTGACAATCCAACCAAAAACGAGCATGACAAAAAGAAACAAAAATAGTGAACTCCCTTTGGCGAAAACCAGGATAAAACACCATGTGATGATCAAACTTTTGTCTCATAGACTTTTGAAGCTCTTTACCTCGAGCAAAGTTGAGCAAAGGTGGATCCATAGTTGTCCTCCCTCCTCCTAGGTGTGAAGTGGCTGCCATCATCGGAGTGACAAGTGGCAGGAGTGGTGGCCGCCGGGGCCGGAGTGGCCACCGACGGTGTGCACCTACGCGTCGCCTAGGAGTCGCCTAGGAGAGGTGAGGAGTCACCTTCTCTCTTGCGAATAGAATCCTTGCCGGAATGATTTCCCAACTAATATCCTTGATCCAATGTGGGAGCCACGCATTCCTCTGTGAATCTCAGCCAGCAGTTCCTGTCCATCCTCCCGAGAGACACACTTCAATTTCACACCATTGGGCCTCCTTCTGTATAGAGTGTCATCATCAAACTGATACATACTGGCCCTTCGGGCTACTTTTTCACCTTCATCCTGGTCGCCGGGGAGTTCTCCGGTCTGGAGGAAGTGGACAATGTGCCTTGCCCAAGTTGGAGCCTGGGGCTCGGCAACGAGGACTAGTGGCTCCTCTGTTGCGGGAGCATTAGCCTCATTCGCGGGGTCCATGGGCCCGACTGGAGGGGGTGGTACGGCAAGGTGTGAGGAATTTTTTCTAGCAGGGTCTCTGCCGGGTGCAAACGGCTCAACCGGGAGAGGCTTACTGTAGTCCAACTTTCTCCTTTTCTGGGCCATTGTTGCTGGTGATACGGAGGTTTGAGAGGGACGGGGAACAAAAGTTCCTAGTTCCATAGGAAGCTTCTGCGCAGCACACTTTGAAAGGTGTTCAGCTATGCTATTTTCCGCACGGGGTACGTGCTCTGTTTGCAACCCATAAAGTGCTCCTCCAATCTCCTCACTTCCTCGACGTATGCCTCCATCAGTGGACTTTGATAATCCTTGTGGACTTGTCTCACCACAAGCTATCAATCTCCTCGAATGATCAGCTTCTTAATTCCCAATTCTGCTGCAATTCTGAGCCCGGCAAGGAGCCCTTCATACTCAGTTGTATTGTTGGTGGCTTCTACCCGGGCAAAATGCATTTGGATGACGTACTTCAAGTGCTCCCCGGAGGGGGCAACAAGAAGCATGCCAGCCCCTGCACCTTGTAGGGAAAATCACCATCAAAATACATAATCCATTCTTGGGGTGATTCCTTGCTGGGGATAGCTGTCTCTGTCATTTCCTCATCAGGGGTTGGCGTCCATTATGCAATAAACTCTGCCAGTGCCCTACTCTGAATAGTTGATGTGCTCTCAAACTTCAAACCAAAGTTGGATAACTCCAAAGCCCACTCCATTATTCTGCTAGTAGCCTCGGGGTTTTGGAGTATCCTTTGGAGCGGAAAACGAGTGACAACTGTGATCTCGTGGGCTTGGAAGTAGTGGCGCAGTTTCCTTGAGGCCATAACGAGACCAAAGATCAAATTCTACACACCAGAGTACCTTGATCTAGCCCCCCTGTAACAAGGAGCTGACGAAGTACACTGGGCACTGCACCACTTTCTTTCTCCCCGCGTCCTTGCGGTTGTTCTCGTTGCCGTGCTCATTGCTTGCCCGATCCTTCCCTGTCTGCTATTTTCTTCTCACTTTCTGCCTCATCCACTTCTCGCTACGCTACCAAGGCCGCAATGACCACTTGGTTGGTTGTCGCCAAGTATTGCAACAACGGTTCTTGGGGTTTGGGCGCAACCAAGGTAGGCACAGATGATAAGTAGGCCTTCAACTCCTGCAGAGCTGCATCTGCTTCCGGGGTCCACTTCATAAGCTCCGCCTTCTTCAAAATTTTAAAGAACGGCAGGGCATGCTCAGTAGACTTGGAGATGAATCTGCTTAGCGCGGCCACGCACCATGTTAAGCGCCTCAAATCCTTAACTGTCCTTGGTGTTTGGATCTGCTCAATGGCTTTGATCTTGTCGGGGTTAGCTTCGATCCCCCGATGGGACACGAAGAAACCATGTAGCTTGCCGGAGGGAACACCAAACACACACTTCTCCGGATTAAGCTTCAAATTGATCTTGTGCAGATTTGCAAATGTCTCCTCCAAATCCTGGATAAGGGTGGTCTTATCCTTGGTTTTGAGCACAATATCATCCATATAGTCTTCTATATTTTTGTGTAACTGTGGCTCAAAACCAATCTGGACTACCCTCTCAAAAGTGGACCCAACACCCTTCAATCCGAATGGCATGTGGACAAAGCAGTATGTACCGGATGGAGTGATAAATGACGTCTTCTCTTCATCTTCTTTGGACATGAAGATCTGGTGATATCCGGAGTACAGGTCCAGAAAGGAGAGCAAATCACAACCAGAAGTGGAATCCACAATCTGGTCGATGCACGGCAAGGAAAATCGGTCCTTCAGGAAAGCCTTGTTGAGATCCTGAAATCAATGCAAAGGCTCCATTTCCCATTAGCCTTCTGGACTACCACTGGATTTGCTAACCACGTAGGATGCATTACTCCTCTGACCAAACGAGCTGCCTCTAGTTTCTTGATCTCTTTGGCAATGAACTACCGACTCTCCAAGGCCTGCTTCGAGACTTTCTACTTGACTGGTCAGGCATGTCACAACCCTAGAATACCTGAGTGTATTAGTTGCATCAAGCATCCATGCATCATTTTAACTTCAAGGAAGTTGAATTGAGGGAATTTTCAAAGCCTCAGAAACCTTTAAGAATGATTAACATTAAAATCTTTTCAAATGAGCCCAAGAAAATGTTCCTGCTAATCTCTGAAAATATTGGCAAGAGCTAAAAACTCAAACCAATATTTTTGGAATCTCACAAAATGATTATTTTGGGACTTTGGATTAAATCAATAATTATTTGAACTGGATTTATATTTGCTATGTATACAATATAAATCCGATAACCCTGAGAACCTATGAGTGGCTTTGAATATTTAGTATCAAGCCACATAAATCTTTTCAGAAGCTACAAAAATGATTTGATATGTTAAATCAAATCAAAACAGACTTCAGAAAATAGAAAACAAAAAGAAATAGAAAGACAGAAGAGAGGGAGAACCTACCTGGCGGCCCAGTTACCTGGCCCAGCCCACCAGAGCTACCACCGTCTCCCACCTCGCGCTAGAAGGACGCCAGGCGTGTGGCCACCGCACGCGGGCACGCGCCTGATCACCTCCACCCTGCCTACCCGTTCCTCGGCCCGCCAGGACGTCGCCACGCCCGTCCCCGAACATAACCCGATCACTCCCGTCCTCTCTCCCCTCCTCTGTTTCTCGCAAGCAGCCACCGAGCGGAGCTCGTCGCCGCCGTCCACCGCCATCGTGGCCACCGGCCCTCCCTCGCCTTGCCGACCCACCCAGAAGAACCGCAACATCGTCTTCATCATCTACAAAGAGCCACACGACGCCAGGCGCCCTGCATCGTCGGCTACCTCGTCATCTTCCTCCTCTACCACCGGAGATCGCCACTGACATTCCCTCGTCTCCAAGCCGTCCTCGAGCGCGCTGAGATAACTGACGACCTCGCTGTGAGCTCCTACGTTGAATCCCTCTCTCCCCTGCCTCGTTTGCATCGTGTAGCCGTCAAATTCACCGGAGCCGTGAGCTTCCGCCCGCCGTCCATGGCGCAGCTGCGGCCACAGCTGCAACCACCCGTGTCTGAGCCAGTAAGCGCGCTCAGTGCACCACTAGGAGCACGTTGCACCCACGAGATTCTCCTTCCATGCACTGTAGTGCCAAACCCGACCCCGCCCACACTCCGGCCGCCACCATGAGCTCGCTTCCGGCGAAATCCGGCCACCCCACGCACTCCTGTTGCTTTCTCTGGATGCGCGCGGGCACGGGCTACCTTCTGGTTCCCTCGGTGCGTAGATCTTTCGCCTCTGGCGCAACTCCGGTGAACCCCCACCATCGGCTGTGGTCGTCGCCGACTAATCTCCGGCCGACTAATGTGGCCTAATTAGTTTAGGCATTAACAACCCCATCAGTCACTGACAGCAGGCCCTGCCCTGCTAACTAAGTTAGATTAGTATTAACTAAGCTTGGTTAGTTTTGTTAGACACTGACACGCGGGACCCACCGGTCAGGTTTGACCTGGACCGGGTTAGTTGACCGCTGATGTCACACTGATGCTAGGCTGACGTAGTAAATCCTTTTCTGGATTTATTCTAATTCCAAGTAACCAGGAAATTTCAGAAATTACCCTAAACTTCTAAAATTCATAGTAAATAATCTGTAACTCAGGTTGAAAAGATTTATATATGTAAAATGAGAAGAAAAATCCAAAGAATCTGAATATGGCATTTTGATGCATGTTTGAACAAGTTAACCTCACTGAATAGGACAATTCACGATTATGGAATAAATGGTAATTAGTTTTGGAGTTGGAATTTGCTATTGGTTTGATTTCCACTTCAGTGAATATGACTAACTGTTGCACTAGGTCAATTCAGTACTTTAATATGACATATCATTCATATGAATCTGCATTGCATTGATTGTGGTTCCTTTTGTGTTTGCTGGTGGTTGTTTCCTCTTAGTAGACGATGTTTCCGACGACATGATCGATGACACCGATGAAGAGCTATACTATCTTCGGAAGTGACAGGCAAGAAAAACCCCCTTGTTCATTCCGATACAATCCCACCCTCTCGCTCTTGCTCTCTTTTACTTTGTTAGGACAACACCGTTTCAACTGTTACATGCTGCGGTAGCTGAACCCCCTTCCTCTGCATGACTTGTCATTGCCAAAGTAAATAGATGAAACCCACTAGCATGAGTAGGATTTGTTTAGCCCTGATGTGCCTACTCATTCATGCTTGTTTGTCATGCCTGCTACTGCCTAGAGTTGAGTCAGGTCTGATTCCTCGAGGATGAATTAGAGGTGTGTTTACATGTCCTACTGTTGTGAGCTAAGTGTGTGAACACGATTTGGTAAAGGTATTGGTGAGAGTGCATGTAGGAGTACATGGTGGGTTGTCTCATTGAAGCCATTCTCAGGAACTGAGTTTTGTGTTTGTGATCCATGAACAATTACAACCACACATTTGGTTCCGGTAACTCGACCCTCTCGACTTATTAATCAACATGATCTCTATCCAGGAGTTGCAACTAGTTTCTGGTGTTTGTAGGTAGTGTTAGTAGTCTACCAAGTGGCACCCGGTACAGGTGGGCTTGGGACAGACTAGGCACCGTGGCCAGGTATGCCAAGCGCCACCCGTTTGGTGGGCTTGGAACCCTGTACACATCATTTGGGGCCGTGAGCGACACCCCAGCCGGATATCCTTGCGGATGGAACCCGAATAGGCGATAAACATGGACGAGAGATTTGTGTGGTTAGTTAGGTCGTGGCCGATTCCCTCGCCAGGCTTCCGCTTGAAGGTTGTCGATATACATGACGTGTACATGGTGGTAAGTGGCGAGAGCGTGTGTGAAGAAGTACACCCCTGCAGGGTTAACATCATCTATTCGAATAGCCGTGTCCGCGGTAAAGGACTTCTGCGTTGCCTGCACAGTTCATGGACAAGTGAAAGTGGATACTCTAAAATGCGCAAGATAAGCATGAGTGCTATCACTACAAAAAAATACACTTCCGTGATGATACGTGTTTGTCATAGTAGGTCGCGTTTTTGTGATGCATGTACATCCATGACAAATTTATGACAGAATCAAGATAGTCATACCTGTGCTATCGTAGAAGTGTTCCATGACATTACCAAAATTATCATCACGGAAGTGTCCACTTCCATGACGATAAATCACGCGTCACAGAAGTGCTTTCGTCAAGGGTGACCGACACGTGGCATCCACCGTAACGGAACGCCGTTAAGCTATCGGGTCGGGATTTGGATCCGATAACCCGTTAACAGCACCGACCAATCGGGATTTTCCACGTGGAAAATCATCATTGGCTAGAGGAAACACGTGTTAGCTCACCGTTGGGACAGATGTCATCCACTCACTGGACATGAGGCGCCTATGATAGGTCGACATGTGGCACAGCCCAACAGTGGCCCATTTCGGTGAAAAAGGCCGGCCCAGTAAAAATTAGCAGGCCGGCCCATATAAGGCCTACTTGTGTCAGGTCCATTTAAGCCCACGGCCCATACGAGATGTGCCAATTTGGCCCGTTAAAGATTTGACTCCATTGCAGCCCATCGTCAGTTCGAGCCCGTTAACTGCCCGCTATATATTTGGGCTCAATATCGGCCCGATGAGATTTCGGCCTGTTAACGGCCCATTTAATGGTTGGGCCAATTTTCAGGATGTACATCTTTCGGCCTTTTAGCGACCCATTTAAATGTTGACCTAATTTCTAGCCCGGTGTGTCTTTCAGCCTGTTGATGGCCCATAAATCCTGATGGGCCATTTGTAGTCGGACCTGACTTTAGGCCTTTTGGCGGCCCATTTAAGTGGTGGGCCAATTTCTGGCCCAGTGTCACTTTCAGCCTGTTGACAGCCCATAAATCAGTTGGGCCAATTGTAGTCGAACCTGAGTTTTGGCCTTTTAGCGACCCATTTAAGTGTTGGGCCAATTCCCGGTCATGTGTGCCTTTCGGCCTGTTAACGGACCATAAATGAGTTGGGCCATTTGTAGTCGGACCTTAGTTTTGGCCTCATAACGGCCAATGCCCTTCATGGTCCAATACTAGCCCGGTTTCTCTTTCAGCTTGCTAAAGGCCTACAACACAGTTAGGCCGTTTACAATACGACCTGACTTTCGGCCTCTTAGCGGCCCATGCTCTTCATGGTCCAATACAAGCCCGCTGTCTCTTTCGGCCTACTAAAGGCCTACAGTATAGTTGGGCCATATGTAGCCCAAACTTAGTAACGGCCTGTTAACGACCCGTGAAATAAATTGGGGCCACCTGTTGCCCGCTTCGATGTTGGCCTGTTAACGACCCGGGAGGTAAGAGGGCCAACCATTAACTTTCGGCCTAGTAACGGCCCATTAACTTAATGGGCCCACTAAAGTTCGTTCATGTCTTTAGGCCAAATTAGATAATTTGAGCCCATTATGACGAGCAAAGGTACGACATACAGGGAATAACGTTGCACATCCAGAATATATTACAGGAAATTACATCCACTGGGCAATCAAAGATTGACGCCAGTGCAAATAAATGAGCCGAACCTAACCATATACAACGTCACAATCTGCAACCTCAGCACAGATGACGCCCATAAGCATGTGGGAAAGTTCTTGCTGCTTTGCCACACTGTCTCTGAAAACATTGATCAGTTGTTGTGTCGCACGACTCTGCACCTCTGATTCATCCACCATTTCCATCATTGCTTCAGCCATTAATTGGTTCATAAACATGCATTTATTCCGTCGCATTCGAGACAGAGGATAGTGAACAGATTCAGATGACGATTTTGGCAGGCTTGTATTATTGATAGTGGAGAGTGTCTTGGCCACTACATCATAACATAAATTAGTACGGGAACCAAACAGATTAATCATGAGTTATTGCCATGTTACCTGGCCTAGATTTACTGGAAACAAACAATGGGGTTGCCTTGCTGTTTTCAGAGTTTGTCTTCTTATCTTCAGCAGCCTGCACAAAATTGACACAACAAACGTTTGGGCAACTAGCCTACACCAAATTAACACAATATGGCACAGCTATCATCAGCCAGGTAAGGTAATACGAAAGCAATATTGACACAATGAATGGATGGGCAACCAGAGAAGCAGTACAATTCAGTAATGTGCGTGATATGAGACCGCACATTCATGCAGCTCAGTACGCAAAACTACCAGGCAGTTTTCCTTACAAAAATCAACATTGGCGCCTTTAACATTTTTCTACAACTAATTTTAGATCAGATAAAGGTTAGATTCAGGCCGATTAACAAAATACATGCTGATGTAAAAATATAGTGATATACAATAGGTACTTACATCAGCACTGGAGCATAGAGAATTCCCGCAAGATATTTTCCTCGAATACGATCCCAATGGAGGAAGTCTTGTATCGTTTAACCTTATTTTCTAAAAGAGAGACGGGTAAGAAACATGTAGAAAATATGATCAGAATGCTATAAAATTTCATGATGCGAGGATATTCACACGCTTCTTAGAATGGAGTTGACATTCTTTTGCTGGACTGGAGCGGACTAGTTCTTTGGCTACTGGAATCTTCTTATTATCAGTGGGAGTTGGGTTTCTCTGTGCTGGAGCAGTATCTATGAAAAATGGAGTTATTTTATTATCTCCTGGCATTTGGATCTTTTGCAAAGACCTGGTTTGTAACCCTTCAGATTCTAACATAGCCATCTTCCCTTGCATGCCTTATATAGAAGAATGGTGATTCAGTTATAAAACATGCTACAGCAGAGATGGAATAGGTACTGAAGAATAAAAGGGCATGACATATTGACATGTATTCACTCCATCTAGAAATAAATGGATGGGTCTAGGCGTATTTCAGTTCTAGATACATCCAGTTTTATCCATTTCTGCGACATTTAATCTTGATGTTGGGAGTATGATGTAAGAGCTAGGGATATGACAGGACAACACAGTAAAAAACACACTGAAAACCCCATTGTAGAACCAAAGTATTCAAACCCACTGATATGAGATAGTACACTCATGCAGCTCAGGATGCAAAACTACCAGGCAGTTTTCCTTGCAAAAATCAACATTGTGGCCTTTAATCATACATTTTGCTACAACTAAATTAAGATCAGATAAAGGTTGGATTCACGCCGATTAACAAAATACATGCTGATGTAAAAATATAGTGATATACAACAGGTACATACATCTACATTGGAGCACAGAGAATTCCTGCAAGAATCTTTCCTCATAAACGATACCATTGCAAAAAATCTTCTATCTGTTAAGCTTATTTTCTAAAAGAGAGATGGGTAAGAAACATGTAGAAAATATGATCACCATGCTATAAAATTTCATGATGCAAGGATACGCACACGCTTCTTAGAATTGAGTTGACATATTTTTGCTGGACTGGAGCGGACTAGTTCTTTGGCCACTGGAATCTGCTTATTATCAGTAGGAGTTGGGTTTCTCTGTGCTGGAGCAGTATCTATAAAAACTGGAGTTGGTTTATTATCTCCTGGCGTTTGGATCTTTTGTAGAAGCCTTTTTTGTAACCCTTCAGATTCTAATATAGTCGTCTTCCCCTTGCATGCCTTGTATAGAAGAATGGTGCTTTAATTATAAAACATGCGGCAGCAGAGAGATGGAATAGGTACTGAAGAATAGAAAGGCATGACATATTGACATGTATTCCCTCCATCCGGAAAAAAATGGATGGGTCTAGGCGTATTTCAGTTCTAGATACATCCTTTTTTATCCATTTCGGCAACATGTAATCCGTACGGAGGGAGTATGGTGTAAGAGCTAGAGATACGACAGGACAACACAGCAAAAAAAACACTAGTTGAATGTAAAACTATATGCTAGCGGAATACGTATAGAAATAACTAAGGCAACATACACGTGTATGATTGGGAAAATAAGATGGCATTGCAACAGAGCACTAGAACAACACTTCAATGTAAAAAAAACATGGTATGGTAGACAGACGAAGTACATACTGATGAATAACAATGCATAAGATATTCAGAAGCATGATGTCCAAATTAAGCAAATGGCATTGTGATATAGTAGAATGACAGTACTTGAATTTGAAAACATGTTATCGTGAATGGAATAGGCACTGGAAAACAGGAAGGCATGACATATTTACATGCATGATCAACATGCTAAGCACATGGCATTGCAACAGAGTAGATACACTCCAGGCCATTATATGCATGTTGTACCCGTATCACAGGCCAAGTTGGAGCAAGGACCTTGTGGGGTGAAGAGGATTCATCATCTTTCTGCAAGTCTTCTGAAGAACTGCCTTTACATGTTCCATCATATTGGGTATCATTGACATCAAGTTTATTGGCCTTTACATTGCTCCGTGAGGTTCCTGTGGATATATCAGTGTGTGCAATTATATCTGACATGCATGGAAGACAACTAGTAGTTATATTTATGTAATGAGTGCCTGTAGGAGATGACATAAATAGTAGGACTGGGGTTAACTAGCAGCAACAGGTCTCATAAACTAAAGGGTGAACACAGATGAAAGCTATAGAATATGTATCGTTTGTACTTGAGATTAACTAGATGGCACACAAAAGTATTAAAGAACAACATAGGAAATACTAGAAGTGGTATAATACTATAATCACCAGCCTATGGGATAGCATTGGCTGATGGATGATAACTATCGAACAGTGTTACCTAAAGAACAAGTATCTTAGCTGAACTATGGAACATCGTTAACTCCTGAACAAGACCCGTAAGAGATCAGCATGAATATACAGTGAAATGTGATGATCTATTTTCCATGCTTAGATGAATAACAAAGCCATAAATGTTGCACACAAGTAAGATGAGGGTACAACCTATCTGGCTACCATCCATAGGAGTGAGCATCATGTGCTGACCTGTCGATGGCCCTGCAGTTGTTGTGGATGTGCATGTCGGGCACGCGCATTCGATGCAGGGAACTGTTGAGTGGGGACTATAGCTCCCTTCCGGTGTATGCTTCCCTTGTTGGAGCAGCTGCGGTGAGTCGGAATACGGTGTGTCTAAAGATGCAGATAACGCATAATGTTAAGAACGACATATCTCTTTGATCTGAAGAAATACACTAAGAGATCAACAGCAAGGTACGAGAGTGGTCACATGTCTGTTTACTGAAGACTAAATTGGGGTCACACGATTTTATTTTATTTTGGTACTGAGGGAGTCCTAGATTAGGGGGTCTCCGGACAGCCGGACTATCTCCATTGGCCGGACTGTTAGACTATGAAGATACAAGATTGAAGACTTCGTCTCGTGTCCGGGTGGGACTCTACTTGGCGTGGAAGGCAAGCTAGGCAATACGGATATGGATATCTCCTCCTTTGTAACCGACCTTATGTAGCCCTAACCCTCTCCGGTGTCTATATAAATCGAAGGGTTTTAGTCCGTAGGACAACAACCATAACATACAATCATACCATAGGCTAGCTTCTAGGGTTTAGCCTTTCCGATCTCGTGGTAGATCTACTCTTGTACTACCCATATCATCAATATTAATCAAGCAGGACGTAGGGTTTTACCTCCATCAAGAGGGCCCGAACCTGGGTAAAACATCGTGTTCCTCGCCTCCTGTTACCATCTGGCCTAGACGCACAGTTCGGGACCCCCTACCCGAGATCCGCCAGTTTTGACACCGACATTGGTGCTTTCATTGAGAGTTCCTCTGTGTCGTCGCCGTTAGGCTTGATGGCTCCTATTATCATCGATAGCGACGCGGTCCAGGGTGAGACTTTTCTCCTCGGACAGATCTTCGTATTCGGCAGCTTTGCACTGCGGGCTAATTCACTTGGCCATCTGGAGCAGATTGAAAGCTACGCCCATGGCCATCAGGTCAGATTGGGAAGTTTGAATTACACGGCCGACATCTGCGGAGACTAGATCTTCGACGGATTCGAGCCGCAGCCGGGCGCGCCGGACTGTCGCGATGGGTATGACCTAGCTCTGCCGCCGAACAGTACGCCAGAGGCTGCGCCCGCATCAGCTCCGACCCTCAGCTCAGAGCCAACTTCGCCAGTTGAGGACGGGTGGTTAGACACCGCCTCAGGGTCTGCAGTCTCAACGATGATCGAGCCGAACACCAGCCTAAACCTCTGCGTAGCCCATGACTCCAAGGTGCCGGACTCTTTTCCGGACTCCGATCCATCCGCGCCCCTGCCAATCGAATCCGATTGGGCGCCGATCATGGAATTCACCGCCGAGGATATCTTTCAGCACTCGCCCTTCGGCAACATTCTGAATTCACTAAGGTCTCTCTCTTTGCCAGGAGAGCCTTGGCCAGATTATGGCCAACAGGATTGGGATGCGGACGACAAAGAAATTCGACGCCCACCCACCACCCACTTTGTAGCCACTGTCGACGATTTAACCGGCATGCTCGACTTCGACTCCAAAGACATCAACGGTATGGACGACGATGTTGGAGACGAACATGAACCAGCACCTATAGGGCACTGGAAAGCCACCTCGTCATATGACATATACATGGTGGATACACCCAAAGAAGGCAATGGCGACGAGATAGCGGAGTATGACCCCTCCAAGAAGCAACGCAAACGCCGACGTCAGCGGCGCCGCTCTAAGTCCCGCCAAAGCAAAAGTGGTGATACCAGCACAGGAGATAATAACACTCCGGATGGTGCCAAAGAAAACAACAAACCCCTCCAGCAAGATTTAGAGCAGGAGGATGGAGGAGCCAGCTCCCCTAAGAGAGCGGCAGACGGAGAGGAGGAGGATGACAATTACACCCCCCCTCCGAAGACGAGGCAAGCCTCGGCGACGATGAATTCGCCATCCTAGAGGATCCCGTCGAACAAGAGTGCTTTAAGCGCCGGCTTATGGCCATGGAAAATAGCCTGAAGAAAAAGCAGCAGCAGCTTCAAGCTGATCAAGATCTGCTAGCTGACAAATGGACTGAAGTCCTCGTGGCCGAGGAATATAAACTCGAGCGCCCCTCCAAGAGTTACCCAAGGTGCAGGTTACTACCCCGATTGGAGGAAGAAGCGTATGATACGGCTGATCGGCCACCGCGTGGCCGCGATAGAGAGGCATTCCAGCCAATAGCTCAGCCTCCACCCCAATGCCATTCAAATAAAAAGGCATGGGGAGATAGCCAGACATGCGAGACATATTGGAAGACAAGGCAAAGCATTCAAGATCGATCTTTGGATCACGAGGGTGCACCACTCTACGAGACAACAAACGTCACGCCGGATACAGTAAAAGCAAATCCGGCCGGGCTGAACACAGCGGGCAAGACCCATATGACCTGCGTCGAGATATATCCCAATACAGCGTAGCAATACGGCGTCTACTCCAATCCCAGCCCAGCGGCGAAGCTCGTGCTACGCGTACATAATTACCCATTAAGAATACCATGGGCACAGGTGGGAGGGGGCACAGCTACGACATGCCCCAAGACGTGCCCTAAACCGCACTAGGGGCTTCCCGTTAGGTTATTTTTCTTTTTTTTCTTTCAGGACCTTAATCTCTGGAAACACTGTCCAGCAGTACTATTGTCGAACACATGATGCAGCAACCAAGGAGGCAGACAGCTATGTTGTACCACGGAATTCACAGGTTGATCACAGTAACGAGTGAAATATTCAATTTAATATCATTCCTCAGCTGGCCCTTGGAAGGGACATAGTCCTACTCTTTGCTTGTTGCACTATCTGTATCATGCTGCTTTAACACAAGTTTTTAATAAATAATGCATGAAATTATGACTATTATTGCATTCTTGTTATATATATATATATATGTGTGTGTGTGTGTGTGTTCATTAATGACGCCTTTCAACCGTACACTATGGTACGGCCAATACACCAGGGGCTTACGTACCCCATAATGCGGTGTGGAAAGTCCGAACACTTTCACAAGTGCGGCACCCCGAACTTATAGCATTATATGCATCAGCTCCGAATCATGTCTTTGGTCAAATGTTGGGTTTGCCCGGCTCCTATGTTTTGGTACCTTAGATTCCGCTCTATCGGCTAAGGTAGCGCTAGGAGAACTACTGCGATTGTGCCCCGGTTCTGCCGGGCTTAGCACCTCAGTAGAGAAAGCTAAAACTGACTGTCATGATAAGGCGAGAGACTGGTCGCTGTTCAGCGAGGATTTTCGAGTCCCTAAAGACTTATGTCACTTAGGGCGAGGGGCCGGCCCTGTCCGTCTTACAGGGGTGTATCGCGCCCCGTATTCGGACTTCCGAATACCAGGGGCTTCGCCGAAATTTAATATTATAGAATTCTATGGCTAAGTGAGAGTGATAAAGCATTATTAGTCCGGTTGCCTTGTTCGTTCCGCTGAGCACCTCCCTCGAAGGACCCAAATATGGGAACAAGAGTGCTCAGGTTTATCCCGAACACCCCAGCACTCGTGGCATGCGGGCAGAAGCCGAGGACTAGCCATCTCTCAGATTGACTAAATGGCCAAACAGAACGTAATATTTTAAATTCACACAAGCGTTGCATAGTGCATATGAAACAAGTTTTCGTCATACAGGATCACACAAGCAAGTCTCATTCAAATATTACATCTTTTGAGCACTCATCCGCGATAAGACGGGCACGCGGCAGAACACCCTCGTATTACATCTCGGGGTGGCGGTGCTCCTTGCCCTCTGGCGGCCCATCCTTGATCAACTTCACGGCTTCTAGCTTGACCCACTGCAATTTCACACGGGCGAAAGCCCGACATGCACCTTCAATACAGACGGATCACTTGACGACCTCCAGCCGCGGGCAGGCATCCACAAGCCGCCTCACCAGGCTGAAGAAGCTGTTTGGAAGGGCGTCGCCAGGCCACAATCGAACTATAAAGCTCTTCATGGCCTGATCGGCCGCCTTATGTAGCTCGACCATCTGCTTCAGCTGGTTGCTCATTGGCAGCGGATGTTCGGCCTCCGCATACTGAGACCAGAACAACTTCTCCGTCGAGCTTCCGTCCTCGGTCTGGTAAAATTGTGCGGCATCGGACACACTGCGGGGCAAATCTGCGAATGCTCCTGAAGAGCTCCGGATCCGGGTAAGTAATCGATAATTCACTTTTACATGCTTGCTTTGCATATAGAAAGCCTTACCCGCCGCTATCTTCTTCATCGCGTTGATCTCTTGGAGGGCCTTCTGGGCCTCAGCCTTGGCACTCTTTGCGCTCTCAAGGGCCGCGGCAAGCTCAGACGCTCGCGTCTTCAAGTCAAGCTCCAATGCCTCGTGCTTCATCACGAGAGCCTGGAGCTCTTGCTACACCTCGCCCACCCGAGCCTTGTGCTTCTCTCGCTCGGTGCGCTCCTTGGCCGTTGTATCTTTCGCCTTGGCAAGCGCCTGCTTCAGGGTCGCCACCTCGGTCATGGCCCCTGGCAAACATACGATGATCCTATCATTTTGCAATCGCGTCCTTTTTCATATATGCACATCTATAGATAGGGTATTACTTACCCTTGTTATCCTCGAGCTGCCTCTTGGCAAGCCCGAGCTCTTTCCGGGACCCCTCGAGGGCCTGGTTCAGTACGGCGACGTCCGCAGTCAGTGCGGCGGACGCCAGTAGCGAAGCCTACATATGCATATTGACATACTTATATTAGACTCCTACGATATTATTTGATCCTCTGTTCGGCTTTTCTTTGTGAACACCGAACAGAGCATCAGGGGCTACTATCTATGCAGTAATATTTCTACTACCTTTTAAAACACTTACCTCAAAGCCTGTTAGAAGGCTGGCACAGGCTTCAGTCAATCCGCTCTTGGCGGACTGAACCTTTTGGATCAACACACTCATGATAGTGCGGTGCTCCTCGTCGATGGAAGCACTTCGAAGCGCTTCCAGCAGATTGTCCGGCGCCTTTGGATGGACAGAGGTCACCGGCACAGGCGTCTTGCCCCTCTTAGAAGGAGGCCGCCTACCCGAGACCGGAACCGCTGGAGGGTCGGGTACGGTGTTCGGTTGAGGGCCGAACTCGGAGCTCTCAGGGGCCCCGTCCCCTCGGCTCCCGGAGTCCGGAAGGTCACCTTGAGGCGCCTCCGGGGTTTTCTCCCCTTAATCCGGTGCCTCTTGAGACAACACCTCGGCGTCGTCGACAGGATGAGGGGAGGTGGTGATCGGGACTGGATCGCTATCCATGTCCGACAAGCCCAAGGAACCGTCTGATGATACATCGAGGCTGGCTCGTGTCCGCCTGCATAATTGCATTCGACGTTAGAGAAAGCATTGTGGCAAAGGAATCCTATGAGTTACTCTAGTATCCGAATACTTACGATCTCCCCGGGGGCTTGACCCTGGGGAACCACTCGTCTTCGCCTTCGTCGGCAGCAGGGGAACCGTCCGGAAGGAGAGTCCTTCCCTTCTTGGACCCTCTGTCCTCCCCGGTTGGGGAGGCCTTCCTTTTCTTATCTCCCCTAGTCGGTGGGGGAGCATCTTCTTCTTCCTCTTCCTCGTCTTCGGGGGAAGAGTGCGCCGCAGAGTCATCGGACGGTGAGTCCGACGATGCCTGGCATTGGGAACTCTTTCGAGTCCCCTTGGCCTTCTTGGTCTTCTCCGGCACCGTATAAGGGGCCGGAGTCAACATCTTCGTCAGAATATCGTCTGTGGAGCCTTAGGGCAAAGGAGCCGGACAGATCGTCTGCCAGTCCTGTCAAAGGTACGGGAGTTTAGATCCCGCACAGAGTCAATCAATATAAAATAAGTATCCTGTGAAAGGTAAAGCAGCTTACCGCACTGGCTTGGCGCTTCGCGCTGAATCCGCGATCCTCGGTGATAGGGGGGGGACCTCGGCGCTTTTGAATAGCACCCTCAGGCATCTTCATGAGTCGTGTCGAAGATCCTATTCAGAGTTTGGTGCTGTGCGGGATTGAACTCCCACAAGTTGAAGTCCCGTTGTTGGCACGGGAGTATCCGGCGGATGAGCATAACTTGGACTATGTTGACAAGCTTGATCTTCTTGTCCAGCATGTTTTGAATACATGTTTGGAGTCCGGTCAGCTCTTTCGAATTACCCCAGAACGGGCCCTTCTCTTTCCAGGAGGTGAGCCGCATGGGGATGCCAGATCGGAACTCAGGGGCCGCTGCCCATGCAGGGTCACGCGGCTCAGTGATATAGAACCACCCCGATTGCCACCCCTTTATGGTTTCCACAAAGGAGCGCTCGAGCCATGTTACGTTGGGCATCTTGCCCAGCATGGCGCCTCCGCACTCCGCCTGGCGGCCACCCACTACCTTTGGCTTGACATTGAAGGTCTTCAGCCATAAGCCGAACTGGGGCCTGATGCGGAGGAAGGACTCGCACACGACGATAAACGCAGAGATGTTGAGGATGAAGTTTGGGGCCAGATTGTGGAAATCCAGGCCGTAATAAAACATGAGCCCCCGGACGAAGGGATGGAGAGGGAATCCCAGTCTGCGAAGGAAATGGGTGAGGAATACTACCCTCTCATGGGGCCTTGGGGTGGGGATGAGCTGCCCCTCATCTGGGAGCCGGTGCGCAATGTCGTCGGGCAGGTATCCGGCTCTCCTCAGTTTTTTGATGTCTCCCTCCGTGACGGAGGAGACCATCCACTTGCCTGCCGCTCCGGACATGATTGGAGAAGGTCGAGGTGGGAAGTGCGGACTTGGGCGCTAGAGCTCGAGTGTGCAAAGACGGATGAGAAAAGCAGGAAGAAGGCGTGGATAGAAAGGTGAATCCCTATACCTTTATATGGGCGGGCAAAGTTAATCATCCCCACTTGCCTGGTAAAACTCGCTTATCCCCCAAGCGCCGCAATTGATGGCGCGGTTGGGTTACCCATGCCCGTATTGATGAGAATCCCGTAATAAGGGGACATGATCTCTGCTTTGACAAGACGTGTCAAAAAACTGCCTCGCGTTATGTGCGGGGCTGGTTAAAAGTAACGGTTCGAATAATCACCGGGCCATGACATAACGTCATGTTTCCAAAACAAGCCAGCAAACTAGATCTGCGAAAATATTATTCTCTCTATGGTGGAATGTGGAACTTATTTTGCAGGGTCGGACACTATCCTCGTATTCAAATTCTTCTGTGATGTATTCGCCGAAGGAACCCGCCTTGCAATGCCGAAGACAATACTGCGCGCCGGACTCGTCGTCATTGAAGCCTGGTTCAGGGGCTACTGAGGGAGTCCTAGATTAGGGGGTCTCCAGACAGCCGGACTATCTCCGTTGGCCGGACTGTTAGACTATGAAGATACAAGATTGAAGACTTCATCTCGTGTCCGGGTGGGACTCTACTTGGCGTGGAAGGCAAGCTAGGCAATACGTATATGGATATCTCCTCCTTTGTAACCGACCTTGTGTAGCCCTAACCCTCTCTGGTGTCTATATAAACCGAAGGGTTTTAGTCCGTAGGACAATAACCATAACATACAATCATACCATAGGCTAGCTTCTAGGGTTTAGCCTCTCTGATCTCGTGGTAGATCTACTCTTGTACTACCCATATCATCAATATTAATCAAGCAGGACGTAGGGTTTTACCTCCATCAAGAGGGCCCAAACCTGGGTAAAACATCGTGTTCCTTGCCTCCTGTTACCATCCGGCCTAGACGCACAGTTCGGGACCCCCTACCCGAGATCCGCCGGTTTTGACGCCGACAGTTACTGTCCGATCTACGCCGGATGGCTGGCCGTCTTGTGCCTCCCAGCTGACACTGTTCGGAATCTTCCCCGAAGAGCCAGCGACCAACGGCAGAGCAGCCTGCCTCCGCCGTCCGTGGCCCCGGCCAAAACCCCGCTCCCTGCCCCACCGCACTGCTGTGGTTGCGCCGCCCCCGGGCCAATCCAGAAAGACTCCCCGTCATCCAGATCCGGCGGCGGCAGTACCTTCGACCCACACAACTCTAAAAGATAGCCATCTAAGTGCTGCTTCCGTAGCAAACTTTGCGGCCCCGCACCCTTATGTTAGACACCGGCCAACCGGCAGCCTAGGAGCTCCGCCGCCTCGAGGGGTGCTGCTTCCCATTGCAAATCGATTGGCCCAGAATAAAAATTCAGACAACTGATGCCTAAATAAAGTGATTTGAGATGAGGGTGCGACCTATCTAGTGGCATGGTGAAGTAGGCAGGTCCAGCTGCCGAGTCGGTGAGGCCGACGCGGTTGCGGTGGCGACGGACGGCAGGTAAAGAGCGATGTCGCGACGGTCGAGGGCTACGCCGAAGCAGCGCCAGGACTCTGGACAGATCCAAAGTTGGAGCCGCTCTGGCACCGTGAACAACGGCGGGGTGAATCGGCTCCTGTACGGTTCACGCGGCCGTCGTCGAGGCAACACCAGCAGCACAGAGTAAGAGGCACACGGCCCAGTACATGACGGCAAATGGATAGCGTCTCCGGCATTAGGGAGGAGGGCAGCTGTGAAATTGGTGCGGTGGGGGCGCCATGGAGGTTGGAAGGGCTGAGGTTTCGCGGCTCGGGAGAAGGGAGCTTCCCGGGGAGAAGGTGATTTGGCGCCCATGAGGTATGAATGGGGCGGGCGGGGGAAATTGGGAGGGGAGTGGAACCATGTCTTACAGACGCATTTGTCTGAAATGTGAGGGGGAGTTACAGTTCTACCCTTGCCTATAGGCTTCTCAGCTTAGGTCTGCGTACTGAGGGTCGGGGATAGTAGAGTAACTCTGCTTCTCTGGGCGGGAGCGATTTCGGGCGAGGATGGCGTGTTTTGAAATATAGTGGGCGCGAGCGATTTCGGGCGAGGAGAGCGTGTTTTGAAATAGTGGGCGCGAGCAATTTCGGGCAAGGAGAGCGTGTTTTGACGACCATGGTTTATGAATTATTCGGCACATGTCATTTCGGCCGAGGAGAAGGCGCGCTTGGATGAAGTTACAAACCAACCCTCGATGTACAACGGGCCAATTGATGCGTGTCCCACATAGGACGGTAATTTCGCGTCTCCCATTTATTTGCTCAGGCGAATTCCACCGAGCAGAGAGGATGTTTAACGGTTTGTTCAAATTTAGGGAGAACGAGCATTCACGTCTACCTTACAAAGTCAATTTGGATCAAATTTTTAAATATTAGCTTGCCACTTCTTTTTTAGATGGAGAGATGTTGCTTGGGAGTAATGTGTTTTTACATGCTCGTTGCTACCGATTTACTATATGACAAATAGTTGAACCACTCAAAAACGCGAATCAAACCCAAAATGAAATATCTCGATTCAATGAAATAGCTCATTCAGTAGGTCAAAATAGTGAACTAAATCCAAAATTGAACACCTCAATCGAGTAGCATGTTGTACAATATTATAGTACTCCATGAACATGTTGAAAATCAAATTAATGAACTTGTTTGATATACGCATATATCCATTCATGTGTGGATTGCAGACAACATGTTCTCCAATTTAAATATTTGAATGAAAGTTTATATCGAAACATGGTTTATATCAGTCTTTGATGCATAAAACGCGACCTCCCCCTCTCCCGGACTCCTGTTCTCTCTCTCTTCTCTCTCTCTCTCTCTCTCTCGCCGACAATCTTCAATTCTGTCGCACGCATCCGACACGAAAACCTTGTTCGTCCCTCTCCCTTCCTCTCCATCTCTCTCTCTCTTTATGTGTGTGTGGGGGGTCTTTATAGTTCGCATGGATATATACACCATCTATAGGTCTCTCTCGCACACTATGTATGATACTCTAGCTAGTCCAAGCTAGATATCTTGGGTGCACTCATCGTACGCACACAGATTCCTTGGCTCTTTGCTTGTAACACTCTCACGCACCACTATGTCGTCTCGGAGCTCTTCCCCCCTCTCTCAAACTCTCCATCCACCTGGGTCACACATACACATGCATATCTCACTCGCACTCGATATGCCCATCTAAAACTCTATCTCTCCTCCTCGTTCTCTCTCCATCTCAAATGCGCACACACACAATCTCATGCCCAGCTACCCAAGTATGATGGTCTCTCACTCAATTGTAGGCACACGCAGTCCCCCCTATATGTATATGACTAGATAATCTTAGTCTCCATCACAAACATGTGCATAGTCTATCTCGATTTCTCTCGGGGCATCTTTCTATTGCGCACGCACTCCCTCGATCTCCCACCCATATAGTCCCCTCACGATCTCGACGGGATCTCCCTATCACAAACACACCCTCTCTCCCTCCCCATGCGTCCATGCCATCCATGTGTCCCTCTCGACCTTTGTTCCTTGTTGGCCACACCTCTATTGGACATGTGCTAGAGGGGTGTCTCTCTCCGTTGCAAACAATCACACACTAGCTATCTTCGTGTATCTCCTCGCCTCGCTTTTCCATCTCGGAGATGCATGCGTGATATGTTCGCATAAGAAACGAAAAAACACACTCTATCTCTAATTTATCTTTTGTTGTCACTTTCTCTTTCACACACATACTCTTTTTGCACACTTACTCATTCTCCTTCACACACACTTGATCTGTCTCGACTGAGGCACTCTCCTCGGTCCATAGCATATAGATTTATTGAAAAGTCAAACATCACAAAGTTTGACCATGTACGTGGAGAAAAAGAATTACATCTAGTACGACAAACATATACCATTAGATTCACCATGAGATGTAGTTTTTTATGATGTATCTTTGGTATTGTAGATATAAATAACATTTGCGTAAACCTGATCAAAGTTTCCAAAGTTTGACTTCTAAAAAATTTAGATGCACTGCATTATCGAGCGGATGTAATATCTCTTTCCCCCTCTCAGCTATCTGACGCACCACTCAGCCTTATCGGGGCTCCTCAATCTCTCTCAAACTTTATTGGTCAGTTTGGTTCGTGACCTGACCCTCATGCCTTGATGGCCGGTACTGCCTGGTGTGGACGTGAGATGTAAAATATTTCTGCCTGGCCAGGCTTGTCTGGTGCTGAAGCGTTTGGTTCATGCCTGGGCCAGGCAAAGCATCAACTCCCCATCAATCAATCCATGCAGCAATTATTTAATGCTAATATCCATCCATGTTGTTGTTAGCCTCGTGGCCACACGACCAGGGACGACCAGGCATTCGAAATCAGTCGCCTGGGCCAGGCTACTTGCAGTGTTTGGAGTTCATCCAGACTAATTAAAGTGCAAGGGAACCCAGGCCAGGCGGGCTTTCTTTTTCACAGGGTAGCAACCAACCAAGCGTGCATGAAATCCAGCCACAACCCCAGGCCAGGCAAAAGATGCTCAAGACGCAAGACAAATTGGCCTTATATCTCCCTGGTTCACACATACACATGTCTCGCTCACGCTATACATATAGACCCATCCAACACTCTCCGCCCTTGTTCTCTCTACATGTGACATGCACCCCCCCTAAGTACCATAATCCCTCAATACATCATAGGCGCAAGCACTCCCCCGCCTCCTAAGTATGATTATCTCTTACTAGCCAACAGGAACACACGTATTGTCTCCTTCCATCCATACGTCTATCACGATATCTCTCGGGGCATCTTCTATCGCGCACACACCTTGTCACTCGATCTCCCACCCATGTAGTCCCATCACGATCTCCAGGGGATCTCTCTATGACAAAAATACACTCTGTCCTCCCCAGGTCTGCATTTTCTCCGTACGTCTCTCTCGACCTCTCTCCCTTGTTTGTCAGACCCCTCTTGGCCACGTGCTAGGGGTCTTGCTCTCTCGGTTCCAAACAACCACACACTATCTCCTCACCTTGCCTCCATTGTCGAAGATGCATGCGTGATATGTTTGCATAAGACATGCATGCTTTTTCTCTACTTTTATCGTGTGTTGTCCATGTCTCTTTCACACACGCACACACACTTTTTTCACTCACTCTCTCTCTCCTGTTAGGGACTCTGTCACGTCCATAAGCATATGGATGTTTTGAAAAGTCAAACCTTAGAAACGTTTGACCAGGTATATGTGGAGAAAAACATTTACATCTGGAACGATCATTAGATTCATCACAACATGTACTTACTTCATACTATCATTTATCTTTGGTATTGTAGATATAAGTAATTTCTTTATAAACTTGGTCAAAGTTTCAAAAGTTTGACTTAAAAAAATGTTGGAACTACATTATCGAACGGAGGGAGTAGCTCTTTCTCTCTCTCTGCTATCTCTCACGGGCCTCCCCTCTCACTCGAACTCTCTATACCGACGGATTATACGCTCACTATCTCAGCGTATAGCTCCGTATATTGTTTAGTTGACCGGTCAACCAATCCACATGCTGCGTTGTCAGCTCGTGTTCTGTATCTTCGTGTGCTGGCCCATGTGGCAGTGGGTGAAAATAAGTAAACTAGAGGCCCGTCTGACACGCGGTGAAGTAAACAAAGTTGAAACCACTCGGGGTAGCACCCCGCACGCTAGTAAATTGAGGGCGCATTGAGGACAAACTTCTTGCGCACGAAGGACGCACTCGTGCACAATTCACCACTGCGCGGCGGCATGCATAGAAGGACGCACTCGCGCACACCCAGCACACGTGCACACCAGCGTCGCCGCCGGTTGAGATGGACGGCGAGGCAGCCAACAAGCGGAGGCGGCTCGAGCCAAAACCGCATCCGGCGAGCCTGGATTTCATCAGCAGCCTCCCCGACGACACGCTGCTCATCATCATCGGCCTCCTCCCCACAAAATCTGCCGTGCGGACCGCCCTGCTCTCCCGGCGGTGGCGCCCCCTCTGGCGCTGCGTCCCCCTCAACCTCACTGTCGACAGCTGCCTCTGCGACGGGGATTGCAAATGCATGGCCGCAGTCTCCAAGATCCTTTCATCGCACCCTGGGCCAGCCAAACGCCTTGACATCCGCATGTTCAGTACCGACTGCAAGGTCCAACCCAGGTTCGACGAGTGGTTCTTATCCCCCGCCCTAGATCAGCTCGAGGAGCTCAGCTTTGAAGCTAGACGATGTCGCTCTCTGCCGCCGTCCGTGCTCCGCCTCAGGCCAACGCTGCGCCGCGCCAGCTTCAGCTCCTGCTATCTTCCCCAGATTAATGCCACTCCCGCTCTTCTTCTCCTTCAACTCAAGCAGCTCGACCTCTTCGATGTTGTCATCTCGAAGAAGGCTATGGAGCACCTGGTCCACAGCTGTACTGCGCTCGAGTACCTTCGTCTTGAGCAGATCCACAGGTTCATTAGCCTACACATCGCCTCGACGAATCTCCGATGGATTTATGTGTCTTGCTGGCCCCGCAACAAGAAATCAATTAGGAAGAGATCACTCCAGCTGTTCCACATTATGGTCATTGAGAATGCGCCTTTCCTTGAGAGATTACTTGTATCGGATCTAGAAGGTCCAACAAAAATCAGGGTCATTGACGCGCCGAAATTGACAGCGTTGGTGTACTCGTCTGCCAAATTCTCCTGGTTTACTCTTCCAATTTTGTAGTATCAAAATTTGACCATAGATTTAACTGAAAAAATGTTAATGCATGTCACTAAGAACTATATCGTTGGATTTGTATTTGAACATAATTTCAAATGGTGTAATTTTTAGTGACATGCATTGGCATTTTCTTAGGTAAATCTATGGTGAAAATTTTATACTAAATACGAGGTAGTATTACAAAAGTGGGCTATGTAGGCCAAAACATATGCCAAATTCACTTGTGATGCATTTGGCATCGATGCCCCTCCATTACTCACCTGGTGTCCCAATCTGGATCATCTACTTTGCTCCGGTGCCAAATTAACTCACGCAATGAAAAAACACTGCATGGGAGAGAGAGAGGACAGAGGCAATAAAAAACACTTGTTTGTGAGAGTGAGAGGCTGGTGTAGTTGGTTTGATTGATTTGTTTATACATGTGGGTCTATGTGTGCAGCGGTGCCAACTCTCTCACATCGCGAGAGCGGTGCCAAAATCTTTTGATTTGACATCGATGCGTGTTATGTGGCATAATTTTGCGAAATATGGCATCGGCCACATAGTGGAAGGCAACAAATGCCCAAGCTCTTCACGTGCTCCTAGTTAAATGAGAGGAAACAGAAAGAGAGAGAGAGAGAGAGTGAAAAAATATCACTAGCCAGCCAACCCTATCATATGAGTGAATGATATTGGTACCTCTTGATGACAGGGCAATCTTATGCAGCCAGCTGCTCTAATATGTTCGCTTCTTTTGCAGATAAAAAAAGACCCGAAAGTGAAAAATGTGCTGCACTATAACAATCTCATCGAATGCCTTGATCTCCATCTTACAGAAATTGATTTGATCGACTACCGCGGCAGCACATCGGAGATTAAATTGGCCAGGTTGTTTGTTCTGGAGGCAAGTGTGCTCAAGGTAATGAGGTTTGGCGTTCTCTGGCGCAACAATGAATGGCGTGCTGATCACCGCAAGCATCTAAGCCTAAATGACAAAGTCTCCGCAGAAGCTGAATTTGTTTTCGAAACATCAAGTTGCCAGAGACTCGAAAACTTATTTGCCCATTAGTGACTTGTCAGGGCGGTGGATTTTAGTTTGTACGATAATCCTGCATCCACCTAAAGTAACGAAAGTTCTTATGTAAACTTCCTAGTAATTCCCTCTTCATAGGTGCAGCATTACTCCTAACATTTGTAATATCAGTTTGAAACTTGTAATATTGCCATGTCCTATTCCTGCGTTTTCAAAATCCTGCGAATCAAACAGGTCCTGAGTTGGTGATGATGTTGTGCCTCCCATCTTTCACCAATAGCCGTCGGATCTAGATCTGACGCATACAAACCAAGCTTCTCCATTTTTGCAAAAAGATGCCCGCACTTGTTCCCTATTTACAAACAACTCCTTGTCTCTCTCAATCAGCCTCATCTCCTCCCCACTACATCTAGGAGTAGAAGGCCGTGGAAAAATCTGGCGCGATGGCCGCTGCCGGAGCCGTCCACCCCCAATCTTGGTGTTCCGTGCAATGCACGGGCATCTACGCACGGGAAATTATGTCGAACAGGGCTAGTTGTAAGCAGGCTAGCTCTACAGCCATGATGATAGTGACTGCAGAAGGTGAGGCTGACTATGGTATGCCGAACATGGCGCCTATACTCAGGTGTCATCTCCAGCGCAGGTCTTGTCACTTCACTATGAGGAGCAGCACGTAATAATTTGACCAACATATACTACAGTGCTAGTACTCCTACTACTACTCCTACATTGGTAGTACTACTACTAGTACTAGTAGCACCACCGACTCGATTTAGGAGTACTACCACGTCCATGTGGATTTTAGTATTTGACTAGCAATATCTAGTAATGCATGTCACCAAAAATGTACGACTCCTTCTGTAAATAAATACATGGTGTTTTATTCCTATCGGCGAGAGAACTTAATGTTTTTTGCTACTCCTAACTAGAGTACTAATAGGATTACATGCAATGAACTAAGCACTGCATGTCATGTTTGGTAGTCTCAAGTCATTGAAAGCATGCACGGCCCACATCTCTCATTGGTTGATATGTCACGAAATAAGAAACAAGGAGAGAGTTAATGCATCGTGCCTAAGTATTTTGGGATTATTTGGTTTTCGTAAGGTGACTTACACAACATTTTTGTTTACATGCATTAACATTTTATTAGTTAAATCAAAGGTCAAAACTTGGCGCAAAATGCAAAGGGGACCAATAAACCAGTAAACATCAAACTTCTCTCGTTTGGCCCCAACTAGAGGTCCGATGAGATGACTATACTGCACCGGCACAGAGGGGACGCAGCTTCATTGACTTACGGCAACTGCCTTTGGGAGAATGACACGTGGCCCCAGGGGGTGGCTGGCGCACCTATCATACAGCCAAAGGAAGGTGCAGTAGAGGGACGAGGAGTAGTACGAAATCCTACGCACCTACGCACGCTAACCAAGGGCTGAGTGATCACTCGAATCGCAAGATCAGTTGACTAGAAGCTACGCTAGACCCATGGAGGCGATGAGCGCGAGCATCAGCCGGCTGTGCCAGATGGTCCACGACACCGGCCTACGGCCCGGCTCCGAGGAACGTCTCCAGGTAGTATTGCTTGAGGCTGCCAGGGCGAGGGGCCACTTGGACGACAGCTTCGTCTCCTTGTTCGACGAGGTCCTCGTCGGTTTCCTCGACAAGTTCACCGTCGTCAAGAAGCTTGCAGACAACTTTGACGTAAGCCTCCAGCCGACGCGCCCAGGCTCTGCGATGCCCACCACCCTCAACGGCCACTATGGTAACAACCTCTTCGACGCACTGGTGGCCCTGCGACTGCCCGCCATCGCGCCGGAGAATGTCCACCTCGAGGTCGCGCTCGCCGCGCAGCGCCTGGCGCAGCAAGACACCATCGACATAATCACCCACGTCTACGCGCAAATCGTCCACAAGGACTACTACATGCAAGAGGAGGACGATAGGACGCTGGCCTTCTTGGAGCGCAGGGCAACCTTGGAGGACACTGTTCAGAAGCACGTTGAGCTCGCCGCCAACGCCGCTGCTCCTCACACGTCGGTTGGTGACCCGGCGCACTAGGGCGTGAGGATGTCGTTGAACGTTGATGGATCCGTATGTATTTTTATATTTCCATAAAATCCATGTAGTAGTATATGATACTACAGTAATTATCTTACCTTTCGCATCAACTTCATAATTTTCGTACGTACTCCATGCATGAACGGCGCCAGAACCAAACTTCTCATTACTCTAGGCAAAATCGTTATTTTCTATCTATCGGTCGCGCCATGGAGCAGAACCAAATTTTATGAGTTACGAGTTCAGAAGGAAAAGCCTGCCGTGTTCGCGTCGCAACCCCACATGATTGGTCCGGCACGCCGCTCGAGCGGGAATGCATGCGGTGTTGCATTTTCACTTACAAGTGGGACCGTACTTGAGCAAACCGACTATTGGCAAACCCCCACCCCACCCACCGCGTGATGGATGACAAAAGAGGAGGGAGAAGAGATGGCTGTAGCACGGACTCCAAGAAAATTGGTGTCGGATGGGACTCGTGTGGGTGGCGTGTGCCGTACTGCTAGACGTGAATGCTAGTTATGGCCCATGCCACCCCACTATATCGAGCCTATATCGAGGTACGTAGAACAAATTTCCTGCAGTCCATGCTCAGCCCTCCTCTATCTCTCTTCTCAGCCAGCCAGCGGACGCGCGCAACCCATCGTCTGTTTGCTCACATGCGGCCCCACATGTCAGTGAAAACGCAAGAGGACCCAGTGAACCTACACATCTTTCACCTCGACATGCTGGTGATGAAAAACAAATCCAATAAAGATCTTCGGTGGTCACTTTTGGAGTTACTCAAGAGTAGTAAGATTCTATTTACAGTTTAACCCAAGATGCACATCTTGTGGCTTCAACTACCACTCTATTTTATTTCATGACACGACCTGGATGCTGGATGTCCCACGTGTTGGCAAAAGGAGGAAGAACCCGACCAAATCTTCGGTTCTGCTCTCGGATTAGACTAGTTGTGCTAACTTAAAAAATTTATTGTGTACTCCCTCAGTTCCAAAATACTTGACTTACATTTGTCCAAAAATGGATGTACCTATATACTAAGACATGTCTAGATACATATATATTTTGACAAATAGAAGGCATGTATTGTGCAACGGAGGGAGTAGAATGGATGCAAGTTTTTGTATTGGGAAGAAGAGTACATCATATATTGATAGAGCGCAATTTAGTAGATGTTCTATCACTTTTAGCTAGCACAGAGGCTAGAGATGAGATTAGTGCACTTGTTGATACTCCTACTAGAATAGAGGCTAGACATGAGACTAGATGCGAGGAAGCAACGTCTACTTCTTTACACTCGAAGAAGAAAGAAGCACGCAAGATCGAGCCTCCGCAGATCAACAATGAATGCATCGAGAAGGCACTAATCCAACTTACAGGAGTAGTAAAATGTATTCTTGTGGTTCTTGTTTTCTTTGGTCTTCCTTTTCTAGTCAAAATTATCATTGGAGTTCGTGCAAAACGGAAGTGCGTTCGGGGTCGTGCGTTGGAGTTGGCCTTACAAGTGGGACTGCAGTTAAGGAAACCGACTATCGGCAAACCCCCACCTCGCCCTCTGCGCGATGGATGAAGTTAGAGAAACGACGAGGTTGAAGAGATTGCTCTAGCACAGACTCCAAGAAATAATATGGTGTCAGATGGATGCCGTGGTGGTGGCGTGTGTCGTACTCCTGGACATGAATGCTTGTTCTGGCCCATGCCACCCTACTACTCCTACTACTTACTCCTACTATATAGTACTACTATCGAGGATTCGATGTGCTGGTTACGTACAGCGAACACATTAACATATGGCTATAGTAAAAACACCCGCCCGACGCGCCAAGCATGTGAAGCTAGTACAAATAGTGTACTACTATTGTTGATTGGCCTCATCCGATAACCTGTTGCAATTCATGTATAATTATGTATTCGGAAAATATTTTTTGGCCTCATCGCACCAGTCACTCAGAGAAGCGACTCAAAAGCCATTCATAAATTTAGTAAGTTTATCACACGCATATCATTTTATTACATACAACAGGTCATCAACCCACATCGACAACGAGGATACATTATAAATACTAATGTTTTCACCACACAACAAATAACAAGCAATGAAATGAACTTCAACTCAACCATTCCTCGGTGTTGGAAACGCTTGCTTTGAACCACAAGTGATTCTCTAGGATGGCCATCGATTGTCGATCTGGAAACCAACGCAGGACTGATCATCCAGGCTGAAGCGGCCTACTATATCCCTACCAGGGTAGGGAACCACACAAATGTCCGAGGTATAGATATAGTTGCTTCTCATAAATGTGTCAACAGCAGTTGGATCACCTTTCACCATCATCGGATAGTTTTGTCCAAGGAAGAGCGAGTTTTCTCCAAGACTATCAATTATGTACCAGGGAGAAGGAGTTGGTGCTAGCACACTAGTATCCATCCAGAATACCATGCAACGGGTGTTGGAATAGGTCCGGAGAGTGCGACCATGGGAGACACCTGCTTCCTTAGCAGTAACATCATAAGTGGGTTGTATACACACAAGAAGAGGTGATCCATCGGAATTAGTTGCCAGGCGCCACAGAGTATATGGGCGCTGCTCGTCCTCATGCTTGTGTTCATCACCATCGTGATCTCCCCCTTCGTTATAAAATTTTTCAAGTATAGGTGGTGGGATGTTCACAGGACCATGGAAACACAAGAAGGTTAATTAGTAAAGGGAAACTTGCTAACCCGCATGCATGTGGATGAAACAATTATAATTACGGTGGAAGACAAACGTACCAAAACTATGAGGATGCCATGCAAAAACAGTGCCACGAGTGGTGGCAGCAAACACAAGGCCCTCATATTTAATTGCATCACATACTCATCTGTGTACAAAAACTGATTTTTGAGCAATATCCATCGAGTGAAACCATCAAGGACGGCAATAAGCTTATCGAAGATAGAAACAACATCATTGTTGCTGTAATTCCAAGAGCGGTTGGGAACTCAACAAATTGCTATCTTCCGTAGAATACAGTCACCATGATCGTATTTGAACGTGCGTACATTACTGGTGTGCTCAACCTCTGGGCAGTGTGCTAAGATTTTTGGAAGTGGAACCCGGTGATGAGTGTACACATTCACAAGTTCCCACTCGCAATCGGACCCAATATAAACAACCCAATCTCCATTTGCGCCCGCCCAAGCCTTGCCCTCAAGTGATGGCATCTTAACATCATATGTATCATTATGAAGCGGCATCAACTTGCACAGGGCGAGGCCTCCGTCGTGCCGGCGCCAGTCATCATCAAGGTCAAGGCGAAGAAGATAGGGGAGATCAAACCGCTCCTTGACTCTTGGGTTCTTTGTAATGATGTTATTAGTTCAGTCGAGAATGGGCGTGAATGAACCTGCCATGCTAGCCGAGGTGATGACGTCGCACCGATCAATGAGTTCCTCCACCACGTCATCTTTCAGATCGGGGCAAGAATAACGGGGACGTTTCCGGCCTGTTCCCTCCATGGAGAAGACGATCAAAAAATGGCAGAAGAAAGGGTGAAGGGCTGAAGGAAAATGGAGGAGGGAGAGGAAGAGCGTGCGACAGCAGTTCCAAATCAAGAGGGAAAGGCGAAGAGTCGATGGACGGTTGCAAGTTTGCCACGGTTCACGAAGAGGCACCCCGGCCTACATGTCCGTTCGGAAATACTCCTACTACTCGCCATCGTCTCACTGATATGTTGGAACGGGACCACATGTCAACGAAACATGGTGTGTAATTTCTGGTGCAAAATGCGATCTGGCCCCGTTGTCCCGAGGTGCCGCATTAGTTATCAACCTTTATTTTTTTAATGGCATGCCGATCAGTTTTGAAGCACGACTAACTGGTACTGTACTTAGAGAAAATATAAACTACTCTACCACTACTCCACCTCTAGTACTGGTAGTATAAAAAAGATATATAGGCTGGAGCTTGAGCGCTTTCTTGCTAAGGGCTGCCCACTTGCTTCTCACACTACCACCCTCTCTCCAGAACTAAAAAAGACGGCCCCTCTCTCCCTCCTCACCGGTGGTCATAGATCCGCCGAGGAAGAAAAGGACGTGCATCGTTGATGCACTCGTCGTCGGCTAGCGAGGTCATGCACTGATGACAAGGCCGTCCTCCCAGACCAAGCGCCCGCGCGGGATGGCATCCGTCCCCAAGCTCGCTGCCGTAGTGTGTGCGGAGGACGACGACCACGAGCAAAGCCACTTCCCACCGACCCTCAGGTATGCTACCTCTTTTCGAACCCTAACCTTGTTCTATTGCCCCATCTGCCACGTCGTTGCATGTGGATCTTTTTCCACTCCACCATCTTCCCAATTTGCTATCCTTTGCTCTGGTGGCCACGCGGACGAAAACCATAATTTGCACTATTAAAGGAAACCCTAGTACATCCAGACTAATCCATGTCTGGGTTTGAAAGTGCGTTATATCGACTAGAGGGGGGGTGAATGGGCGATTTTTATGAAAGTCTTCAAAACGTGGGAGTTATGAAGACAAATGATAGAAATAAACCTAATACCCTGCAGCGGAAGGTAGACTACACTAGGCAAGCCATACTCAAGTATTCAATAGAGTGAAAGCACAATGACTAATAGCAGCAATGTAGTAAGGATCAGGTAGGAAGATATTGTGAAGCCAGACAGAACACGCAGTCACTCAGTGAAGACAAAACATAGTGCAAACATACAATGACTTCACAAGGAGTAACAGTAAGTAAAGGGAAGGGAAGATGAAACCAGTGACTAGTTGAAGACAATGATTTGTTGGACCAGTTCCAGTTGCTGTGACAACTGTACGTCTGGTTAGGGCGGTAGGTATTTAAACCTTAGGACACACAGTCCTGGACACCCAGTCCTGAACACGCAGCTCAGGACACCCAGTCCTCACCGTATTCCCCTTGAGCTAAGGTCACACAGACCTCGCCCAATCACTCTGGTAAGTCTTCAAGGTAGACTCCCAAACCTTCACAGACTTCGTTCATCAGCAATCCACAATGTCTCTTGGATGCTCAGAACGCGACGCCTAACCGGCTGGAGGATGCACAGTCCTCAAGTGTAATAAGTCTTCAGATCACACAGACAAGAAGACTTAAGTGATGCCTAATTCTCTTTGGCTCTGGGTGGTTAGGGCTTTATCCTCGCAAGGAATTCTCTCTCAAAGGCTTCGAGGTGGGTTTCTCTCAAACGACAAAAGCCGTACTCTCAATCTGAGCAGCCAACCATTTATGGTTGTAGGGGGTCGGCTATTTATAGCCACTTGGCAACCCGACCTAATTTGTCCGAAATGACCCTGGGTCACTAAGGAACTGACACGTGTTCCAATGGTCAGATTTCAAACTCACACGGCAACTTTACTTGGGCTACAAGCAAAGTTGACTTGTCCGACTCTGGACAAGATTCGCTCTCATAGTCTTCACTCAAAGACATAGGTTTTGGTTAGGCATCACTTCAGTCATTCTGACTAGTTCTCTTGGACCCCACCTAACAGTACGGTGGTTCCTATGACTCAACACAAAAGAAAAAGAACTGCGAAAGATCTAAGTCTTTGAGCTCCTTAGGCTTCATGTGGTGTCTTCTCTTGTCATAGTCTTCAATGTGAATATCTTCATATACCACCTTTGACTTCAATGTCTTCATACATCTTTAGGGGTCATCTCTGGTAGGAAAACCGAATCAATGAGGGACTTCTACCTGTGTTATCCTGCAATTCTCACAAACACATTAGTCCCTCAACTAGGTTTGTCATCAGTACTCCAAAACCAACCAGGGGTGGCACTAGATGCACTTACAATCTCCCCCTTTTTGGTGATTGATGACAAACTAGTTGAAGTTTTCAACGGGGAATATAATCTCTGAAATTGTAAAGGATAAGGAATTGTCTTCATAAGTTGCAAGGGCTCCCCCTGAAGATGTGCATATAAGTAATTTTCTTTTGGAATGAAAATGCACATGGCAGGTTGTACTTGTGGAGATCCACTTGAACTTATGATGACAATCCACTATGCATGTGAAAGTATATGAAGATAATGACATGCATAATGGAAAATGGACGTCTGTAGAATGATCTAAGTGCGGAATTTATCGTCGCACATGCGGAATATATCATCGCAAAACAAGGTGGCAGATAAGTAGCAGACGACCATCGAGTTTAAGTGTTACAACTCAAAGAACCAAATGTAGCAAAACGAGAGTTGTAAGCACGAAGGAAAATATAAAGCACCCGCCCATATGGACCCGCTTGAAGACTATCAACCTCACATGCTTCTCCCCCTTTTGTCAGTAAGGACCAAAAAGGTTTGAAGACATAGAACATCTACTCGTTCCCATGAGGAGTAGGTGAAGCAGCAGGGTCGTTGATGGTGTTTGGCGGTGCTGAAGAGCTTGGAGCAGAGTCGAAGCGTGCTGAAGGAGGTGGCGGTGAAGTAGCATCGTCTTCATCCTCGATAACTCTGGCAGTCACTATTGCAGCAGGGGAAGAGAACTCAGAGTCTTCAAGGGATGGAGTTCCTCGCAGCACAGCCCTTCGAGGAGGTGTGGAGTCAAACTTGAATCGCTCAGTGAAGCCATCCTCTTGAAGATCATCTTCAGAACACATCATCCTTAGCCATTTCCATGTGCGGCGACATGTTTCATGGGCAACGAAAGCATTCTTGGTGGCAAGATTGCGAATGCGATTAACATCCACCAAGAGGCTTTTCATCTGACGCTTCAGCCAGTCATGATGCCTATCCTGTTTCTGATGACGAGCCACAAGAAGCTCTCGGTCGTTGAGAACACGAGTGCGCTTCTTGGGTCGTGGAGCAGTTGTACTATCAGTGGCTTCAGTGGAGGCAGGGTGTGGTGCACGTGTAGTGCCAGCTAAAGGATACACCCGAGTGACTGCTTCAACTCCTTCAATGTTCTGAGAGAAACTCTGATGCTCTGCATTCTGAAGACTTAGAGGTTCCATGGCAGGCTCAGGATAGATGGCTTCAGTAGAGATATCCACATTAGGCAGAAAAATCCGATGATTGTGAGCAGATGGCTGATATGAGATATCGGAGTGAAGTTTGATTAGCCGCATTACCCATGGGGCGTAGAACTTCACGCCAAACAGATCAGAGCCTGATGCAGCAAGTTGGCGAATGAAGAAGTCCTGTGCATTGAAGCATTTTCCATGAAGTATATAGAAGACCAAAGTCTACATTGCACCCTCAAGCTTGGCATTTGGAGAGTGCCCTTTGATGGGCCAGAGAGTTTTCCTGATGATGTGATAAATGGTTCTTGGCAGATACTCAAGGTCTTCAACGAAGAACTCCGTGGGATAAGCAGCATCTTGGGGAAATGGCTTCATCATGCTGAGCATCTGACTCATATCAGGTTCAGGCTTCTGAAAGATGCTCTCAATAGCTTCACTATGCAGCTGACAGCCATGCTTGTAGAGATCGCCAGGAGTGGGCAAGCCAGTGAGCTCAATGATGTCAAAGGCTTTGGCTTCGTGATGAACGTTTCCAGTCATCCACTCCAGGACCCAAGTCTTCGGATCTCTGCTATACCCGCGGATGTGAAGTGTGGCATAGAATTGGAGCAGCAACTCTTCATTCCAATGCTCTTGGTCAGTAACGAACGGCAGCAGTCCAACTTCCTTGAAGCAATCCAAAGCTTCTTCCAGACAGGGCAGACCAGCTATAGCTTCAATGTCAAGGCGCTTGTGGGAAGATGCAACCTTGGTTGTACAGAATGCATGAGTAATAGCTTCGCTGCGGATAGCTCCAGAACCGATCAGATGATATCCTTTCCCTTGAGTAGGGGTTCCTGGAGCTATCGAAGAATGTGTTGTCTGCACTGAAGCCATTGATATTAAAGGAGCCAGGTGCTGATGCAGGACCTGGGAACCTTGGCAATCTTGGGATTGGCTTCTGTACCTGAGGCCTGTGCTCAACATGATAGTCGAACTGAGGACCGGCAGCAGACTCAGGAACAGAAGTGACGGGATCAGTGGCTTTGCTGTCTTCTGATGCTTTTGTTGGGGAGGGCTCCACATTAGCTTCATTGGTGGTTGTGGCAGCCTCAAGATTTTCATCCTCCACTTGACGAGCTGGAGGGTCGGTCACAAGAACGTTCTCCTTGAGAACTGCTTCTTGGTGGGACAGGGGAGTGGGAACTTGTGGGACTTCTTCTTCCGCGGCTGATGCAGCCGGATTGTCTTCAGCAGAGACATGAGGCCTTGGACCTTTGCGAAGCCTGCGCAGCGCAGGCAACGCCTGTGTAGTTGGAGTTGGCTGGGCCTGAAAGTCTTCTTCCTCTTGTAGGCAATCCTCCCATGAAGCATCCTGTGCAATTAGCGTCAGTGGACGACCAATGCTGATGAGTTCGTTGTTCTCGAGCTGAGGAAGGACTGCACCATCTTCTACATGGTCAGGTTGACCAATGTCTTCAGCAGCGATGGGATCAGCTGCTGGAAAGTCTTCAGCTTCATGAGCCTCTGTGGAAGCAGGCTCATGGATTGTCAGTTGGCGTTCAGCTTCAGGATAGACCATGGAAATAGGTTCAACTATCAAAGGCTCTGTGGGAGCAGCCCGATCTTTCTTGGTCTTCCTCTTCTTCTTGGAGGGGGCAGTAGGAGAGGCTTCAGGATGTTTCCTCTTCCTGGCTTCAGCCTCAGCAGTCCTCGTCTTCTTGAGCTCTGAAGCGGTTGACCGGCTTTTTGGCTTCGAGCCAGTCATTCTTGTTGGGAAGACAATAGGAACTGCTTCCTGCCTTGGTGCGTCGGGTTCAGCCGTAGCAGGCTTCTTCTTCTTCTTTGCGGCCATCCTGGGGTCGATGGCAGGACGCCCAAGGGCCTTGCACTTCTCAGCCTCATTGTAGGCTTGCACACATCTGTCAGCCAGAGCCTTCATGCGCTCATGCGAGCCCTGAGCTTCTGCACGTTTCTTCAGAAAGGCTTCCTTGAGCTCGTGCATCATGATCTTGAAGTTCTTCACTTCTTGCACACTGAGCTTGGCCATATGCTTCTTGAACTGAGCCTTTTCATAGTCAATCTTTTGCTTCAGTTCAACAATGGCGCCTTGGAAGGCGACAGCTAGCTCTGAAGCAATGGCGCCTTGGAAGGCGACACTGAGGCCAATGGGTAGCTGCAGATCTTTAAAGCTGATGTTTGGTGTGTCAAACCACTCATCAATGAAGTTATGGATGATGGTTACATCAAAGAGAGGCAGATCATTGAAGATTTCTGCTTCTTCTTTGCTCTTGATGAGTTGCTCAAGAGCGTCATCTGCAAGATCTTCATCACTTGACAGATCGATGGCGTCATTGCGCAGAATGGCAGCAGCAGTTAGCTCTTGGCCGGTGTGAGGCAGAGGCATTTTGACCTTCTGGGGCTTGGAGATGCGTGATAAGTCTTCGGACTGCACACTGTCTTCAGGAGGTGCAGTTGCCAGTGGCTTCGCCCGTGAGATTTTTGGTGAAGGGGCAGGTTTTGAAGCTTTAGGCTTCTTCAACTGCTTTGGCTTCGGCACTGCAGGCGCTTCATCTGATTCAGCGTCAGCTGCAGGCTCATTCACTGTAGCCCCTTGAACTAAGATGCGGGTGATGAGGCCTTCAAGGTTGTAGAAAGGACCGTTGACATTGGGTTCTGCATCTCGTGTGCCATCTGCCCTTGGTGCTGAGGGACCAGGGTTGAAGTGTAACCCCAAAGTCTTCTTGTTCTGCTTCATTGAGTTCTGGGCAAATTGGAAGTTGCGCTTGAACAGATTGTCGTCACGACACCATAGTAGTGACGATGGGTGTGCATCAACAGGCTGTGGCCCACGGACCATGCAGGGATAGAAGCCCTGTTCAATGGCTTCATCTCTAGACCTGGGTAGAAGATTCTTGTATAGGATGTCTCCCCACGGTCTCTTGATGGCGTTTTTCTCAGCATATTCCTGGGTTACAAATCGGTATTTGAACCATTGTTCTACCCAATATCTTCGAATCCATTGGATTCGGGTCTTGCGCTGATTGTAATCCTCTTCAGGATCTGTCTTGTACAGTTCTGAGAGGTCATCTGGCAAATCTCTGGATGTTTCTCCACGACACTTTCTACCACCCTTCCTTGCTGTTTTCTGTGAAGCCATAAACTTTAACTTGAAAGGCTTCAACACGTTAAAAGGCTTCAAAGGTTTTTGCTTGCTGGACCAACAGGAACTGGCTTCGGGAGAATTTATGTGATGCTGTAAGAATTCTACAAATGAATGCAGACTATGAGAACCAAAGGATTCTCCCACGGACATGTACCTATGACAGCATTAAGGTGCGAGGGAAGGGGAAGAGATCATATGCATTCTCAGAAGACTTTGAAGATAAATCAGTTTAGAAGACATTGACCTCATCGTGCGAAGACATTCACTCATTGATAAGGAGTTGGTTCCAGATTTGTACGAATCCACAGATCAGTACAAGTGAGGAATCTAACTACTTTGTGAAGTACAAGTGAATATACTAGGCATGTTATGAGATGCAGTATGAGAGAGATCTAACTTGTGTGAATAGAAACTGCTTGTGGTAGAAAGTGACAAAGCCATAGGATCAACGGTGTTGTAAAAAGGAAGTTTTATTTACCACACTAAGAACTGCTAGACGGAGTGGAAGATGAGGCCGAGCAGTTCGATCTTCCATGCCCTAACTTGGCGACAGAGGACACCTACGGCGACGGCGGAGCGGACGATGTCCGCGGTCGGCGTGAAGACGGCGTCAGAGAGGTTGCGGCAGCGAAGCGCTTCGTCGCCGGCGTCGTCGAGGGCTAGCGGTGGCGCTAGGGTTCGTGCGAGAGTGGAAGAAGAGATAATGACCGCTGTGAAGTGTGTATTTATAGGTACAGGGGCGGCACTGCGCTATTACACAGGTGCCCCTGGCGATTTGCATCTGAGGAACACGTGGCCATTATGCGGAATTTTGGGGTTTGTTCCACGTCGCACGCATGCCTGAATTGTCGGGTGGTCGTTCCTACTTCTTCGGGTTTCATGTGGAGGAATGAGCATTGAAAACGGACTTAATGGTTGTCTCTGTATCTTCTGCTGACAAGGACACAGAGAAGACATTCGACAGTTTCAATAGAATGCATATGATTTGGAGAGATAGAATTTGAGATAGAAAGCATAGAGAGGTTAGGGTCCGATCACATTCACTTAGTTCAAAAGATTCAACAAGAAGACATAGCTGTAAGTGAATGCTGTAGAGGACAGAACACTAGCATCTATATATATATCTATATAATCAACATAGTGAAGATAATCATGAAGATATGTTGAGATTGAAGCCAAACCAAATGTGAAGACATAGCAAATATAACGCCATGAGTGAAACATTTCAAACAGAACATTTGGTGGTGGCGTTACCCACCGTATAGGAAGTATTAGACCCAGACACGGCGCACAATTATCGTGGCGCTCCAAAGTCAAATTCCACATTAATGTATTCACACTTAGAATGTATGTCTTCATTGATTGAAGATATACTTTACTTCGTGTGTTGCACATCTAAGTCATCAATATGCATAAGGGTTAGGATGTGTGCCTGATCACAGGACATTTGAGGATTCCAGGATATTTAGCTCACACCGTAACTTGCAAATTCTCTTCTCATCCAAGGGCTTGGTGAAGATATCTGCCAATTGCTCTTCAGTGTTGACGTGTATGATATCAATATCTTCCTTCACAACATGATCTCTGAGAAAGTGATGACGAATTTCAATGTGCTTTGTCTTCGAGTGCTAAACTGGGTTGTTGGCAATCTTGATGGCGCTTTCATTGTCGCAGTAAAGTGGCACTTGCTTCAGATGAATGCCATAGTCCTTGAGTGTTTGCTTCATCCACAGAAGCTGAGCGTAGCATGATCCAGCAGCAATGTATTCAGATTCAGCAGTGGAGAGAGATACACAGTTTTGCTTCTTTGAAGACCAACATACAAGTGATCGTCCCAGAAAGTGACATGTGCCTGATGTAGACTTGCGATCAACTTTGTCACCAGCATAATCAGCATCCGAAAATCCAACCAGATCAAACTCTGAGCCCTTTGGATACCATAATCCTAGAGTTGGGGTGTGAGCCAAGTATAGAAGAATTCGCTTCACAGCTAAGTGATGCGACTCCTTTGGTGCCGCTTGAAATCGAGCACACATGCAAACACTAAGCATGCAAACACTAAGCATAATATCTGGCCTAGATGCACATAGATAAAGTAAATAACCAATCATGGAGCGGTATACCTTTTGATCGAACTCTTTACCATTGTCGTCGGGACCCAGATGATGTTTGGCTGGCATTGGTGTTGTGAAGCCTTTGCAGTCTTGCATACCAAACTTCTTCAGGCAATCTTTGAGATACTTCTCTTGAGATATGAAGATGTCATTGCGTTGTTGTCATATTTGAAGACCGAGGAAGAACTTGAGCTCCCCCATCATGGACATCTGATATTGCTCTTGCATCATATATCCTAACTCTTCACTGTAGTTCTGATTGGTGTAGCCGAAGATAATGCCATCCACATATATTTGGCACACAAATAGTTCACCATCATATGTCTTCATGAAGAGAGTGGGGTCTAGGGAACCAGGTATGAAGCCTTTGCTCTTCAGGAAGTATTTGAGTGTGTCATACCAGGCCCGAGGGGCTTGTTTGAGGCCATACAGTGCGTTGTTGAGATTGTATACCATGTCAGGATGTTTTGGATCTTCAAAGCCAGGCGGTTGTGCAACTTACACTTCTTCTTGAATCTTGCCATTGAGAAAAGCACTCTTCACATCCATTTGATATAGAAGTATGTTATGATGATTTGCATAGGCCAGCAGTATGCGTATGGCTTCAAGTCTAGCCACAAGAGCAAATGTTTCATCGAAGTCAATGCCTTCCACTTGAGTATATCCTTGAGCAACGAGACGAGCTTTGTTTCTGACAACTTGACCATGCTCATCTTGCTTGTTGTGGTATATCCATTTGGTGCCTATTATATTGTGCTTCCATGGATCAGGACGCTTAACCAGTTCCCATACATTATTCAGCTCAAAATGTTGAAGCTCTTCTTGCATAGCTTGAATCCATTCAGGTTCCATGAAGGCTTCTTCAACTTTCTTGGGTTCTGTTATTGTGACGAATGCGAAGTGCCCACAGAAATTTGCTAGCTGAGTTGCCCTTGAACGAGTGAGTGGACCGGGTGCATTGATGCTATCAATGATTCTTTCAGTCTGCACTTCATTGGCAACACGAGGATGTACAGGGCGAAGATTTTGCTCTTGCTGATCATTGTCGTTGTTTGAAGGAATGTCTTCAGGCTGAGCATTGTCTTCATGTTGATCAGGTGCTGAGATGATAAGTTCTTCTTCAGGATGAGCTTCAGAAGGTATAATTTCTCCAGTTCCCATTAGCTTGATTGATTCACTGGATGGAACTTCATCTAGCACATTTGGCAGTTGCTCTCTTTGTGAACCGTTGGTCTCATCGAACCGCACATCCACTGTTTCAACCACTTTGTAATGAAAGAGATTGAAGACTCTGTAGGAGTGCTCATCCTTTCCATATCCAAGCATAAAACCCTCATGTGCTTTTGGTGCAAACTTTGAGGTGTGATGTGGGTCCTTGAACCAGCACCTTGCGCCAAATACTCTGAAGTAACTGACATTTGGCTTCTTGCCAGTAAGGAGCTCATAAGATGTCTTGTTCAGAAGCTTGTGAAGATAAACTCGATTGGTTGTATGGCATGCAGTATCAATGGCTTCAGGCCAGAATTTCCTTGGGGTCTTGTATTCATCTAGCATCATTCTAGCCATCTCAATGAGTGTTCTGTTCTTGCGTTCGACGACGCCATTCTGCTGTGGCGTGTACGGGGCTGAGAATTCATGTGTGATGCCCAAGGTATCAAGATATGTATCAAGGCCAGTGTTCTTGAATTCAGTGCCATTGTCAGTTCTGATGTGCTTTATCTTGGCACCATAATTGTTCATAGCTCGATTGGCGAAGCGTCTGAAGACATCCTGCACTTCAGTCTTGTAAAGGATTATGTGCATCCAAGTATATCTAGAATAATCATCAACAATGACAAAGCCATAGAGACAAGCAGTAGTAGTAAGAGTTGAGTAATGAGTGGGACCGAAAAGATCCATGTGAAGCAGTTCGAAGGGTCGAGTAGTGGTCATGATTGTCTTCGAGGGATGTTTGGCCCTCGTCATCTTCCCTGCTTCACAGGCACCGCATAAGTGATCTTTCTTGAACTTGATGCCTTCGATGCCTATGACATGCTTCTTCTTTGCCAGGGTGTGGAGGTTCCTCATGCCAGCATGCCCAAGCCTCCGATGCCATAGCCAGCATTCTGAAGCTTTTGCTAGAAGACATACGGCAAGCTGTGGTCCTGCTGAGAAATCTACCACGTACAAATCATCTTTCCGATACCCTTCAAATACTAGAGACTTGTCAGATTCCATTAGTACAAGGCAACGATATTTTCCAAATATTACAATCATGTTCAAATCGCAAAGCATTGAGACAGACATTAAGTTGAAGCCAAGGGATTCAACAAGCATGACTTTATCCATGTGTTGATCCCTTGAGATTGCAACTCTACCCAGACCCAATACCTTACTTTTACCAGTGTCAGCAAATGCGATGTGGCTCTTGTTGGATGGACGTAAGGTTGAGTCCATAAGAAGGCTTCTTTTGCCAGTCATGTGATTTGTACATCCACTATCAATAATCCATTCTGAAGACGCTGGTGTCGTACCCTACAGTGCAGTTAGGGGGATAGGCTTCACCAAGAGCATTGTGAAGCAAAAACATTTGTCGATTCAGGAATGAAGTACATAGTAAGACCATTCGGGCATTTGATCTTGCGCCCTACAAGATGTTTAAGGTCCCCAGCAATAGCGTCAGACGATTTTGGTTTTCTGCTGGAGACCTTTCCCTGCAAAAGAGAGTTAAACTTTCTTAGCCACCCACATCTTCAAGGGTGGCTTAGAAGCAATAAGTCTAAGTGCAGCATCTGAGAATTTTGGCTTTGGAGCCCTAGAAAACAGTCTTGCAGGCGGATAATAGTACTCATAAGAATAAGCAGAATAGTTCTTGGTCTTATGAACATGGCGGTTTGATGAACCGCTCACATATTCATATGCCTGAGTATGGTTTCCCTGCAAAGCATTTGCATTAGTGCGACTCAGGTGAGTCCTTTGTATGTATGAAGCCTTTGGACCGTATGAAGCCTTTGGTCTGAGGTTTGTCTTCTTCACGTGAGGTGTCATGATGACATTCACAGAAAGATTCTCCAGACACCTTTTCGGAACCCAGATCTTCTTCATAGGCGATCCATTCCTGCAGTTAGTACCAATGTACCTGGCAAACACTTCACCATTCTGATTCTTAAATAGTTTATAGTTTACATCAAAGGATTCATCAATGATAATGGGGTTAGCACAAGTGAAGCCAGATAGATTGGATGGATCTGCTGAAGGTTCCTTTGCTCAGGTTTTGGGGTACTGCTCAGGTTTCCAGTAAGAGCCATCATCATTCATTTTCCTTACGAACCCAACACCCTCTTTCCTCGGGTTTCGGTTCAGAATCTGCTTTTTGAGGACATCACATAGTGTCTGATGCCCTTTAAGACTTTTGTACATCCCTATTTCAAGCAATGTCTTCAACCCAGCATTCTCATCAGCAATAGCGGTGGTATCCTCAACAGAGGGGTTAGTTACCACATCAACAGTTGAAGATATTGCAACAGCAGTAGCAGTAGAACATTCAGCAACAGAAGTAGCATTATCACGCTCAATGCATTTAAGACATGGTGGTTCAAATCCTTCCTGAGCGGAACTGATCTGTTTGGCGCGAAGTGACTCGCTTTCCTTTTGAAGATCTTCATGAGCTGCTCTCAATTTCTCAAGATCTTGCTTCCTTTGAAGATAATCATCGGAAAGCTTTTCACGAGTTGTTGAGAGAGTTTCATGATGACTTTCAAGTTCCTGATACTTAACGTGAAGATTTTTTATGTCTTCAATCAAGGATTCAGATCGAGTCATTTTAGCACCTAACAGATCATCGCTTCTGTCTAACAGTTTTTGAATATGTTCCATAGCTTTTTGTTGTTCAGTTGCAATTTTAGCAAGTGTTCTGTAGCTGGGTTTTGAACCACAATCAAAGTCATCGTCACTAGATGTTTGATGGTGAGTAGTGCGTGTGTTTACCTTGGCACCGTGTGGCATGAAGCAGTAGGTAGAAGCGGAGTAGTCTTTGTCATTTGCATCGGTGTCGGTGATGAAGTCATTGTCTTCAGTGTTGAAGATGGACTTGGCAACGTATGCTGTAGCCAGACTTGCGACGCCTGAATCGGACTCCTCCTCAGACTCCACCTCCTCCTCCTCAGAAGCAAACTCCTCCTCTGAATCCATTTCCTTGCCAACAAACGCACGTGCCTTGCCAGATGAGCTCTTCTTGTGTGATGAAGACTTTGAGGAAGACTTGGAAGAAGACTTTGAGTATTTCTTCTTCTTCTTGTCGTTAGAGTCATATTCCTTGCTCTTCTTCTTATTTTTTTTCTCATTGTCCCACTGTGGACACTCAGAAATGAAGTGTCCAAGTTTCTTGCACTTGTGACATGTTTTCTTCTTGTAGTCATGAGCAGAAGCTTCATCATTCCTTGAGCTTGATCGGGAAGACTTTCTGAAGCCTTTCTTCTTGGTGAATTTTTGGAACTTCTTGACAAGCATAGAAAGTTCCCTTCCAATGTCTTCAGGATCATCAGAACTGCTGTCAGATTCTTCTTTAGATGAGGAGACAGCTTTTGCCTTCAAGGCACGAGTTCGCCCATAGTTTGGACCGTAGATATCTCTTTTCTTAGAAAGCTGAAACTCATGTGTGTTGAGCCTCTCAAGTATGTCAGATGGATCGAGTATCTTGAAATCCGGACGTTCTTGAATCATCAGAGCTCGGGTTTCAAACGAACTATCAAGTGATCTCAGTAGTGTCTTGACGACTTCATGTTTGGTGATCTCAGTGGCGCCGAGGGCTTGAAGCTCATTTGTGATGTCAGTGAGTCGGTCAAATGTGAGCTGGACATTCTCATTGTCATTTCGCTTGAAGCGGTTGAAGAGGTTGCGAAGGACACTGATTCTCTGATCTCTCTGGGTTGAGATGCCTTTATTGACCTTGGAGAGCCAGTCTCAGACCAGCTTAGATGTCTTCAAAGCACTCACACGGCCATACTGTCCTTTGGTCAGATGACCACAGATGATATTTTTGGCAGTAGAGTCCAGTTGAACGAATTTCTTGACATCAGCAGCAGTGACACCTTCTCCAGCCTTGGGAACGCCGTTGTCGATGACATACCATAGGTCGACGTCAATGGCTTCAAGATGCATGTGCATCTTATTCTTCCAGTAGGGATATTCAGTTCCATCGAAGACGGGGCACGCAGTGGAGACTTTAATTATCCCTGCAGTCGACATAGCTAAAACTCCAGGTGGTTAAACCGAATCACACAGAACAAGGGAGCACCTTGCTCTGACACCAATTGAAAGTGTGTTATATCGACTAGAGGGGGGTGAATAGGCGATTTTTATGAAAGTCTTCAAAACGTGGGAGTTATGAAGACAAACGATAGAAATAAACCTAATACCCTGCAGCGGAAGGTAGACTACACTAAGCAAGCCATAGTCAAGTATTCAATAGAGTGAAAGCACAATGACTAATAGCAGCAATGTAGTAAGGATCAGGTAGGAAGATATTGTGAAGCCAGACAGAACACGCAGTCAGTCAGTGAAGACAAAAGATAGTGCAAACATACAATCACTTCACAAGGAGTAATAGTAAGTAAAGGGAAGGGAAGATGAAACCAGTGGCTCGTTGAAGACAATGATTTGTTGGACCAGTTCCAGTTGCTGTGACAACTGTACGTTTGGTTAGGGCGGCTAGGTATTTAAACCATAGGACACACAGTCCCGGACACCCAGTCCTGAACATGCAGCTCAGGACACCCAGTCCTCACCGTATTCCCCTTGAGCTAAGGTCACACAGACCTCGCCCAATCACTCTGGTAAGTCTTCAAGGTAGACTCCCAAACCTTCACAGACTTCATTCATCGGCAATCCACAATGTCTCTTGGATGCTCAGAACGCGACGCCTAACCGGCTAGAGGATGCACAGTCCTCAAGTGTAATAAGTCTTCAGATCACACAGACAAGAAGTATTAAGTGATGCCTAATTCTCTTTGGCTCTGGGTGGTTAGGGCTTTATCCTCGCAAGGAATTCTCTCTCAAAGGCTTCAAGGTGGGTTGCTCTCAAACGATAAAAGCGGTACTCTCAATCTGAGCAGCCAACCGTTTATGGTTGTAGGGGGTGGGCTATTTATAGCCACTTGGCAACCCGACCTGATTTGTCCAAAATGACCCTGGGTCACTAAGGAACTGACAGGTATTCCAACGGTCAGATTTCAAACTCACACGGAAACTTTACTTGGGCTACAAGCAAAGCTGACTTGTCTGACTCTGGACAAGATTCGCTCTCATAGTCTTCACTTGAATACATAGGTTTTGGTTAGGCATCACTTCAGTCATTCTGACTGGTTCTCTTGGACCCCACTTAACAGTACGGTGGTTCCTATGACTCAACACAAAAGAAAAAGAACTGCGAAAGATCTAAGTCTTCGAGCTCCTTAGGCTTCATGTTGTGTCTTCTCTTGTCATAGTCTTCAATGTGAATATCTTCATATACCACCTTTGACATCAATGTCTTCATACATTTTTAGGGGTCATCTCTGGTAGGAAAACCGAATCAATGAGGGACTTCTACCTGTGTTATCCTGCAATTCTCACAAACACATTAGTCCCTCAACTAGGTTTGTCGTCAGTACTCCAAAACCAACTAGGGGTGGCACTAGATGCACTTACAGGGTTGAATAAGGAAAGGAAGGGAGACTGTACTATCCAAGAGAGTAGGCATCGAACCCGCATATAGGTTGAAAAGGGGAAAATCAGTAGCTAAGGAACGAGTCTCGTGTCTCTTGGTTGAAGAAGGGTATAAAGGCATGACAACACAATAGAGTATGACCAGGTCAATTGGTTTGTTGTCCTCGCATAGGAAAAAGGTGGCTAAAGAGAGCAAAAATGGGACGTAATCCACATATGCTGCCTGGATATTTGTTGCTCTGGGCAACCATACCTCCCTCACCACTCTGCGTCTGTGGAGGTACATCGTACTGGTGCGCCCACTGTCCGAATGGGCCTCCCATGCTCTTATTTCCACTTTTTTTGCTGTTAGTATAACGCCAGCTGTCAAGTCAAGCAAAGCTACTGCTAAAGTGATGCCACATTTAACTAATGCCGCTCTCAGTCTAATGCCACCGATAAATTTAAGCAATGCCATTTAATGTCACTGGATTATTTCAGGGTTAGCTGTTGATTGTGGATGTATTAAATATTTTTCATCTAAGGCATTCTAATGTTGTTGCACAGCCAGTATACCAATGATGAAACTTGTTACTACCTTCAGATTTTTGCACTGTTAATGCTTATAGATTACATACCTCACTTTCATGAGATAAGTTAATTTTTTTGTACAGTGTCACCAAAATGCCAAGGCGCCGATGTCATTTTATTTTGGTTAAACTGCAGAGACAATTATGAAGACAAGAGGAAAGGTCAAGGGTGGGCACCTCCTCCTCCGGCTGTTCTCTTGATTCGTTCGATCAAGTTTTTATGTTTGATCTATTATCAAGATTGGGATAGCAATTTTTAAGGTCCCACCGAGTTCGAAATGATATTTACCTTGGAGGTACATGGTTTGAAATTTGTTTATACTATCATTAGTTAATAATGCTAGTTACCTTCATACTTTTGTATTTGGTTTAATGCTCATGCAGAGCTAGTATACCAATGTTGAAACTTGTTACCTTTACATTTTGTATTGTTAATCCTTATAGAAACCTTCCAGTGCTAGAGTTTATTGAAATCTATTCAGTAAAAGCATTGTACTGTACCCTGTAATAAACTAATTACTCTACTATTGCACTAGCCACTCGATTAGTGTATATTTGTAGTATTCGAATGGTGTTGCATTAGCGTATGGACAGAAATAAAGTGTGGCAAGCTTTCCCTGATATGTGCTCAAGAAAACTACTACTTGTTTTTCTAAATACTAGACGTTTGGGTACTTTAAATTGAATCGCGAAAATGTCTTATATTAAGGAACAAAGGGTGTAGGGTTCACTCAAATTATCCCGGTAAAGCTAGTCACACCTTTGTTAAAATTAATGTTCATTATGTTATCGGAGGAGGTATGTATGTTTGTCTCTAATGCCTGTCAACTACATACCTGACATCATGATGTAATGTTAAGTCATTTCCTTTTGTACAGTGTCACTGAATTGTCAAGGCGGTGATGGCATTTTATTTTAGTAGAACTGCACAAAATTTGCTTAAAAGAAGATGAAAGGTCGGGAATGGCTTAGTTTTTTCAGAAAATACTATGTATGCCTTCCTGACATCAGCCGCTGTTGCTTTATTTATTCCTTCAAACAGGTGGTTAGAAACAGTCTTGCTACCTTTTCCCATTATGAAATTGGAATGCTTATATTTGTGAGCCTATGCTTCAACTAGTGCCACTTTTAGAGTAATCACACTTTCAACATCTATGCAAACAGGGATGCTCGATTTTAGTGGAACAGCACAAAAAGTCCAACTGGTTCAACATTAGGAGCTTGTTTTTTCCAAACCTTTATATCCAATTGGTGGCACTATGAGCTGTTCATTATGAAGGTACATGGTTTGCTACTATCTTGCTACTCTTTTTGTACTGTCATTAGATAGTAATACTAGTAGTTTGCACATGAATTTATTGGCAGGGTGGACCTACATTGGAGGTGCAGGACATGATTCAATGATTCGATTCTCAATTTCAGTTGTATTGATTTCACCCCTTCCATCACTGCGAACATGGATATCCTTGGTCTGATGAAGAATAGGCGCTATATTTCTGCTCTGAACCAGCAAATCAATTCAGTATGAAATTGTCCAGGGAAAAACATAACCGTATCAGATTGTCCAGTGCAGAACATGACAGATGCTAAGCGGAAGAGACATGTTTAAACCGAAAATACAAGGTGTGGTATATGTTTACTAGCTGCTTGATATTTGTGCAGACGGAGATGTCTGCCTGTTGCTATTTGGCAAACAAACAAAGTGTCTGCAATTTTGGTTGAACTGCACAAGAGAATAGTATAGTCACTGCATGCAGTGCCATTTGAAAATAGACACAGAAAGATTGGATAGTCACTTCATGGACTGCAGAAAAGTAGTACTGTACTATTTATTGGCCAACACTAGGTGCTTCATTGCTTTGGTCTTATTATACAATGGGCATCATTTTGGCTAAGCTAAAGTTTGTATTCCGAAAATAGTCTCGCGGTGTGATCGAGAGAGGACCAAATCATATTGCAGTGGATGTTCCTCCATCAAGTGTGGTTCATTCTCATGGTTCCAGCTGTTCGTGAAACCACTTACGTTTGCAAGAGGAATTGTAGACTTCACAAAAACCATTGTCTTTCAGTCTGTACTGAATGTTGGCCAAGAGAAGCATCCATGTTAGTAGGAAGAACACATGTTTTTTCTAGATCTCTGCTTTTGGAGCTACATATTTGTATATGATCTGTTAATCACTGAGATGCATTAACATGTTGATCTTATGTATGGGAATCGTACTAGTTAGTTTTAGTTGCGACGCGAGATCCGAAGTGGCTGATCTTTGCTTTTGGAGCTACATATTTGTATATGATCTATGCATCATTGAGATACATTAACAGTTACTTATTTCTGTTCGCTCAGTGTTTACAAGTTACTGATCGATCACTAGCTATCCTACAAATGTGCTCCTGGTATTTTTATTTGTGACACAAGATGCGAAGTGGCAGTTTTTTGAATAAAAATGCCTACCTCTGAAGAAACTGACAGGCTACACTATCGATCCTACACGGATAAAAATGCCTACCTCTGAAGAAACTGACAAGCTACACTATCGATCCTACATGGATAAATAGCAGATCACGCACGTACTACCTCCTTTCCGGTTTGTAGGGCTCAATTCAAGAAACGACCTACTCGATCCTACACGAATAAATAGCGGATCACGCACGTACTAGTACCTCCTTTCCGGTTTGCAGGGCTTAATTCAAACCTCTCACCAACCAAGGTACTCCCTCCATCCGGGATTTATTAGTCCGTGAGCAAAGCAGCAAGACCAAGGCATGGCAATAATTAACGGCATGTAGAAGTTTAAGCCCAATTAATTCCAGCGATTTAAGTGGCTGCATGCATGCCCTCGGCTGCGACTGGTTGCATGCTGCTTCGCGTACTGCCTGCGAGCGATTCTGAGTGCCTGCATGCAGCCGGCCATAATTAAGGCAGCTAACTGATGCGAAAAAAGATACGCTTTAAATCCTTGGAATCATTATTGACAAGGAGGGAGATGATTCGAGTGCACTCGTTTGACCGCCATGCCGGCGTGCGACCCAAATGGGATGGGACGGCACAGTCATAATTTTAGTTTCTCTAGTTTTCCACGGCAAGCTGGCGCGCTAAGCCATTATGCATTGAATTCCGATGACCGTCGCGCTACCTTCCGCCTATAAGTACTTTTTCCCGGCCTTCTTAGGTGCCACCGTGACCCAACTCGCCATATCCTCATAAGCCCCCACCGGCCCGACGTCGCTCGCCACGTCCGCCATGCCCCCGCCCATCCGCGGTAGGCGACGCCGGAGGCGGTCATCGCCGGAACTAGTGTTCGGGTTTTCACCGGAAGGCAGACGGATGGAGGAGGCATTCTATCTGTCTTTAGATGGCAATGCGGAGATTGAGGAGTTGTTGGAGCGTGACCGCATGGCGGAGGAGCAGGAGTTGTTGGAGCGCGATCGCCTGGCGGAGGAGCAGCGTATCGCCGATTTGCGCCGCTAGCGGGACATGGAGCAGCAGCAAACCAATGCTCTGAGTCGCGAGCAGAGCGCCCGCAACTGGGCCGACGACGTGGAGGCCGGCGCCCAGCAAATAGCCCTGGAGGCTGTCGGGTACGCACGCGTTCGCGACACCGATTTTTACTACCAGCTCATCAAGTGGGTTTCCCGCTTGGAAGCCGAAGCTTCGGTGGACCACGCCGGCATGGAAAGGGCCAACGCGCGCGAGCAACACGCCCTATCGCACCTCTGGCAAGTCTGAGGCGAGGCGGAGGACGCTGGTGCCGGCGTTTAGCATGGACAGAAGATGGCGGCCGGCATCGTCTAGTTAGCTAAGAGTAAGTTAGTACTTGTGCGCTACTAGAGTGTTAGTGGGAGTAGATAGTTAACTTGGCTATGATGGTTGTCAACGTGGAAGTTCAGTACTCTATATGTGGAGCAGACCTGTTACTTTGCTCTGAATGTTGAACTTTCCGTTTGAACGTATGGAATGGGCTGTTATTTTTTTAAATGGGTTGTATTTGCCCTCCACGGTTTAGAGGCTGACTTGTGGGCCTAGCAAGTTGACGCGTACACAATCAGGAGATGATTGTACGTGGAGAGGATGACAACAGGGACCTGCCAAGGTCATGGAAGTACGCAAGTAAGTGCCTCCTTATTTCAAGACAATAAGAAAATGGCTCCTCCTAGTGGATTTCTGACATCTGGTCCCATCCCATTGTCAACGTAGTCAATAAACGAGAGAATTGCACAATGAGCGGCTGACACCAGGGACCTAGCAGCTCGCCCAGTTATTTTTGTTTTGGGTTAATTTGATAAATGCCACTCCAAATCTGGTGTATCCGAGAAATGCCACTGTAATTTCCAAACTTTGAAAAATGCCATTTCATGCCACTTCTAGTGGCATTTTTCGAAGTCTGGAGTGGCGTTTTTCAAAGTTTGCAAAATGCAGTGGTGTTTTTCAAAGTTTGCAAAAATTGGAGTGGCATTTATCTAATTTGTTTTTGAGACGGAAGCAGGGTGTCAACTGGGCTGTGCGGGACACTCTGGCCTGTCTAGATAGCCTTTTCTTTTATGTTTACCACAGACCAACCCAGTAGTTTTTTTTCTTTCTGAAAATGGCTAGCCAAGTTCTTTTGTGATTTGTCAAGTAAGTCGCTTTATCAGGCCCGTTGGGCTGCAAATCTTTCAAGACGAGGAGAGCTTCATTCGGCTGGCCGAGAAAATGGCCTATCAGTAATGAGAAATGGGTTGTACATTTTTAAAACACATCAAACCGGCAATTATTTTCAAATATCTTTTTTTATTTCGAGATTTTAAATTGCATTGAATTTTATGCGTGGACAATTTATTGGATTTTATATTGATATACATTTATTTTTAAAATTAGTCTGAATGTGACTCGAAATTTCGGGATTAAAAACAGTTCAGACCGCACCAACATATGCAAAATTTCGTATAATTTTTTAACTGTGGCCACAATATGGACTGTAATGCCAACATAAAGAATATGGGCTCCAAAAAACCCGTAAGAATTAGCAAATGGGCTGTAAAATATTTGAAATAATGGCAGATGGGCTGTATGTTGTTTTCCGCAGATTTGAGGCTTTCCACAGATGGCCTTTATACTGTTGGATGTCCATCCAACGGTCGTCGTGCTTCTTCAATCTCCGCTCTTCCTGCTCCAGCCGCTCAAACAAGCGCCGGCGGGACTGCCTGCTCCCTCCTCCCTGCGGGTGGCTGTGCTGCCGCGCAGGCCTCACCGCCCCACCGTACTTCCATCGCTGGCCTAGCCATCCCTCTACTCACCCACACATGTTGTTATTCTCCGGCGAGGGCAGACGAACTAGTAAACCCTCGTACAGTCATACTCCCCTCCACGTGGGAAACAAAAACAACGGCCGAGTCTTCCCTGCCTCCGTATCGTTCCCTTCCTAGGCCTCGCCGTCGTCCAACGCCCTGGTGCTCTCGGCGTGGCGTGGTCCGCGTGGTCAACGACCGACATGCATCTGAAGTGGACTGTACATGGAGAGGCGGGTAGCTGGGTCCATGACCGCATGCAAGGAAATGCCTCCTTATTACGCGCAAAATAATGATTTCCTCCACCTGACATCTGGAACCCACCGAAACGGCCTTTGTATTTCGCGAAAAAAACGTTACCACCGCTGACAGCTCGGACCCACCAGCTATATCTTCGCACGCAAGGAAGTGCCTCCTTATTACGCACAAAAAAATGAATACTCCCCCTGCTAGCTGGGACCCAGTATAGTGGGCCTACTAAGTTGACGGGGACGAAGGGCTTTGTCAACTTAGTCAATATGCACGATTCTGGCTCGACCGATCATACGATGTCCATCCAACGGCCGTAGTGCTTCTTCAACCTCTGGTCTTCTTGCTCCAGCCGCCCAAAGCAGCGCTGGTCATGCCGCCTGATCCTGCCTCCCATGGTCGGCTGTGCTGCCGCGGAGGCCTCATCGCCCCCATACTACTCCCACCGCTGGCCAGGCCATCCCTCCACTCAACTCACCCACACCCCCTGTTATTCTGCGGCGACGGCAGCGCAACCGAACCAGTGAACCCTCGTACTCCTCTCCGCGTGGGCATCCACTGCCGCGTCTTCCCTGGCTCTGCGTCGTCCCCTTCCTAGGCCTCTCCGTCGTCCACCGCCGTGGTGCTGTCGGCACGGCGTGGTCAATGTGGTCAACGACCGAATTCCATCGGAAGAATACTATACGTGGAGAGGCTGACAGCTGGATCCACGACAGCCGCAAGGAAGTGCCTTCTTATTACGCGAGAAATAATTATTCCTCCACCTGACAGCAGGGACCCACCAGACGCCCACCAGTATATCGCGAAAAAAACAATTGCCCTTGACTGCTGGGACCCACCCGACGGGCCACCGTATTTCACGAAAAAAACGTTCCCCCTGCTGTCAGCTTGGACCCACCGGAAGTGCCTCCTTATTACGCACAAAAAATGAATACCCCCTGCTAGCTGGGACCCACCTTGGTGGGAGGCTGACTTGTGGGCCTACTAAGTTGACGGGGATGGAGGGCTTTGTCCACTTAGTCAATATGCACGATTCTAGCTCCAGTGACCGTACGATGTCCATCCAACAGCCGTAGTGCTTCTTCAACCTCTGGTCTTCTTGCTCCAGCCGCCCAAACCAGCGCCGGTCGTGCCTCGTGCTGCTACCTCCCATGGCCGGCTGCGATGCGGTGGAGGCCTCACCGCCCCCTACTACTCCCACCGCTGGCCAGGCCATCCCTCTACTCACCCACACCCCATGTTATTCTGCGGTGACTGCAGCCTCACACCACAGCGAACCAGTGAACCCTCGTACTCCTCTACGCGTGGGCATCCACTGCCGCGTCTTCCCTGGCTCTGCCTCGTCCCATTCCTAGGCCTCGCCGTCATCCACCGCCCTGGTGCTCTCGGCGCGGCGTGGTCAACGTGGTCAAGGAACGGCTTCCATGGACGTGGACTGTACATGGAGAGGCTGACAGCTGGGTCCACGGCCGCAACAAGGAAGTGCCTCCTTATTATGTGCAAAATAATTATTCCTCCACCTGACAGCGGGGACCCACTGGATGGGCCACCGTATTTCGTGAAAAAAACGTTTGCCCCTGACTGCTAGGACCCACCAGCTACATCTTCGCACGCAAGGAAGTGCCTGACAGTCGGGACCCACCTGGTCGAAGCGTACATAGCGTTGTCATTCTGGTCGCGAACGTGTACGTACATATATACTAGTGGATGTAGAGGCACGCACGTGTTGTAGTAGAGGCGCACGTAGAATGTACACATACGTACAGCGGCCAGGGTGCAAGAAAGAAAATACGGCCACGTATGTGTACATACGGGCGGGGTCTCAAACGCCTACTCGCTCATACATATGGCCAGGGCTCGTGTACATGGCTGGGTCGGAATGGAGAAACAGCGTCGTCGTCGTGTTCATGGGGAGGCAACAGAATGCGTCGTGTTCATGGGGAGGCAACGGAATGCGTTGTGTTCATCGGGAGGGCTTGGACGGAACAGGCGATGGAAACGAGGCCTGGCGTATCACAGAACGCAGGAAACGACCTTGTGTTCGACCGGCCACATTCGAAACGGGATCCTGTTCATCAGGAGGGGTCTGGCGTACCGAAAAACGGAGGAAACAGACCTCCTACGGTCGAAACGGGGGTCCTGTTCATCGGGAGGGGTGTGGCGTACCGCAAAACGGAGGAAACGGACTTGTGTTGGAGCATTACGGTCGAAACGGGGGTCCTGTTCATTGGGAGGGGTGTGGCGTACCGCAAAACGGGACTCCACGGGATACTGTTCATCTCCACCATCGACCCCCTCCAGCCTCCACGAGCTACTGTTCATCCACCGTCGACCTCCTCCAGCCTCCACCTGCGACTGTTCATCCATGGGCTCCTATTCATCCAGCCTCCACCACGCGCTACTCCACCGGCTACTGTTCAACCAGCCCTCTCCATGGGATCCTGTTCAACCACCCCTCCACGGGCTACTATTCATCCTGCCCTCCACCGTCTACTGTTCATCTAGCCCTCCACGGGGTGGTCCTGTTCATCTAGCCCTCCACGAGGTCCTGTTCATCCAGCCCCAACCGTCTCGATCGATCGGGGTCCTGTTCATCCAGAGGAAACACCACGGGGTCCTGTTCATCCACCCCCACCAGGAACTGTTCATCCACCCCCCCCCCCCCCCGTAACGCTCACTGTTCATCCAGAGGCAGCATCGATCGGCTTCAGTTAGCAGCAGTAGTGAAGGAATCGCTCGATCGGGTTCAGTTAACAGCCATCGATCGATCACTTGGGTTCAGTAACGCGTAGCCTGCAGTGCAATCGCTTGGGCTCAGTTAGAGCCCAACGCCTCGCACACATGCGCGTACGTGTATGAGAGAAGCGCGCATCGCTCGGCCGCGACCTCCCACCGTAACCGGGAACTCCCCGAACTTTTCCTCCCCCTCGCTTCTACCACGGTTTTTTCCGTCATGGACGGCCCAAAGAATGTCATGCAGCTGCGTCTCCGGCCCGCCCAGGACGAAGAGCCCATTTTCTGTCATAATTTTTTGTCATAGAAGTAGGAGCCCACCACATCTATGATGATACCGGGTTTTGTCACAATTATCGTCATAGAAGTGTCATATGTATGACAGAAATTTTTTTTGTTCAGCCCAAAATGTCACGAATGTGTCTTTTTTTGTAGTGTATGGATGGCGTTCTCATAGGGAGACGGGAGCAGATCCGTAGTGGTGTATTGATATGGTGAATATGTGGACTCGTGTGCGCCACCTCAAAAGAGTTACTTGCAGTCGTAGTACATGATAGCCACCGAGTCAAAGCTGGCTTGCTGCAGTCAAACTCCACCACCCCTTTGTTGATACCGACGCATATGTAGCTAAGTCTTGCTGGGTACATTTGTACTCACGTTTGCTTAATTTATGTTTTTGCAAAGAGACTTCAGTCTCGCTAGTAGTTCCACGTGGACTTCGACGTTTAGCTTGTTACGTTAGCTACGATCTTGTACCCTTGGGAGGGTCTTGTGGATAGTCAGGCTTCTCAGCCTTTTTCATTTGTAGTTGCCTGTACTCAAACATGTTCATGCTTACGCTTGATGCTTGTATGCTCTGTATGTTGAGTCATGAGACCCATGTTTGTAATACTTGGCTCTTCGGAGCCTTATGAATAAATACTTTGAGTTGTAGAGTATTGTTGTGATGCCATGTTGTATTTACACATATCGGGCATATTGTGTGTATGATTGAAACGCTTGGTATATGTGGGATCTGACAACCTAGTTGTTTATACTTGGTAGCCTCTCTTATGGGGAAATGTAGTCTAGTGCTTCCACTGAGCCATGGTAGTCTGCTATAGCCCGGTTTACCGTAGTCCTGCTAGCCTCGTCACTACTGCTCCGGAACACTTCGACCGGCCGGCATGTGATCCACTTCGTTCCCGTGTCCATCCCTTCGGGGAAATGTCACGCGGTGGTTTTCAGAGTCCTTCTAGCCTGCTACAGCCCGGGTTCTCGGAGTCTTGTTAGCCCAGTTCCTACAGCCCGGATTCACACATTGATGACCGACACGTTCGAGACTGGGTCATGTATTCCTGTCCCCGTAAGTTAGTGCCACTTTGGGTTCACGACTAGTCATGTCGGCCCGGTTCGCTGTCATATGGATACTAGCGACACTATCATATACGTGTGCCAAAAGGCGCAAACGGTCCTGGGCCAGGTAAGGTGGCACCCGTGGGAATACCGTGCGTGAGGCCACAAAGTGATATGATGGGTTACATGCTAGATCGGTGTGACTTAGAATCGGGGTCTTGACAGCTTTGGTATCAGAGCATGACTGCCTGTAGGATTACCAAGCCATACTGGTCGAAGTTGAGTCTAAAAATTCTTTATTTATGTAAGGGAATTGATTGTGGATGGGAACGTAAGGATCTTTTTACTCCTTTACCTTATGCCCTTCTGATCTGAGTCATCATCTTCTCTTCTATGGGGATGAAGAACTAGGCTTTCTCATCTTCTATCAGGATGACGTGTTACATATCCGTAGACTTATAGGATTGACGGTTTCAAGCCCCAGTTCAGTTCCCACTACTTTTGTGTGTCGACAGTTGATCTCAGAACCTTGATATTGTGATGTTAAGTGGTTATGCCACCATTTTACACGATGTCTCAAATCTTTTTGAGCATTTACAGCTGTTATGCTGTCTGAGTCATCCCAAGTTTCTAAATAGTCTGATGCAATTGCAAATCCCTTCTTTCCGTTCCGGGTGTCCCTTTGGGCCAGTTCAACCACACTAATCGGTGAGTTCAGGTACTTTATTGCCTCGACATATATGTTGGAGCCATTATTATGACCCTAGGCATCTTAGATAACCACCCATAATCTAGCCATTCTTTATATTCCCGGTGTGATGATTCTAGCCACCATTCTCGAGAGCATCCCGTGATGCCACTTAGTAGTAAGTATTCTACTCCTAGGTTTCTGAGCCCAAGATTCACCCTACCTCATGTTGACAGTGTTTGCTAGTTCCTTTAGGATATTAGCAACCTTTGTATTAGTCCTCGAGGTTCGTGGTATATCCTTGTTCCAAATACCATGAACTGCTTATGGTAGAAGTTCCTCACTAAAGCAAAAGATCACAACCGGAGTGCTCTTGATGAGTTCTCGATTCTATGTTGTGACTCTGCTAGTTCTACCTTTCTACATGGGTTATCCGGAAGAAACCTGTTGAACTTGGTTCGACATATTAATCTATGCATCCACAACTCAGAAAATCATATGTTCTTTGGGTTGTCCCTCTTTAGTTGTTCTCTGGCCCTCGTCTATCAATTGATAGACATGAGTAGTTGTGCATTCGTGATATCGATGCCTATTATTTCTGTGGTCCGTCAAGCCATTTTATTCCAAAATGACTAGGAAAACAAACTCCAGTACCTTATCCTTATCTAGGTTTGGGTCAAAGCAGTCATACTCCGCAGATCAAATGCTAATCCAGCTTTTGTTCTGTTGCACCTTGGAGTGTTACCCTCTTTACGTTGGGATAATCATGAGAATTGCACCACCTCTTATGAATTCTTGACGCAGTGATACTTCTCACCATCATTATTCATTCCTCGGTTCCGTGTTGTCGCAGCCGGAATGCCGACAAATGGACCGTGATGTGTGAAATCAATACTCCTAGCAACTATGTTGCTTGGTAGTTAATGGACAATACTCTTATTCTTAGTGTGTTGGTTATTGAATCATCATCCTAAGATTTATCGTGTGACCTAGTCCATTTTCCCTGGTGCACTCCTCGATCAATAAGATAGGATTGTGTCAATCCATCACTCTCTTGAACACATCGTCTTGCCTTGAAAAGCAAGATTGTTCTCGAGCTTAGAGACATATCGGTGGTTCATGATTTTCCGGATATCTTCACGGAACTATCACCAGGTTCCCCTGACCGTTATGTTGAGCTCGTGATCAAGTTGGTTCTCTTGTAACCACCCCTTCTCCAAGAATCCGTGTTGGATACCCTTGAGCTAGTTGTTTAAGCTGAACAACATCTTGGAGAGTTGGAAGATAAAATCCTGCCTATCTTAGTTTGTTCCAAAGGGATATTCTTGTGTAGTGTGCGTTGAAGAAATATGATATCTTCATCGATTGGTCCCTGTGATGAATTGTTGGACCTATTGTCTTATCAATCCTTTGATTTGAGTGTGGGCTATCATCAAATCAAATCAGAACCAGTGACGTTCGTAATGTTGTCTTACTCGTGGTTGTTTCCTCGAGCATACATCATTATATATTTTGGGTCTGACCAATACTATCACCGTGTTCCCATAATTGTGGAATTCCACCTAGATGGAAGCCTGGATGGATTGTTGTTGAGCCCATTGACAACAATTTCATCTTGTCCATGATTCATGTTGAACATCTAAGCTAGTGTTGGAAACTTTTATAGGTATTATCTTCATGTTCCGTTCATGAAGTGTATGTTTGGATGAAAGTAGTGACTTCCTCTAAGTTCACGTGCAATCGATGCAAGTTGTCGCCATGAATTTGAGAAAGTTTGATTTTGCTTCCTATGGAATCATCCCAAGTTAGTCATGCATATGTGCGAAGTACTCTATGGTTTGATACGTTGGCCGCCTCCACTCCATATGTGTTTCCTAGCATGCCAAGCCACTGATTGATTTGCTCAAGGAAAAGGAGTTTGTTGTGTTAATTCTAGATCATGCACAAGACTGCGATATCTTCGATGATGGTTCCCAACCAGAACTCGGTAGTTGTCGGTGTCAAAACCGGCGGATCTCGGGTAGGGGGTCCCGAACTATGCGTCTAAGGCGGATGGTAACAGGAGGCAGGGGACATGATGTCTACGCAGGTTCGGGCCCTCTTGATGGAGGTAATAGCCTACGTCCTACTTGATTGTTCTCGATGATATGAGTATTACAAGAGTTGATCTACCACGAGATCGAAGAGGCTAAACCCTAGAAGCTAGCCTATTGTACGATTCTATGTTGTCCTACGGACTAAAACCCTCCAGTTTATATAGACACCGGAGGGGGCTAGGGTTACACAAGGTCGGTTACAAAGGTGGAGATATACATATCCGTATTTCCTAGCTTGCCTTCCACGCCAAGTAGAGTCCCATCGGGACACGGGGCGAAGTCTTCAATATTGTACCTTGATAGTCCAATAGTCCAGCCAAAGGATATAGTCCGGCTGTCCGGAGACCCCCTAATCCAGGACTCCCTCAGTAGCACCTGAACCAAGCTTCAATGACGATGAGTCCGACGCGCAGTGTTGTCTTCGGCATTGCAAGGCTAGTTCCTCCTCCGAATACAATTTTGAATACAAGGATAGTGTCCGACCCTGCAAAATAAGTTCCACATACCATCGTAGAGAGAATAATATTTCCACGAATCTAATCTGTTGACATGTTTTGACAGCATGAAATCATGCCATGGCCCGGTTTTTATTCGAACCGCTTTTCTTAACCAGCTATGCACATATCGTGAGGCGGTTTTCTTGACACGTCTTGTCAAAGCAGAGATCGTGTTCCCCTTATCACGGGATTGTCATCAATACGGATGTGGGTAACCCAACCACGCCATCAATTACGGCGCCTGGGGAATAAGCGGTTTCAGTAGGCAAGTGGGGAGGCACATCACCTCTTTCGCCCTTATAAAAGGGACAAAGATTTACTTTTTTCACCCATGCCTTCTTCCTCCCCGCTTACCCATTCCCGCACACTCGAGCTCTAGCGCCCAAGCTCGTGTTCTTCTTCTCGAACCACTCCAAGCATGTCTGGAGCAGGAGGCAAGTGGATGGTCTCCTCCGTCACGGAGGAGAACATCAAAGGGTTACGGGAAGCCGGATACCTGGCTGCGGATATCGCGCACCGGCTACCGAATGCAGGGCAGATCATCCCAACGCCCGAACCCCACGAGAGGGTAGTTTTCCTTACCCATTTCGTCCGTGGACTGCGATTCCCTCTCCACCTGTTTGTCCGCGGGCTCATGTTCTACCACGGGCTGGATTTTCATGATCTGGCCCGCAATTTCATCCTCAACATCTCAGTGTTTATCGTCATGTGCGAGGCCTTCTTCGGCATCAGGCCCCACTAGGACCTGTGGCTAAAAACCTTCAATGTCAAACCGAAAGTGGTGGGAGGCCAGCAATCAGAGTGTGGAGGCACCATGGTGGGCAAGATGCCTAATGTCACCTGGCTCGAGGGCACCTATGTGAATACCATAAAGGGTTGGCAATCGGGGTGGTTCTACATCACCGAGCCGCACGACTCCAACTGTGTGGCGGCCCCCAAATTTCGATCCAGAATCCCCACGCGGCTCACCTCCTGGAAAAAAGAAGGGCATGTCCTGGGATTCCTCGGTAGAGCTGACCGGACTCCAGACCTGCATCCAGAACATGACGAGCAGAAAAATCAAGCTTGTCAATGTGGTCCAGGTTATGCTCTTCCGCCGGATCCTTCCATGCCAAAGACGGGCATTCAATTTGTGCGAGTTCCACACGGCCAAGCACCAGACGCTGCGAGAGCTCCATGACACAACGCACGAGGACGTTTGGAGGGTGTTGTTCAAGCGCGCCGAGATGCCTCCCTCCCTCACCGAGGACCGCGGACTCAGCACAAAGCGCCGCGCCAATCCGGTAGGTTTTTATATCTCCCAGGGTATTTATTTGCCCCAGTTTAGTGGTGTGCAGGATCTGAACTTCCATGTCATTAACAGGACTAGATAGAGACAGCGGAGCAGCTTGATAGCCCAGCCCCACTGCCCGAAGATCCTACAGACGCTCTTCTAACGAAGATGCTGACTCCGGCACCCTATGAGGTGCCGGAAAAGAAGACCGAGAAGAAGACCGCGGGGACCAGAAAGGGTCTCTGGCGCAAGGTTGTATCAGAGTCATCGGAAGATGACTCCGACGCGCACTCCTCCCATGGAAACGAGGAGGAGGAGAAAAGTTTTCCTCCCTAGCCGGGGGAGACAATAAAAGGAAGGCCGACCCATCCGCGGAGGCCGAAGGGTCCAAGAAGGGAAGGGCCCTCCCTCTGGACTGCACCACGACGGCTGCCGACTGCGGCGACGAGTGGCTACCCAGGGTCAAGCCCCTGGCGAAATCGTAAGTCTCCGGACACCATAGTACTTCATGGTATGTTTTATTGTACCGCCTGCCCTCATGCCAAACATGATTATACAGTCCGGCCCGAGCTCATCTCGACGTACCTTCGTCGAGCGGCTCTTTGTGCTCATCATATATGAACAGCGGTTCTCCTCCGACCGCTTCCACCCCTCGCCCTGCGGACAACGCCGAGGTGTTGTCTCAAAAGGCACCGAGCCAAGGGGAGGTGATCCTGGGGGCGCCTCACGGCGACCACCCAGAACCTGGGTACCAAGGGAGCGAGGCTCCTACGGGCTTCGAGTTCTGGCCCCAGCCGGACACTGCACCAGAACCTTCGATGGTTCCGGACTCCGGCAGGCTGTCCCCCATTAAGGGGGGCCAACCATCCATGCCGGTGTCCTCTGTCCAACTAGAGGAACCGGACAACATGCTTGAAGCGCTTCCTAGCACTTCCATCAATGAAGAGCACCACACTATTATGAGTGCAGTGGTCGAGAAAGTTCAGTCCGCCAAAAACGGACTGACCGAAGCTTGCGCCAGCATCCTAACAGGCTTTCAGGTAAGCAATCCAAATATAAGAAAACATTACTTGCATAGATAATAGCCCCTGATGCTCTGTTCGGCATTCGCGAAGAAAAGCCGAATAGAGGATCAAATGATAACTCAGGAGTCTAATTAGAGTATGTCTATGTGTATGTGCAGGCTTCACTGCTAGCCGCTGCCGCACGTACTGCGGAGGTCTCTATGCTGAAGCAGGCCCTGAAGCGGTCCGAGGACGAGCTCGGCCTTACCAAGAGGCAGCTCGAAGAGAGCAAAGGTAAGATATACCCCTGTCTATATAGTTAAAAAGTAGTTCGGGTGTAAAGTAATAGGATCATCATGAATTTGTCAGGGGTCACGACCGAGGTGGAGACCCTGTGGAAGGCATTGTCCGAGGCCAAAGACAAAGCGGCCAAAGAACGCATTGAATGGGAGAAACAAGAGGCCCAAGTGGGCGAGGTGCAGAAAGAGCTCGAGGCTCTTTCCAAAAAGCACGAGTCCTTGGAGCATGAATCTAAGACGAAAGAGTCCGAGCTCGCGCAGGCGCTTGAAAGCGTCCGGAGTGCCAAGGCCAAAGCCCACAAGGCCCTCCAGGATATTGATGTGGCGAAGAAGATAACAGCGGGTAAGGCATTCAATATGCAATGCAAGCATGTGAAGGAGACTTTCCTTTTTCTTACCCGAGTTCGGAGCTCTCCAGGAGCGTTTGCAGATCTTCCCCGCAGTGTGTTGGATGCCGCAGAGTTTTACCGGGCTGAGGAGGGAAGCTCAACGGATAAGTTGTTCTGGTCTCAATATACTGGGACTGAACACCCCGTGCCCTTGATCGACCAACTGAAGCAGTTGGTTGAGCTTCACAAGGCGGCCGAACAGGCCATGAGGGGCCTTATAGTCCGGATGTGGCCTGGCGAGCCCCTGTCTGGCAACTACTTCGGTCTGGTGAGGCGGCTTGTGGAAGCCTGCCCACCGCTTGAAATCATCAAGCGGTCCGTCTGCATTGAGGGTGCACGCAGGGCTTTTGCCCGGGTGAAGGTGCACTGGGTGAAGCTGGACGCCGTGAAGCTGGTGAAGGAGGGGCCGCCGTAGGGCAAGGAGCATTGCTGCCCCGAGAATTATTATGAAAGTGTCCTGAAGGGTACCCGCTTAGTGGCAGATGAGTGTGCCAAGGATGTAATTTTTGAATGAACATGCCCATGTGATCCTGTAATTTTAAACGAGTTATTTTGCGCCATGCGACGCTTTCTTAATTTAAAATATACCTTTTGTGTGGCCATTTATAAAACCTGAGAGTTGGCCAGTCGTCGGCTTCCACCCCCATGTAACTAGTACTGGGGTGTTCCGGATAAATCTGAACACTCTTTACTCCAATTTTGGGTCCTTCAAGGGAGGTGTTCAGCGCAACGAACCAGGCAATTGGACTATGATACTTTATCACTCTCACTTAGCCATAGAAGTCTATGATTTTAAATTTTTGGCGAAGCCCCTGGTATTCGGAGGGCCGAATTTGGGGCGCTATACACGCCTAAGCCGGACAAGGCCGACTCCTCGCCCGAAGTGGAAACAGTCTTTAAGGACTTGAGACCTCTCGAACAGCGACCAGTCTCGTGCCTTATCATGACAGTCAGTTTTTGGCTTTCCCTACCGAGGTGTTCGTCCGGAAGAACCGGGACACAATCGCAGTAGTTCTCCCACCGCTACCTTAGCCGATATAGCGGAACGTAAGGTACCAAAGCGTGGGAGCCGGGCAACCCAACATTTGACCAAAGACATGATTCGGAGCTGATGCATATAATGCTATAAGTTCGGGGTGCCGCACTATCGAAAGTGTTCGGAGTTCTTGCGCTGCATTATGGGGTAAATGAGGACCCCTCGCGAACTGACCATACCCGCACGTGCGGGTGCGGATTGTTGTAAATGGACATATAAGAGAAAGAGAAAGACTTAAATAATGCAATGAAAGATTAATGATATGCATTGTTATTTTAATAATACGTCGAAGCGTACTGGTACAAGTAGTGCAATAAGCATAATGTAGGACAATTCGAAATGTCCTCTCCCAGGGCAAGCTACGCATAAATAGTGAAAAGCGGGTATATCAAGTATTACTAGAGACCACCTGGCGGTTCCCGTGTTCATCTTTTCTTCTTGCCACCTTGGTTGTTGCTTCCAGAATGTGTCCGACAATCGTACTGCCGAGAAAGGCTTCGAAAGAGCTAGGCTCTGAAAGAGAAAAGGAATGTCGAAGGTATACAACCCCTAGTGTGGATAAGCCACAATGCGGGGAGTGTCCTGATCGTGCCCCCCCCCCCGCCTATGTACGTGCGACACAAATTTCGTCTCTTCACTAGGACTGGGACGGGGGCCGGATTGCTAGGCGAGCTCTGATTGGGACAGGCGATCCTGTTGCAGCTTGTTCCAGACTCGCTTGAACGTGTCTGGGGGCCGTGACGCCGAATGAGTGGTCTGCCTGAACATGCTGCTTTGTGCCTCTGCTGCAAGGGCCGTAGTGTGCTCTTCCGTATGGAGCGAGCTTTCTGTGTTTCCATTTACTGTTATGACCCCGCGAGGTCCTGGCATCTTGAGCTTGAGGTATGCGTAATGCGGCACTGCATTGAATTTTTCAAATGTTGTCCGTCCGAGTAGTGCATGATATCCACTATGAAAAGGGACGATGTCGAAGATTAACTCTTCACTTCGGAAGTTATCCGGTGATCTGAAGACCACTTCTAGTGTGATTGAGCCTATGCAATGTGCCTCTACACCTGGGATGATGCCTTTGAAGGTGGTTTTGCTGGGTTTAATCCCTGAGGGATCGATGCCCATTTTTCGCACTGTATCCTGATAAAGCAGGTTCAGGCTGCTGCCGCCGTCCATAAGGACTCGAGTGAGGTGAAATCTGTCAATGATGAGGTCTAGGACCAGTGCGGCGGATCCGCCATGACGGATGCTAGTGGGGTGATCCCTGCGATAGAAGGTGATCCAGCAAGCAGACCATGGGTTGAACTTTGGGTCGACGGGTTCCATTGCATAGACGTCCCTTAGTGCATGCTTCCGCTCCCTCTTGGGGATGTGGGTTACGTATATCATGTTCACCGTCTTCACTTGTGGGGGAAACCCCTTCTGTCCTCCTGTGCTCGGCGGCCGGGGCTCCTCCTCGTCATCGCTATGCAACCCCTTGTCCTTGTTTTCGGCATTTAACTTGCCGGCCTGCTTGAACACCCATCATTATTTGTTGGTGTGGTTGGCTGGCTTGTCGGGGGTGCCGTGGATTTGACACGAGCGATCCAGTATGCGATCCAGACTAGACGGAGCCAGAGTACTTCTTTTGAATGGCTTTTTCCGCTGACCGGATCTAGAGCCTCGGAATCCGGCATTGACTGCCGTATCTTCATTGTTATCACCGTTATTGCGGCGCTTTATTATATTACGACGCTACCTACCGTTAACATCTTTGGTATTCGAGGTATCCGAATTCTTTGATGTGTTGTTGCTGCGAGCCAGCCAACTGTCCTCGCCCGCGCAAAAGCGGGTCATGAGTGTTGTGAGGGCTGCCATATATTTCGGCTTCTCCTGGCTGAGTTGGCGGGTGAGCCATTCGTCACGGATGTTATGCTTGAATGCCGCTAGGGCCTCTGCATTCAGACAGTCTACAATTTGATTTTTCTTAGTAAGGAACCGTGTCCAGAATTGTCTAGTCGATTCCCCTGGCTGCTGGGTTATGTGGCTCAAGTCATCCGCATCTGGTGGCCGCACATAAGTGCCCTGGAAGTTGTCAAGAAATGCGTCTTCCAGATCCTCCCAACTGCCGACGGAATCTGCTGGCAAGCTATTCAGCCAATGCCGAGCTGGTCCTTTGAGTTTTAGTGGGAGGTACTTGATGGCATGTAGATCATCAGCACGAGCCATGTGGATGTGAAGGAGGAAATCCTCAATCCATACAGCGGGATCTATTGTGCCATCATATGATTTGATATTTACGGGTTTGAAACCCTCCGTGAATTCATGATTCATAACTTCATCAGTGAAGCATAGGGGGTGTGCGGCGCCTCTGTGTCGGGCTATATCCCGACGTAGTTTGTATGAGTCTTGTCTGCTGTATTTGACCCTGCCGGATTTACTCTTGGTGTATCCGGTGCGACGATCATCGTCCCGTGTGGGCGCACGTGCTCGTGTCCCATATATTGACCTTGCGATTTTTGTCTTGCTGTCCAATATGTCTCGCAGGTCCTCTGTGTTGCCCCGGGCCTTAGTATTTTTGAGTGAGTAGCGACGGGGTGCGGGATGAACTTTAGGCTGAAACGCCTCTCTGGCTCGGCCTCGTAGTGGCCGGTCAGCCGCATCGTACACTGGTGAATGAGGTTTCAATGCTTCCTCCTCGAGGTGAGGTAGCGACCTGTGTTTTGGGTAACTCTTGGACGGGCGCTCGTGTTCATGCTCCTCGACCGCAAGGACTTCGGTCCACCTATCTGCTAGCAGGTCTAGATCAGTTTGAAGTTGTCGCTGTTTTTTCTTAAGCCTATTTGCCGTGGCCATAAGCCGGCGCTTGAAGTGCTCTTGCTCGACGGGTCCTTAGGCATGATAAACTCGTCATCGCCGAGGCTCACCTCGTCTTCGGAGGGAGGCCTGTAATTGTCCTCCTCTGGTTCTTCATCTGCTGTCTGCTCTGGAGGGCTAGCTTGTTCGTCCTCTAGCTCTACACCGTGCTGGAGGGGATTGTTGTTGTCTTCGGCGCTATCCGGAGTGTTATTATCTCCTATGCCGGTATCACTACTCTTGCTATGGCGGGACTTAGAGCAGTGCCGCTGTCGTTGGCGCTTGGGTTGCTTCTTGGCGGGGTCATCCTCCCCTGTCTCGTCGCCATTGCCTTCTTTGGGGGTGTCCACCATGTATATATCATATGATGAGGTGGCGGTCCAGCGCCCTGAGGGCGGCGGTTCCTGTTCGTCTCCGGCTTCATCGTCCATACCGTCGAAGTCTTCGGAGTCGAAGTCGAGCATGTCGGTTAAGTCGTCGACAGTGGCTACTAAGTGGGTGGTGGGTGGGCAGCGAATTTCTTCGTCATCTGCATCCCATTCTAGCCGGACATAGTTCGTCCAAGGTTCTCCTGACATGGAGAGAGACCTTAATGAATTTAGCACATCTCCGAAGGTTAGTGCTGAAAGACATCCACGGAGGTGAACTCCCTGATCGGTGCCCAGTCAGACTCGATGGGAACGGATGTGAGCGGCTCGGAGTCCGTGGCCAGAGATGAATCCAGTGGTTCGGCGGCACGTCTCTCGTAAGGCGTGAAGTCAGTATCCGGCTCTATCACCACTGAGAGTGCGGCCTCCATGGCAGGGTCCATCCCTCCGCTCTCGGATGGCGCGACATGCTCCGGATTGAAGGCCGGAGTGGTTGCGGATGCGATCTCCCAGACATCGTTCGACGGGAGAGTTACGCCATGCTCGTCGCGACTGTGCGGCGCGTCTGACATGGGCTCAAATCCGTCGAAGATCATGTCTCCGCGGATGTTGGCCGTGTAGTTCAAGTTTCCAAATCTGACCTGATGGCCAGGGGCATAGCTTTCGATCTGCTCCAGATGGCCAAGCGAATTGGCCCGCAGAGTGAAGCCACCGAATACGAAGATCTGTCCGGGGAGGAAAGCCTCACACTGGACCGCATCGCTAGCGATGATCGAAGGAGCCATCAAGCCTTGCGGTGACAACATAGTGGAACTCTCAATGAAAGCACCAATGTCGGTGTCAAAACCGGCGGATCTCGGGTAGGGGGTCCCGAACTGTGTGTCTAAGGAGGATGGTAACAGGAGGCAAGGGACATGATGTTTACCCAGGTTCGGGCCCTCTTGATGGAGGTAATACCCTACGTCCTGCTTGATTGTTCTTGATGATATGAGTATTACAAGAGTTGATCTACCACGAGATCGAAGAGGCTAAACCCTAGAACCTAGCCTATGGTATGATTGTATGTTGTCCTACGGACTAAAACCCTCCGGTTTATATAAACACCGGAGGGGGCTAGGGTTACACAAGGTCGGTTACAAAGGTGGAGATATACATATACGTATTGCCTAGCTTGCCTTCCACGCCAAGTAGAGTCCCATCCGGACACAGGACGAAGTCTTCAATCTTGTACCTTCATAGTCCAATAGTCCGGCCAAAGGATATAGTCCGGCTGTCTAGAGACCCCCTAATCCAGGACTCCCTCAGTAGTGTTTGTTGTAAGACTTCTACGTGGTCATGCTTGTCATGGACAGCGTGTTCACATGTATGTCACAGAACCAGATCATGCTTTGGAGCTTGCTATCGTAGCTCATTTCCCTGGAATCTCGCAACATTATCTTGTCGATTTGTGTTGCAATTCTTCTTCTTAGACATGTTGAGTCTGAATTATCCTGTTATCAACTAGATCTAAATTTCAGGCAGATATGATGGTTGGAACTTCTTACAAGAACTATGATATAGGTTCCAGTGAAGTGGACGCACCTAGCTGGAAGTACTATTGTTGTAGTATATTGATTAAGCCTTTTGGTCCCCTCCCGTGAGGATTTCGCATGACTTATTCTAGAAGTTGTCTATTATGGATTTTGTGCTTCCGAAATCCGATCTTTTACTTGATGTTCTAGATACCAAACCATATCTATAAATGGGTGACGCTAGCACATCAAGGTGAACATTAGAAGCGGAGTGCTAAATGTCTCTCGATCAATCATCCAGATTTCGTTCACTTGGCCTCGCTAAGGTGAAATCTGAGAAAGTGTTGTCTTTCCTTGCACCTGCATTGTCCATCACCATTCATCATGGTAGAAAGATGTGTTGCCAGGATCCTCGGCACGGATGTTGGTAAGACCTTGATGACTATGGACATTCTCAAGTTCTTGAGAGCACACTCAGTCGCTAAGTTATATCCTCGATAACAAGTGGAATGTGCCTCCCATTTGTTGAGTTGTTCTATAACCATTGTTTCCTTTCCGAATTGAGTATGTCATTTCCCTGAACCCCTTCAAACGATCATCGTGAATCGCTCGATCTTCGAGGAGATCATTTCCTGTGGAATATCCTTTCATCGTAATGGATTTGAGTGAAGATCTCGAAAGCAAGGATATCAAGATCAACATGAAGCAAGGAATCAACGTTCCTATGAAGGGAAGTTGGGTTGTGGAGTTTGTGCTAGCTTTGTGTCCCCTCTGTCTTCTTACCTCACATCTTGAATCTCGGCATGAGATTCTTGTTTAGTGGGGGTGAGTTGTCACAGCCCTAGAATACCTGAGTGTATTAGTTGCATCAAGCATCCATGCATCATTTTAACTTCAAGGAAGTTGAATTGAGGGAATTTTCAAAGCCTCAGAAACCTTTAAAAATGATCAACATTAATATATTTTTAAATGAGCCTAAGAAAATGTTCCTACTAATCTATGAAAATATTGGCAAGAGCTAAAAACACAAACCAATATTTTCGGAATCTCAGAAATGATTATTTTGGGACTTTGAATTAAATCAATAATTATTTGAACTGTATTTATATTTACTATGTATACAATATAAATCCGTTAACCCTGAGAACCTATGAGTGGCTTTGAATATTTAGTATCAAGCCACATAAATCTTTTCAGAAGCTACTAAAATGATTTTATATTTTAAATCAAATCAAACCAAACTTCAGAAAATAGAAACCAAAAATAAATAGAAGAGAGGGAAAATCTACCTAGCGGCCCACTTACCTGGCCTAGCCCATCAGAGCCGCCACCGTCTCCCACCTCGCACCAGAAAGACGTGAGGCATGTGGCCACCGCGCGTGGGCATGCGCCCGGCAACCTCCACCATGCCTGCCTGTGCCTCGAACCGCTAGGAGGTCGCCACGCCCGTCCCCGAACACAACCTGCTTACTCTCGTCCTCTCTCCCCCCTCTGTTTCTCGCATGCAGCCATCGAGCGGAGCTGGTCGCTGCTGTCCACCGCCACCGCGGCCACCGGCCCTCCCTCGCCTTGCCGACCCGCCCAGCAGAACCACAGCGTCGTCTTCATCATCTACGAAGAGCCATGCGACGCCAGGCTCCCCGCATCGCTGGCTACCTCGTCATCTTCCTCCTGTGCCGCCAGAGATCGCCACTCACGTTCCGTCATCTCGAAGCCGTCCCCGAGTGCGCTGAGATCACCGACGACCTCGCTTTGAGCTCCTACGTTGAAACCCTCTCTCCCCTGCCTCGTTTGCATCATGTAGCCATCAAATTCGCCGGAGTCGTGAGCTTCCGCCCGCCGTCCATGGTGCCGCCACGGCCACAGCTATCGCCACCCACGTCTGAGCCCGTAAACATGCTCAGTGCACCACCAGGAGCACGTTGCACCCCAAGATTCTACTCCCGTGCACCGTAGCACCAAACCTGACCCTGCCCGCACTCCGGCCGCGGCCACGAGCTCGCTTCCGGTGAACTACGGCCACCCCACGCCCTCCCGTTGCTTTCTCTGGCTACGCGCGGGCACGTACTACCTTCTGGTTCCCTTGGCGCATAGATCCGTCGCCTCTGGCGCAACTCCGGTGTCGGGTGGTAGGTGTGACATATGCCAACGGGTGGCTTATCATTGTGGGAGCCAGTAAAACATCGCCGGTGCCTGGAAACGGGATGAGGCGAAGACATGCGTGCCGGCGAATCTTACCCAGCTTCGGGGCTCTCCGTGGAGATAACACCCCTACTGCTGCTCTGCGGGGTCTCCGCATGATCACTAGATGAACAAGTAGCTACACGATGCTCCTTGAGCTATTTGGCGAGAGGAGGAAGAAGGGATCTGCTTGCTCTCTTCTCCTCCCTACGTGGTGTCTAAAACTAGTAGGGATCCATCCTTTGCATGGGTGTCCCGGGGGGTTTATATAGGCCTACCCCCCGGGGGTACAATGGTAATCCGGCTGGGCGTGGGGCCCAGCCATCTGTGTCTTCGCTCTCCAGCTTCTGCGCCGGCTGCTGGGACCCGCCGGCTAGTAGGTCCCGCCGGCTACCAGCTCCTTGGTCGACAGGCAGGCCCCACTATCCAGGGCCTTGTCGGTGGCTGGTTACTGTTGCTCAATCTTGGTGACGAGGGCTTCGCCGAGGTAACCGTGGCTACAATGCTGCCGTCCGGTGGGTGACCACTGTAGCCTCACCGCGTCTTGTCTCCTTAATGGGGCGTCTCCTTCGAGGGGGTGGCAAGCCGGCTGGAGAGAGCCGGCTCCGTCTTGGGCCAACTGGGGGAGGCCAGGCCGCCTTCGGGTGTCTCTCTGCCCGAAGGGGCCCACTGCCCGTGGGCCGTACTGGTAGCCTGTCGTGGATGACATCAGGGTCAACATGGCAACAGTGCTGCGCCGGATGGGTCATGGCCACCCGTACGGCGCACTATGCCAGGCGCGCTCCGGGATTCGGGGTTGGCAGGCTTCACTGTAGCCACGCCCCTTCACATCGCCGTTATGTGGATGCAGACTTCGAGGGTACGGTCTTGACCGCTTTATGGGAACCGGCTCCTTGGAGTCGGCCTTCTCGCAGCTGGCTCCTCGGAGCCGGCCCTCCCAGGGCTTTCTTCATGAGGGCTGAAGTCGGGCCACCTTTCAATAGCCGGCCTAGGAGACAACCGGCCAGGGGAAGGCGGCCCCATGTCTTGGATTCTTGAGAGCCGGATCGGCTCGTAATTTTCCAGAAAGGCCAGGGGGAGCCGGCAAGGCTACCCGTGGTCACATACTCCGACAGTAGTCCCCGAAGCTGAGCGAGCTTCGAGGCTGATAAAAGGACGAGAAGCTTGGTCAGCTTCCTATCCTGAGGGGCCGGCTTTGCTTATGCGCGCCGTCTTTGGAAAAGCTCCGTTTCTCGTAGGTGGGAACGCGGGGCCACGTGGCGAGGAAATCCTGCCAATGCACGCGCATGACGGGACGCCGCCGCAGGCCCGGGCCCGCCACTCGTAGGCCTCGGTCCGAGCACGGATCTTCCGCGGCCCACATGGACCGCTCACTTTCCCGCGGTGGTTTTATTCTGCCATCAAGGCACAATAATCGCGGGACGTGGGGGAGTGGGCGCAGTTGATCCCCATGTTCCCCCACGCCGCGCCTCCTCGGCTCCGCCGCGCGGTCTATAAGTAGGAGGAGGAGGGGAGCGGCAGAGGCTCGCGCGCTCTCCCTCACTCTGCCCCTTCTCGCCCTCCTTCTTCTTCTCTTCCCCGCAGCAGCTCTTTGCCGCGTCGTTCCACCGTCGCTTCGTTCCGCCGCCGCATCGTCTTGCTTCTCGCCGTGCTGCCCCATGGCGCTGTCAAGCTCGTGGGATGGCTCCAACGTCCATGAGGACCACGTCGAGTTCCTCCACCAGATGCGACGCCTGCCCGGCGAGAACTTCGTTCGGGTTCGTCTAGCACCGGAGAAGGAGATTTCACCGGCACCGGAGGAGGGCGAGCGGGTGATCTTCCGCTCGCACTGCCTGCGCGGCTTCGGCCTTCCGACGAGCGGATTCCTCCGAGCCTTCCTCGAATTCTACAACCTCCAGCCGCATCACCTCACGCCCAACGCGGTGATGCTGTTGTCGGCCTTCGTCACGCTGTGCGAAGGCTTCCTTGGGGTCCTCCCCACGCTCGAGCTCTGGGCGGAATTCTTCCAGAGCAAACTCGGCACCGTCGTCGCGGGCGTGCCTGCCCCCTGTGGAGCCTATATTGCCATGAGGCGGTCGGGCGAGAACAACCCGTTGCCGCCCATCCCGCTGATCCAGTCGGTGAAGCTCTGGCAGAAGTCATACTTTTACGTGAAGAATGTCGCGCAGCAAGGCGACTACGTCAACCTGCCGGCTTATGAAGCCGGCCCGCCGGCTGGGAGGCGACCTTCGTGGAGCTACTGGGCCAGGTCGTCGTCTCAGGCCGAGAACGCAGTCGTCTCCCGGCTTCGGGTGATGATCCAGTCGGAGGGCCTGACTGGAGCCGACTTGGTGGCCGCCTTCGTGGAGCAGCGGGTTCTTCCCCTCCAAAGTCGGCCTCACATGGTTTGTCAGATGAGCGGCCGCTTCGACCCAAGCCGGCTGAGCAACAGGGAGATGCCTCATGCCGAGGTCTCCTACATGGTGAACTATATCTCCAACTGCAAGCTCACCGAGGATTGGCAGTACGACAAGGGGCCGTACTCTCGCGCCAACCCTCCGCCCGTCGTAAGTTTTTTTTGCTAGCCGGCCTCATGATAGCCGGCCTCTGATCAGTCGGTTTGCCCCTAGCAGAACCCTCTCCTTCCGCCGACGACCGTGGCCGCAGGGGTAGAGCGCCACCTCGTCGCTGACCGCGCGGTGGATGACGCGGACGACCCGGACATGGGAGCGGCTGCCATGGAAGATGCCATCGTGTGGGAAAGCGACGAGGTCGGAGGCGTGGGGCTCACGGCCGGCTTCGAGGACTGGCCGGATGATGCCGAGGTCGAAGTTGCCCCGCGCCGCCAGCCGGCGCCTGGTCATCAAGGCGCGAGCTCGTCCGCCGCGCCGGCTGCTGGCGGTGGCGCCCAGAAGCGCCGGGCCGTGTTGATCCTCTTCGGCAGCCGGCCGAAGAAGTCCAAGGCTTCCACAGCGGCGACCAGGCGAGATGAGGCGGCCGCGAAGGCGGCCCGCTTCCGCAAGGCGGTGAAGCAGCCGCAGGCGATCTCAGCGTAAGTCGTCGAATGCTTGGATACATATTTTTTGTTGTTCTTCTTTTCGATTGAAAACTCTTCTAAACATTGCTTTGCTCGCCGGACAGGGCGCCGCTTTCCCTTGAGCGGGGTCCGGGCGGCTCCGTAGTCGGGCTGACTGGAGGATCTTCAGGCTCCCGCCGTGTGGATCCCCGCGCCGACCTCAGGGAGGCCACGGAGTGGAACGCACGAGAGGCGCGGGAGGAGCGGGAGGCGGTGGAGCGAAGGGCCGCCCAGGCGACGAAGGAGCAGGCCGATGCAGCAGCCAAGGCCCGGGCGGAGGCGGCAGCTGCGGAGACGGAGGCGGAGGCTTCGCACAACCAGCCTCCCCTGCTCGCCATTCCCCTCCACGCCGTGGCCCCCAACATTCCTGTGCCTCCGCTAGAGGGGGTCGACCAAGAACCGCCGGTGATGGAGCGGAGGGAGGACTCCGTGATCTTCGTGGAGGGCGCCGCCGGCAGCACCAACTGGAGCGGGCCAAGGCGGCCAGTCGGCTGCGGCGCCAGAGCAGCCGGCTGGGGGTGAGCAGGAAGCAGGAACTGCCCTTGAGGTGCAGCCGGCAATGCGCCAACGCGCAGGGGGAGGCACCGCTGCGCCGGAGCCGCACCGAGCTACGGGTGCCAGCCAGACGGCGGAGGCCTTGGAGGCGGCCAGCACCGGCATGTCCGAGTGGACTCCCAGCGGCGGGACGGGCGAGCTGAATGTGGCGGCCCAAGAGGTCCGGAACCGGCTTCAGGCCCAAGCCGCCTCGCTGCAGCAATACACCCAGGAGTTCCTTGCGACGCGGGCCGTCATCCGGGTGATTCTTCTATCTTTGGTTGCTTTGTTCTCTTGATTTCTTCCGTGGGGGCGCGTCAGTGCACCCACTGGGTGTAGTCCCCGAGATTCGGGCCGACTGCTGAGCAGTCGGGTCGGATCTTCCTTGACGACTACCTTATTCTCGCCTCCTATCTAATCTTCCAGGAGTATCATAACCGCCGCGCTGCCGCCTTCAACTCCCAGGCTCAGGAGCTGGGTCAGAGAACCGAAGACCTGATGAGCAGCCGGAGTACGTACTTGGTTTCGTTCATCTCCTGTGGGGGCGCGTCAGCACACCCACTGGGTGTAGTCCCCGAGATTCGAGCCAACTGCTTAGCAGTCGGGTCGGATCTTTCCTGACGACTTCACCTTACTGGTTTTTCTTTTGTCTTTCGTGCTTGTAGAAGCCAATGCCGACTTAAGGGGGTAGCTCAGCGAGGCGCAGGCCGCCCTTCGTGCCAAGGAAACCGAGTATGACGCCTTGGTCCTGGAGCGTGACCGCCTGGCCAAGAAGCTGGTTGACCAGGAGGAGAGCCACAAGGCGGCTCTGAAGAAGGCGCAGGATAACGAAGCCGCCCTGAGGGCCGAGTTCGAGACTGAAGCGGCGGGCTAGGCTGAGACCAGGCAAGCGCTGAATGAAGGCTTCGGCCGTATTGAGGATTTGATCGACGGTAAGCCGCCTTCCTCGCTCCTTGCCTGCCCCTTGCCGCCTGACTTGTGTTCTGACTTGAGCTGCTTTTTATTCTCTATGCAGACTACTTTCCTGGCTACTCCGTCTTCGCCGCCCAAACCATCGAGGCCCATCGCGAAGCGCGCCGGCAGGCGGGGGCTGAAGTCGCGCCGGACGCGAGTCGGTCGCTCGAAGAGTAACTCTTGGCGGTCCAAGCACGGCTGCAGCCGGCTCATCGTATGCTCCGCCGCCTCCAGCGCACCAGAACGCAGGTGTTGGCCGCCCTCTGGCCAAGCGAGACGATTCCCCGCACCCCGAGTCGGACTGCCGACTCGCTGGAGGTTGCGGTTGGCCGCTTCGAGGCCTGGAAGGCGTCGGTGGCCCGGCTTGGAGCTGGGCGGGCGCTGGAGTTCGTCCGAGCTTGGTATCCGGGGCTGAACCTGGACCAGCTGCGCACCTAGCGGCTGGAGGCCGACGAAGATCTAGCGGAGGTACGGCCGGCTATCGCTCAGCACGCATCGACAATCGCCGAGTGTACTGACATCAGCGTCTTCGCTCCCGAGATTAATGATGACGGCGTTACCCAGCCGGAGGAGTGGTTCGGGCTGGACCCGGCGGCGGGTGAAGACTCGGTAGAAGAGATCGCCTCCAGCGATGAAGGCGAAGACGACGAAGGAGAGGAAAGCGAAGACGTCGAGCCGGCCGGTGGAACAGCCAGCCAGCCTCAGCCTGACCGTGCCTCCAGCAACGAGGAGCGCGCAAGCGTGCCTTCTGCGGGAGGCGGTGATCATGCCCAGTTTCGCCAGCCAGCCACTCCTCCAGCCGGCACTGCCGTCTCCACCGACCTGCCCGGCTCGTCAGTCGCTCCGCCGGCTTAATCTGCCGTCCTTGTTTTTTCCTACTTGTTGCCTTCTGAACAATTTTATTAAGCTTCCGCAATTCCACCCACTGGGGGTGTATCCAAACTATGTTGAATGCTGGCCTTTTGAAGGTCTTTTATGTAAATATTATCGTGTGCATGTTTGGTTTCCATTCACGTATGCTTTTTATCCTTAGGCTGTTTCCTTTGCCGCCTTCCCCTTCTGGGAAGGCAAGTACTCGAGCTTTCTTAGATTGGAGCGAGGTGAATGGAAGCCGGCCGGCCGGCTACTCTGGTAGCCGGTCGGCGGTGGGAGAAAAACCGGCTTTTGTTATATTAGTCCATTAGTCCCTAGCCGTTTTTCGTGTGGGCACCCGTTCCTGCCCTTAACTCTTGCCAGCCGGACAGCCGGTTCTTCGAACTGCGACTTTTGGCAAGAGAAGGCTTGGGAGCCGACACACTACTTGTGTGACTGCGGGTAGGACTTCTAATATAACTCCAGGCGGCCAGTCCCCGGGCCGACTAGTCGAACCCGGTGCCGGACGGAAAAAAGTGAATTCAATGACAAGGCCATAAGCATGATACTTTTCATTTATAGACAAAAGATGGCAGTCCCTGAGCTCTCCTCGGGGGCCCTATTGTCTCGTACTTAGTACAAAAGTTAGCGTGATACATACTGCATTTCAGCTGTAAAACCTTCGGAGGAGGTTGGCGTTCCACGGTCGTTCCGACTCCTTGCCGGAGTCATCTCTCTTTCGTGCCTTCGGCTTCTGCGCGTCGATCAGGTAGTAGGAGTCGTTGCCTAAGGCTCTACTGATGACGAAGGGGCCCTCCCAAGGGGCCGAGAGCTTGTGCTGGCAGGCTGTTTGCTGGATCAGCCGGAGCACAAGATCGCCCTCTTGGAAGGATCTTGGCTTGACCTTCCGGCTGTGGTAGCGGCGCAGGCCCTGCTGATAGATGGCGGACCGGCTGAGGGCTAACAACCGGCTTTCTTCCAGCAGGTCGACGCCGTCTTCTCGTGCTTCCTTGGCCTCCGCTTCCGTGTACATGGTTACTCGAGGCGAGTCGAACTCGATGTCAGTTGGGATGACCGCCTCGGCACCATACACGAGGAAGAAAGGGGTGAAGCCGGTTGACTTGTTTGGTGTAGTGCGCAGACTCCAGAGGACAGCCGGCAGCTCATCGAGCCAACAGCCGGCTGAACGCTCCAGTGGTACGATCAGTCAGGGCTTCATGCCGGAAAGGATGAGGTCGTTGGCTCGCACAACCTGGCCGTTTGACTGCGGGTGGGCGACGGATGCTAGATCCAACCAGATGCCTTGCATCGTGCAGAAACGTGCCAAGGCTCCCTTGGCGAAATTTGTGCCATTGTCGGTGATGATGCTATGTGGCACACCGTACCAAGTTGTTATATCTGCGATAAATGTGACGGCAGTCAGCCCATTCAGCTTCTTGATCGGCTTTGCTTCAATCCATTTGGTGAA